>NW_027507758.1:616554592-617069592 GCF_037356315.1 Lithobates pipiens | reverse complement strand
TGCAGTCTCACCAGTGCCCATCAATGTAGCCTCATCAGTGCCCATCAATGCAGCCTCAGCAGTGCAGCCTTACCAGTGCCCAGCCATCAGTGTAGCCTTACCTGTGCCCATCAATGCAGCCTTATCAGTGGCCATCAATGCAGCATCTTCAGTGCCCATCAGCTCAGCCTCACCAGTGCACATCAATGCAGGCTGATCATTACCCATCCCATCACCAGCTCAGTCTTTCCTGTGCCCATGAAGCCTGATCAGTGCCTATCCCATCACCAGCTCAGCCTTACCTATGAACCTGCAGCCTGATCAGTGCCCATCCCACCACCAGCTCAGCCTTACCTGTGCCCATGCAGCCTGATCAGTGCCATTCCATCACCAGCTCAGCCTTACCTGTGCCCATGCAGCCTGATCAGACAGCAGTGCCATCAGGAGAGGAGAGCCGCCGGTTTACACAGAACGGGAATCTCCCACTCTCCTCCTGACTGGTGGCTCCTATGATGGACGTCACAAGTCCCGGCATTGGACTACTGTGACATCCATCATAGGAGTCGGTTCAGGAGACTTCTCATGTTACCCAGCCACGCTGGGTATGTGGTAGATGGAGATCCCCGCTCTGTCCGGGGGCGCTCGTCTACCCCCTGCCCTTCAGACTGGCAGCCCGTGCAGAGTGCACGAGCCAAGGATTGGCCAGAAAGAGGCCCCAAGGCAGGCGGCCAATAGCCCCGATTTCCCAGCCAAGCCAAGGCCTTGGTAATCGGGGCTAATAATTGTGTCACTATTACCAAGACGCGGGGGGTTTTGGGGGCCCACTCAGGGCTATAGCCCCGGTCACCCCCCCCCCAAGACGCCACTGCATACAGGTGCATCTCATAAAATTTGAATATCATCAAAAAGTTCATTTATTTCAGTAATTCAATAAAAAAAAATGAAACTCATATATTTTATATAGATGCATTACACAGTGATATAGTTCAAGCATTTCTTTTGTTTTAATTTTCATGGAAGCCCAGGTTGCTTTGATGGTGGCCTTCAGATCATCTGCATTGTTGGGTCTGGTGCCTCTCATCTTCCTCTTGACAATACCCCACAGATTCTCTATGGGGTTTAGGTCAGGCCAGTTTTCTGACCAATCAAGCACAGTAATACCATGACCATTAAACCGGGTATTGGTACTTTTGGCAGTATGGGCATGTGCCAAGTCCTACTGGAGAATGAAATCAAAATCTCCATAGATCTGGTCAGCAAAGGGAAGCATGGAGTGCTCTAGAATTTCCTGGTAGGGGGCTGCACTGACCTTGGACTTGATAAAACACAGTGGACCACCGCCAGCAGAAGACATGGCTCCCCAAATCATTACTGACTGTGGAAACTTCACACTGGACCTCAAGCAACCTGGATTCTGTGCCTCTCCACTCTTCCTTCAGACTCCAGGACCTTGATTTCCAAATCAAATGTGAAATTTTCCACAGTCAGTGATGAGTTGGGAAGCCATGTCATCGGCTGGTGTTGGGTCTACTGTGTTTTATCGAGTCCAAAGTCAGAGCAGCCCTCTACCAGGAAATTCTAGAGCACTTTGTGCTTCTCTCTGCTGATCAGCATCATGGAGATGCTGATTTAATTCTCCAGCAGGACTTGGCACCTGCCCACGCTGCCAAAAGTACCAATACCTGGTTTAATGATCATGGTATCACTGTGCTTGATTGGCCAGCAAACTCGCCTAACCTAAACCCCATAGACAATCTTTGGGGTATTATCAAGAGGAAGATGAGAGACATCAGACCCAACAATGCAGATGAGCTGAAGGCCACTATCAAAGCAACCTGGGCTTCCATAATACCTCAACAGTGGCACAGGCTGATCGCCACCTTGCCACGCTGCATTGATGCAGTCATTTATACAAAAGGACCCTCGACCAAGTATTGAGTGCATACTATACTGTACATGGACAGACTTTTCAGTAAGTCAACATTTCTGTAATAAAAATCCTTTTTCTTTATGATATTCTAATTTTTATGAGATGCACCTGTATATTTACAATACAGATAATGATCCATATCCTAATAAGGAAAACTATAGTTTGCACTCAGGGTGACATATAAAATAGTATTCCTTAATACATACTGTATACTAACATACATATACAAATTCCTATTAAATACATGTACAGAGCTGTAAAACAGCCTACGCGTTTCGGACATTAGTCCTTAGTCATGGCGTATTTTCCTTTCCTTTCCATATTCTGGTATATTGGAGATGTCAGCAGCCTTAAGGTCTGAGCTTTAATGTGGGAAGGTTGCAGCACCTACACACACTTGTTTTCCTTCCAATGGTCCATATCCTCTCTGCCATTTTTGTATATTTTTGATTTACCACTTGCCGCCCACCATACAGCAAAATGACATCAGCAAAGTGGTTGTGTTATCCTCAATGACGTCTTATGACGTCATTCGGGATAGCAAGCCACTGGGCGCCCCCCGGGGCACGCATCACGGCAATCGTTGCTGCGGGGTGTCTGAATTCCCGTCAGCAAAAGATTGAGAGCAGGTTCTCAATTTTTTGGTCGGAAAAAGTTCCCGATCGGAAATTTCGATCGCCTGTACCGATTCCGACGTGCAAAATTCCTACGCATGCTCGGAAACAACTCGATGCATGCTCGGAAGCATTGAACTTCATTTTCTCGGCTCATCGTAGTGTTGTACGTCACCGCTTTCTTGGCAGTCAAAAGTTTAGGGAACTTTTATGTGACCGTGTGTATGCAAGCCAAGCTTGAGTGGAATTCCATCGGAAAAACCATCCAAGATTTTTCCATAAGACGAGAGTAGAGGAGAAACGATCGGCTGCTCCTCTGACAGGTGGGGTCTGTGCTGATTGATTATTAGTGCAACCACCCCAGTGGATGCTCACACTGGACCACCAGGGATGCCCACCACTAGTCACCACCAGGTATGCCACCCATGGCCACCAGGGATGCCAGTCAGTGCCCACAATGGATGCCAATCAGTGCCCACAATGGATGCTAATCAGTGCCAAACAATAATGCCTGTCAATCAGTGAAGCCCATCAGTACCATTCATTAGTGTACATCAGTGCCACCTATCCGTGCCTATCCATGCCAATCCGTGCCGCTTATCAGTGCCCATCTATGCTGCATATCGGTGCCCATCTGTGCCACCTATCAGTGCCGCCTTTCAGTGCCCATCAGTGCTGCCTTTCAATGTCCATCAGTGCCACCTATGTGTACCCATCAGTGCTGAATATCAGTGCCACCTATCAGTGCCCATCTGTGCCACCTATCAGTGCCCATCAGTGTCGCCTTTCAATGTCCATCAGCGCCACCAATGTGTACCCATCAGTGCTGCATATCAGTGCCACCTATCAGTGCCGGATAAGTGCCACCTTATCAGTGGCCGTCACTGCAGCCCCATCATTGCCCATCAGTGAAGGAGAAAAGTTACTTATTTAACTTTTTTATTTTTCAAAATTTTTGCTCTTTTTTGATTTGTTTAGCAGAAAATAAAAATCCCAGAGGTGATCAAATACCACCAAAAGAAAGCTCTATTTGTGGGAACAAAAGGAAAAAATTTGTTTGGGTACAGTGTAGCATGACCGCGCAATTGTCATTCAAAGTGCAACAGCTCTGAAAGCTGAAAATTGGTCTGGGCAGGAAGGTGTATAAGTGCCGGTATTGAAGTAGTTAAATATATATTATGAATTATAATCTATGATACACTCCATATGATGATCACTATCCTCCCCTTCCATACAGATCTATGATTAAAATATAATCTATAATACCCCCCATGTGTTGACCATTATCTCCTTCTATATCTCTGACTTATAATAGAGCGGATGGTATGTACTATACACGGTGTGCAGACATTATCGCTCTCCTCTGTGTTCTGTTACAGAATTGCCAGACAGTTGGCCGGAGTCACACGATGCCCTCCTAGAAGGAGCCGTCTTTCATCTCAAGTACCTGGGCATGACGCTTGTAGAAAAACCTAAAGGCGAGGACATGGCAGCCGCTGCTATCCGTCGTATTATCACCATGGTGAGAGTGCAGGTTACCCCGTACCCATCCTAAGGATGACAGTGAATTGTGTGCTAATGTACAACGCAGACTGGCAGCAATGTGTGATGCAGATGGCAGTAATTTGTATGCCACGGGAGGTGGGTATCTGTGTGCCATTGATGGCAGTAATTTATATGCCATAGATGGCGGTAATGTGTGTCATAGATACCAGGAATATGCATGCCACATAAGGGTGTAACTTGATATGTGCACTGACAAAAAATGTGTTCGTTCTTGTTTCATTATTTTTTTGGCTTCTTTCAGAAATTCAGAAATTGTAAAATTCTGATTCTGATTTCTGAATCTTCAAATTCAGAATTTTCTAATTTCAGAATATTCCAGTTTAAAATTTTCGAATTTCCGAACTTTTAATTTTCACATTTCAAATTTCAAAATTTCAAAATTTAAAAATTTCAGAATTTTCCAAATTTTCAAATTCCGAATTTCCTGAATTTTCAAATTCCGAATTTCCAAAATTTTCAAATTCCGAATTTCCGAATTTTCAGATTTTTCGGAATTCGAAAATTCGGAAATTCAGAAATTCAAAAATCCGAAAATTCGAAAATCTGAAAAAAGAAAGAAAATTGGTAAAATGCGAAATAATAACTAACTAATAATAACTAACTATTAAATTCTAGGTATTGGAATGTAACAAATACAAATTTAGCTGAAGTTATGAATTATCTGAAATAACGAATGCCGCATCTAAACAAATGAATAATAATCATAAAAAGGTTTTATTATTATTGTTGTTATTAGATTGTTACGTTCCATTCATTTAGATACAGTATTTGTTATTTCAGATAATTTGTTCAAATACGTTAACTAACAGCCAAATTTGAAAGGAAATTCCAATAACTACAATTTAATATTCATTATTAGTTATTATTTCAGAGTTTCAGGTTTTCGAATTTTCAGATTTTCATTCTTTTGAATGTTCAGATTTTCATTCTTATTTTTGGATTTTCAAATTTCAATTTTTTAATTTTGGAATTTCCTAATTTAGAATTTTCAAATTTCCAAAATTTCGATTTTCCCAACTTCCGAATTTCCGAAATTCTGAAATTTTCCAATCTCAGAATTTTGAATTTCTGACGTTTCCAATTTCCAAAATTTTCCAAATTTCCAATTTACGAATTTCCACTTTACGAAATTTAGAATTTCCAAAGTTTCGAATTTTTCATTTCCAAATTTCCAATTTCCAAAATTTTGAATTTTCAAATTTCCGAAATTTCGAATTTCCAAAATGTCGAATTTCCAAAATTTCGTCTTTCGAATTCCAAACAATTCTGGATTTCCAAACTTACGAAATTCTGAAAAGAAATTTCATAAAAATCGAAATTTCAGAAATTGAAGAATTCGGAAATTCAGAAATTAACTAATTTGTCAAAATTTGTTAAAAAAACTAATTCAGAACTAAACAAATTGCACATGTCTAGCGGTAACACATACCACAGATACCACCTTTTGTGGAATACATATTCCCAATATCTGTGGCACACATTAGCACCATCTTTGGCATACTTATTCCTGGTATCTGTGGCACACATTACCACCATATTTGGTATACTTATTCTTAGTAACGTGCCACAGATACCAGGAATATGTATGCCACAGATGATGGTATCACGGGCCACAAATACAAGTCTTTATGTGCCACAGGTGGCAGTAGTTTATATACCACAGGTGCCAGCGGTAGCGTCTGCCACATATACCAGTAACTATTATGCCATAAATATCAGTAATGTGTGCCACAGTCGGCAGGGTTTTCTATTTCACAGGTGGTTGTACTTTTGGCAGCACAGTGGAAAACTCGCTATCCATACATATGGCAATTGTCTGGTTATAAGATCCATCCATTGCTGTCCCCTCAGGCACGAGCCAGTTCAGAAAAGTTCAAGAAAGTGATCCTCACGGTGACCCCGCATGGACTTGACATACAGGAGGCGGCCGGCGGTGACAGGATAGAATACGTCTCTATATACAGGTGAAGCCTCTGTAGGATTTGGTGGTTATATGTGGGATGTAATGGTGGGACAGCTGCTGTGTCATTAGTATCATTCATTAACTCTACACAATTCCATTTATCTCCCAGAATTTCATACTGTACAACAGACAAAGTGCAGAATAAAGTGTTTGCCTATGTGGCCCAGAACCAGTCCAATGGGGCTCTGGAGTGCCACGCCTTCCTGTCCCCCAAGAAAAAGCTGGTAAGTGACCGCTGCAGTTATACCTGTAGAAATAAGCCTGGAGAGGAGGAAGCGGGCATAGGGCCAGGCACTGGGAGGGTATGGGGACACATGACTGGACACAGGGAGGATCGTGCGGACACGTGACTGGATACAGAGAGGAGAGGGGGACACGTGACTGGATACTGGGAGGATAGGGGGACACGTGACTGGATACAGAGAGGAGAGGGGGACACGTGACCGGATACAGGAAGGGTAAGGGGACATGTGATTGGACACAGGGAGGATTGTGAGGACACGTGACTGGATACAGGAAGGATAGGGGACACATGACTGGACACAGGAAGGATAGGAGGACACATGACTTGATACAGGGAGGAGGGGGGACACATGACTGGATACAGGGAGGATAAGGGGACATATGACTGGACACAGGTAGGATAGGAGAACACGTGACTGGATACAGGGAGGATAGGGGGACACGTGACTGGATACAGGGAGGATAGGGGGACACATGACTGGACACAGGAAGGATAGGAGGACACATGACTTGATACAGGGAGGAAGGGGGGACACGTGACTGGATACAGGGAGGATAAGGGGACATATGACTGAACACAGGAAGGATAGGAGAACACGTGACTGGATACAGGGAGGATAGGGGGACACGTGACTGGATACAGGGAGGATAGGGTGACATGTGACTGGATACAGGGAGGATAGGGGGACATGTGACTGGACACAGGAAGGATAGGAGGACACGTGACTGGATACAGGGAGGATAGGATGACATGTGACTGGACACAGGGAGGATATGGGGACATGTGACTGGACACATGGAGGCTAGGGGGACACATAGCTGGACACAAGGAGGATAGGGGGGCATGTGACTGGATACAGGGAGGATAGGGGGACATGTGTCTTTATACAGACAGGAGAGGGGTACACGTGAAAGTATGTAGGGAGGATAGGGGGACATATAACTGGATACAGGGAGGATAAGGGGACACATGACTGGATACAGGGAGGATAAGGGGACACGTGACTGGATACAGGGAGGAGAGGGGGACACGTGACTGGATACGGAGAGGATAGGGAGACACGTGACAGGATGTAGGGAGGATAGGGGGACATATGACTGGATACAGGGAGCATAGGGGGGCATATGACTAGATACAAAGAGGAGAAGGGGACACGTGACTTTATATAGAGAGCAGAGGGGGGACACGTGACTGGAAACAGGAAGGATAGGGGTATATGTGACTGGACACAGGGAGGATAGGGGGACATGTGACTGGACACAGGGAGGATAGGGGGACATGTGACTGGATACAGAGAGGAGAGGGGAACATGTGACTGGATACAGGGAAGAGAGGGGGACATGTGACTGGATACAGGGAGGATAGGGGGACACGTGACTGGATACAGGGAGGATAGGGGGACACGTGACTAGATACAGGGAGGATAGGGGGACATGTGACTGGATACAGAGAGGAGAGGGGGACATGTGACTGGATACAGGGAGGAGAGGGGGACACGTGACTGGATACGGAGAGGAGAGGGAGACACGTGACAGGATGTAGGGAGGATAGGGGGACATATGACTGGATACAGGGAGCATAGGGGGGCATATGACTAGATACAAAGAGGAGAAGGGGACACGTGACTTTATATAGAGAGCAGATGGGGGACACGTGACTGGAAACAGGAAGGATAGGGGTATATGTGACTGGACACAGGGAGGATAGGGGGACATGTGACTGGATACGGAGAGGGAGACACGTGACAGGATGTAGGGAGGATAGGGGGACATATGACTGGATACAGGGAGCATAGGGGGGCATATGACTAGATACAAAGAGGAGAAGGGGACACGTGACTTTATATAGAGAGCAGATGGGGGACACGTGACTGGAAACAGGAAGGATAGGGGTATATGTGACTGAACACAGGGAGGATAGGGGGACATGTGACTGGGTACAGAGAGGAGAGGGGGACATGTGACTGGATACAGGGAGGATAGGGGGACACGTGACTGGACACAGGGAGGATAGGGGGACATGTGACCAGATACAGGGAGGATAGGGGGACACGTGACTAGATACAGGGAGGATAGGGGGACATGTGACCAGATACAGGGAGGAGAGGGGGACACGTGACTGGACACAGCATGGATAGTAGGACACATGCCTGGATACAGGAAGGATAGGGGATACTTGACTTTATGTAGAAAGGAGAGGCGGACACGTGACTGAATACAGGGAGGATAGGAGGACACGTAACCCGATACAGGGAGAATAGGAGGACACGTAACCCGATACAGGGAGAATAGGAGGACACGTGACCTGATACAGGGAGGAGAGGGGGACACGTGACTGGATACAGGGAGGAGAGGGGGACACATGACTGGATACAGGTAGGATAGGGGGACACGTGACTGGACACAGGAAGGATAAGGGGACACATGATTGGATACAGGGAGGATAGAGGGACACATGACTAGATACAGGGACACGTGACTGTATACAGGGAGCATAGGGGGGCACGTGACTGGATATAGGGATGATAGGAGGACACGTGAATGTATACAGGAAGGATAGGGGGACATGTGACTGGATACAGGTGAGGATGGGGGAACATGTGATTGGACAAAGGGAGGATGGAAGGACACCTGACTGGATATGGGGAGGGGGGGGATGTAGCTCTCGGTTTCCCAGTTTCCACATATTACCCATTATACATCAATTTTTTTTCTGGTCAGGCTCAGACTGTGACACTGACTGTTGCCCGGGCATTTAAGGTGGCTCTGGATTTATGGGAGGCCTCCAGGGAAGGTAAGTGACCATGTATATGCTGCTTTACCCTGGTCTTGTCTAAGTGTCTCTTTCGATGTCTCCTTAGATAAGGTAAGAAACATCATGGAGACGCCCCAGGTTTTCTCATCATACCATGTTCTACTTTCGACAGGGAAGGAGGACTCACCCCCCCGACTGAGCCAGGGAGAAGAGTCTGCTGACCACCAGCCCGGTAATACAGCTGAACTCTAATGAATTGTATTAATACAACGTTGTGTGTGTATATGTGTGTTGTGACAGTGCCAGGCCCTGCCACTGTGAACATGTAGCAGGATTTGCATTAAGGGTTAGTGAGTGCAAAGTTCCAGAGTATTGTTTCTAAGCGGAGAAAGCTTTGTTTTTGGTATTCTCCAGATTTTTTAGTCTTGGGGCCTGGAGCTTGAAGGAAGTGTTTTGGGTGGGACAGAACCTTCAATCCTGTGTCCGGATTTCACCTGGTGCCTGTAGCCTATGTGAGTACACAGGTCTGTAGGTTCATTATATAGTCAAGACTGAAGATAGCTCAGTCAGGAGACAGAAGGTCTCACCAAGGGGTTAGAGGAGCCTCCACCAGGAGTCATTAGACAGAAGGTCTCACCCAGGGGTCAGAGAGGCCCCAGCCAGGAGTCGGGGGACTGAAGGTCCCACCCAGGGGTCAGAGACGCCCCCACCAGGTGTCAGGAGACAGAAGGTCTCACCCAGGAGTCAGAGGAGCCCCAGCAAGGAGTCGGGGACCTAAGGTCTCACCCAGGGGTCAGACGAGCCCCCACCAGGTGTCAGGAGACAGAAGGGCTCACCCAGGGGTCAGGGGAGCCCTAGTCAGGAGACAGAAGGTCTCACCTAGGGTTCCAAGGAGCCCCAGCCAGGAGTCTGGAGACAGAAGGTCTCATCCAGGGGTCAGAGGAGCCCCGACCAGGAGTCAGGAGACAGAAGGTCTCACCCAGGGGTCAGTGGAGCCCCAGCCAAGAGTCAGGAGACAGAAGGTCTCACCCAGGAGTCAGATGTGCCCCAGCCAAGAGTCAGGAGACAGAAGGTCTCACCCAGGGGTCAGAGGAGCCCCAGCCAAGAGTCAGGAGACAGAAGGTCTCACCCAGGAGTCAGATGTGCCCCAGCCAGGAGACAGAAGGTCTCACCCAGGGGTCAGAGGAGCCCCAGCCAGGATTCGGGAGACAGAAGGTCTCACCCAGGAGTCAGAGTTTCCCCAGCCAGGAGACAGAAGGTCTCACTCAGGGGTCAGAGGTGCCCCAGCCAGGAGACAGAGGGTCTCGCCCAGGGGTCAGAGGTGACTCAGCCAGGAGACAGAGGGTCTCACCCAGGGGTCAGAGGTGCCCCAGCCAGGAGACAGAGGGTCTCGCCCAGGGGTCAGAGGTGACTCAGCCAGGAGACAGAGGGTCTCACCCAGGGGTCAAAGGTGCCTCAGCCAGGAGACAGAGGGTCTCACCTAGGGGTCAGAGGTGCCCTAACCAGGAGACAGAGGATCTCACCCAGGGGTCAGAGGAGCCCCAGCCAGGAGACAGAAGGTCTCACCTAGGGTTCCAAGGAGCCCCAGCCAGGATTCGGGAGACAGAGGTGCCCCCAGGTTGGAGACAGAGGGTCTCACCCAGGGGTCAGAGGTGCCCCAGCTATCAGACAGGGGGGCTCATCCAGGGGTCAGAGGCACTCCAGCCAGGAGACAGTGGATCTCACCCAGGGGTCAGAGATGCCCCAGCCAGGAGACAGAGAGTCTCAACCAGGGGTCAGAGGCGCTCCAGCCAGGAGACAGTGGATCTCACCCAGGGGTCAGAGATGCCCCAGCCAGGAGACAGAGAGTCTCAACCAGGGGTCAGAGGCGCTCCAGCCAGGAGACAGTGGATCTCACCCAGGGGTCAGAGATGCCCCAGCCAGGAGACAGAGAGTCTCATCCAGGGGTCAGAGGTGCCCTAGCCAGGAGACAGGAGGTCTTGTTCCAAGAGTAAGGTGGGCTCCTATCATGGTATCAGGAGAGCCCCTTTCCAGAGGCCAGGAGTGGGCTGTGCAGCAGGGAACTGCAACTAAGGGCTAAGAGCCACATGAACCAGACAATACTGCCAGAGGGACTGGTAAGAAGAGCAGTGGTGCTTCTGACAAGGGAGCAAGGTGGCTCAGCATATTCAGTTGTCTATTTAAGTTGATGGTGGAAACCCCTGTGTGAGCAACTGATGTTTCTGTGAACTTTCCATTTTTTACCACATGAGTATAATCACACCAATGCCACAGTATACAGTATATATACTGTAACTGTATATGTAGATAGATAGATAGATAGATAGATAGGGGTACATCTTAAAAATCCTAAACATGTTGCCTTTCTTTTTATTAACTGTTGCATACGGGACTTTCAACCATTGATGTGGTGACTGCTTCCTTAATATTTATAAAAATTATTTCACCAGAGCAGCTAACAATAGATAGGTTGACCTGTATATAGGAGTTCCAACTTTTTGCAGAATGTGTAGACTGCTTGCATTATTTGACATTTGCATATTGTCTAAAAACATTTTTATCCTTTATATTATTATAATAATAATAATAATTTTTTAGATTTTTTTTATTTAAGTGTTTTTTATTTGTTATAAAGCGCTAAAGAAAAAAACAACCGGCAGGTATTTTTGTATTGCCAGTGGCCAGTGTAGAATTTTTCTCACTTCTTGTGCCGGTAACCGCACAATAAACGTCTAACACATGAACGTACCCTCCCTCTATCTAAAACTAAATATATATATGTATCTCAATACAGGTCCCGTCAGCCGGATTTCCAGCACATTCTTACCGTATGCCAGTAGTAGTAGTGGCCAGATGAGCAGTGTGGAGTTACCATGCCGGACCCTTCGGACATTACAGAACGGGGTACGTTGGTGTATATTGGACCTGTTAGTAATGGGGTGAGGTGGCATATGGTTATGTATACTAAGCCTTAGTACTGCCTTGTCTTGTGTATACTCTTCAGTTTTGGTCTCCAGATGACAGAATGGGCTTTGTGGAAGTGGTTAGAGTGCAGAGAAACTAAATGAATGGAGAAGCTCCGCTATGGGGAAACATTAAGTGAACTGTGTGTGTTTACCCCTGAGAAGCTATGGGGGGTAGTTATATCATCTTGTGTAAATACAAGTGCAGGATTAGAAATCATGGGGCCCCGTACAGCCTACCTGACAGGGCCCCCTTACTAGTTAGGGAGTGCAGAGGACACACTGTGGCTGTGCTTCCAGAGCCGTGAGCCCTGTGAGTGGGGGAGGGGGGGGGTCGGTGGGCACAGTGGCTCAGTGGCTGCAATTGATGGGCACAGTGGCTGCATATGATGGGCACACGTGGCTGCATATGACGGGCACAAGTGGCTGCATATGACGGGCACAAGTGGCTGCGTTTGATGAGCAAAGTGGCTGCATATGATGGACACAAGTAGCTGCATATGATGGGCACAGTGGCTGCGTATGATGGGCACAGTGGCTGCGTTTGATGGGCACAGGGGATGCAATTGATGGGCACAGTGACTGCATATGATGGGCACAAGTGGCTGCATTTGATGGGCACAAGTGGCTGCATTTGATGGGCACAATGGCTGCATATAATGGGCACAAGTGGCTGCATATGACGGGCACAAGTGGCTGCGTTTGATGGGCACAGTGGCTGCATATGATGGGCACAAGTGGCTGCATATGACAGGCACAAGTGGCTGCGTTTGATGAGCAAAGTGGCTGCATATGATGGACACAAGTAGCTGCATATGATGGGCACAGTGGCTGCGTATGATGGGCACAGTGGCTGCGTTTGATGGGCACAGGGGATGCAATTGATGGGCACAGTGACTGCATATGATGGGCACAAGTGGCTGCATTTGATGGGCACAAGTGGCTGCATTTGATGGGCACAATGGCTGCATATAATGGGCACAAGTGGCTGCATATGACGGGCACAAGTGGCTGCGTTTGATGGGCACAGTGGCTGCATATGATGGGCACAAGTGGCTGCATATGACAGGCACAAGTGGCTGCGTTTGATGGGCACAGTGGCTGCATATGATGGACACAAGTAGCTGCATATGATTGGCACAGTGGCTGCGTATGATGGGCACAGTGGCTGCATATAATGGGCACAAGTGGCTGCATATGACGGGCACAAGTGGCTGCGTTTGATAGGCACAGTGGCTGCATATGATGGGCACAAGCGGCTGCATATGACGGGCACAAGTGGCTGCGTTTGATGGGCACAGTGGCTGCATATGATGGGCACAAGTGGCTGCATATGACAGGCACAAGTGGCTGCGTTTGATGGGCACAGTGGCTGCATATGATGGACACAAGTAGCTGCATAAGATTGGCACAGTGGCTGCAATTGATGGGCACAGTGGCTGTGTTTGATGGGCACAGGGGCTGCAATTGATGGGCACAGTGACTGCATGTGATGGGCACATGTGGCTGCATATGACGGGCACAAGTGGCTGCATATGACGGGCACAAGTGGCTGCATATGACGGGCACAAGTGGCTGTGTTTGATGGGCACAGTGGCTGCGTATGATGGGCACAGTGGCTGTGTTTGATGGGCACAGGGGCTACAATTGATGGGCAAAGTGGCTGCATATGATGAGCACACGTGGCTGCATATGACGGGCACAAGTGGCTGCATATGATGGGCACAAGTGGCTGTGTTTGATGTGCACAGTGGCTGCGTATGATGGGCACATGTAGCTGTATATGATGGGCACAGTGGCTGCATATGATGGGCACAATGGCTGCGTTTGTTGGGCACAGTGGCTGCATTTGATAGGCACAATGGCTGCAATTGATAGGCACAGTGGCTGCATTTTATGGGGCACAAGTGGCTGCATCTGATGGGGCACAGTGGGTGCATTTAATGGGACACAGTGGGTGCATTTAATGGACACAATGGCTGCAATTGATGGGCACAGTAAGGCTGCAATTGATGGAGTTATTTCAGTATCTTTCAGTTTGTTTGCGTCCCCCCCCAAATTTTTTTTAGCAGCAGCCGCCACTGCCCGCACGTCTTGTAAGAGCAGTACGAATTGGCTGTGGGTGGTTGCGGGTGTGGGGACAGGTGCGATTCCTGCACTCGCATCCAGCCCGCACACTGCAGGTTAGTGTGAACTGAGCCTAAGGGACAATCTCCGAGCCATGCAATAAATTAACAGAGTGGGTAGCCCATAAAAGTAAAAGCAACTAGCACTAGAGGTATGCCCCTGATCAAAATCAGGGAGGTGGGGAACTCCATATGTGTCTAAACAAGAATGGGGGGGGGGGAGGAGAGACAGTGTAAGAACTTTGTGCCGTGTACCAATTAAAAACTACAATGGTTTTAATCACAAACTAGAATAGTAGCAGAGCACTGCAGGGAGGCAGATGAGTACATGCTAGAGGCTCTAGTCTACACTCCAGGCAGGGATAGAATCAGTGGGCAGCGTCCTGATCGTTGTTGTCCCATCATGTCTCTACCTGTGGAAGTCATGCTTGTAACTGTCAGCCTTGCAATGCCTCATGGGACTTGTAGTTCTGCAACAGCTGGAGGGCCACCAGTTTGAGACCCCCTGCTATAGAGGGATATGCTTTGCTCATATTTCATGTCTGAGTTTTACAAGCACTTTAAATGACGTCTCGTATTCTGCAACTAACATTCCTAGGAGGTTGCTCTTTTGGTCAGCTTCAAACCTCGAGCTGTCCTGCCTCATACTGCAAGGGTGCCACATTGGTCATCCCAGCAGCCAGTCATGCAATCTGGTGTGTGATCATTGAACCATGCAAAGTTCATCGATGAAGACAGGGATATCTGTGGGGATGAGCCTAGCAGCCAAGCCTTGTAGTGCCTAGGGCATTCCGACTGACCCAATGAGGCCTGGTATCGCAAAACTGCCCGCACCCGCCTATCAGCAGCCCTGCAATTGCCCTATTAAGTTATACCGATGGGCATTTTTTCCACTTTGAATCCACCCCAAAAGACTTGAGAGTACCCAGTGGAACTGAGAAATGGCCCTGTCACTATATTAAAATGTGCCATAGAAGGCTTACCTGTAAAAGATGACTATAGTACATACTTACCTTTCCTGGTTCTGAACTCTGCTTCAATATGGAGAAATGGTCCCCCAAATACCACGGGTAAACCAACAGTATCCATCTTCTAGGGCCGCTGTAGCTCTCACTGGTTCCTTTTGCTGACCTCCACCTCACCACTGTGTCCTGTAATTGGTGGAAATACTTATGAAATCGGGTCAAAAGTTCTGGAACCCTGGAGTTTTATTATACATCAATATTGTATTGTTGTTATCATTTAGTGGTATGATAATGGTTTTACTATAGAGAATAGAATCTGGAGACTGGGCCAGAATATTCTACACACTATAGGCTTTCCACAATCCCTTGGGTTGTAATGAGAATGAGTGAGTCTAAAATTGAGGCGCCAAAGCAAGTCAAGTGTATTCTTACGAAAAATTGTTCACACACCCCTACGTGTTTCAGGGGCTACACACCGCCCCCCTCTTTAGGAAACATTGAATGTGGACCCAAAATTGTAAGTGTTTTGAAAGTGGGTGGGTTGTTTCTTCAAGCCAAAACACGTTGGCTTTTGTGAAAACTCCGTCTTTGGAATAAAACTTGACTTGTAACTGTATTACAGTACAAATTTTCTATCCTAAACTCATTCTGTAATGGGTAGGGGTCAGAGGGGAAACCTGCTAGGCACTGTGGGGGACCCAGGGGATGAACACCCCAGAAGAGTTGGTTTCCCAGTGTGCTTTTGGTGATCAGTATCAGAGCACATATTGGTACATTTTGATATAATGACATTAAAGGGTATCTCCAGGTATATGGCTAAATACAGTTTATGGCTACAAAACTTAATTGTTACTAGTGCATACAGTGGGTTAATGGTTTTCCTAAAAACTTACAGAAAATGTACATTTCTCAAAAAAACATAACCCCATTTATGGGGGAGCATGTGACCTTTTCCCCTTCCTGCCCAGTAACTATGTAGGGAGCACGTCATTGACCTTGGTAGGCTCCGACTTAGGGTGACCCACAGCTTGTGCATACAAATCCCATGCAAACCATGCTCATAGACAGCTTACCAACGGTTGGGGCAAGCAGGAGTCTCACTTTGTGTGTAGGTCTATAAATCCATATATGACTGCCAAACCATCCCAATGGACGTGATAATGCAGCATATAATGCTTATTTCTTCAATACACGGCACAGCAGATAATAGGAGACTGAGAGCTCTTTAGACCCACTCCACATGCAGCTCCTCTGTTCCAGGTGAGGGTATCTGGTGAGCATTGGGCTCCATCTGTAGGCAAGGACATTTTGTAATAAAGGGTTAGATTTTATTACTTGAAAGTTTCTATGTTTAACCTTTCAGATATGTGGATATGGTACAATCATTTCATTCAACTCGAGAGTATAATAATGAAAGGAATTTACTTAGCTTGGGTTAAAGATGTAATACAGATAATAAAAATGGATAAATACGGCCTATTCAATCCAGGGGGAGTTCCTCAAATTTATCTGAAGTCCATGGAATGGATGGTCCCATCATGATTCAGTCTTGTCTTCTTCAATCCTGAATCCAACTCCAATGGCCTTCTGTTTTCCAGCCATATACTGTATATATAAGTTTGGGGAATCGGTGAAAGAATATACTATACTAAGTGCATATGCGTTCGCTAATCTCCCTGAATGATCCAAATACAGCTCTTGCAGTCCCGAAAAGGGGGGGTTGGAGTGGCTGTGTGCAAGCAGTGTCTGGAGGAGTGGGAGTTCCTAGGCAGGCTGTATTTGCACGCGGACCACCCTAGGTTACACCCACAGGTGATGCTGAGCCTCCATAATTGAAAGAACTGAGATCCAATGAATGAAAGTGGTGGGCCAGGGACCACCAGGTTGAAGTGGAAAGAGCTAGATGATGCAGGACCATAGGTTTGCGCAGCCTATTGCATTAGGGTGTGCAACTCAAAGCTCAAACACACACACTACTGAGCACTTACTGTGTTAATTGAGAAAGGGAAGGGGCCTGTAAATGATATATTTACTGGCCCCTTCCCCCAGTCATCCTAAAATATCCCCGCAGAAACAGCAGGAAGGAGAGGAGAGGAGGGTAGCTGGAAGAGCTGCGGGGGGAAGGGGTTGGGGAAGCAAGGGCATTAGGGGGAATCATTGCTGCACAGGGTGATTAGGGTGTGCCTGGGCACACCTGGCACACCCTGTGTGCACGACCATGTGCGGGACATCCTCCAGCCATAAAATTAGATTGGCTCTATCTGATTTGCTGCAATTTATAATGCACATTATGAGTAACAACCACAAACATTAAGATAGATGCTAACTTTATAACTGTCCCATATTGGGTCCTGTGTGTCAGGAGGAGGGGAATGGTGAGGGGTAGATATAATATATGGTAGTGTACATCCAGCTGATGGTCATTGTTTCGTGTGTATCAGGAAGAAGAAGATGAGGATGAAGAGTACGATGATCTGGATGACGCCTTTACAAGGTTGGTGATATTCGATTCCAATAATTTTTTTTGATTGAACTGGAATCTAAAAGAATAAAAATATTGAACATAGATGTACAAGTCCAGAGCATAGTCTATGTTCCAGTGTCTATATGTGAGCCAGTACAATACATAGTTACACATCCAGTATAAACAGGACAAATTCTGGTGAATGACTCTACAATCATTAGGTGTTTGGGAGACATAGTAGATCAGCAGTTGGAAAGAGATGGATGTTGCACTAGTCACATAGTATATCTAAAGGGTTAAGTCTTTCTTGTGGTCCTTGACCCCATTCAGGAGATTTAGCCCCCCTTCTTAGCCTCCGGTCCTGACCCTTCTCCAATGTATTATACGGGAAGTTTTATGTTGCCATATTCTTCCCCACTGGATTGGTTTCTCATTACTTCCTGTTCAGACAGGAAATGAGGGGAAATATCTCCCAAGATGTCCCAGACTGCAATGCATACCTGACATGAGTTCTATCCTCACCTTTCTCTGTACTCTTGCCTGGTGTTGGACTAAAGTAAGGGGACACAAGAAGATGGGTTGGAGAGCAAAAGGACAGCTGCAAGTCTGGGGGCTTGGGGGTGGAGGAGTCTGAGATGACAATACCACTTCATCACACAGCCAATCAGATCACCTGATATTGCTTTATCTGTAAGAGTTGCTTTATCTGTAAGAGGTGCTCATGGTTTGTCATTGGCCTAGAAAGGTCCATAGACTTCTGAAGGTCATCAAATGTCATATATGATGAGCGAGGCTTGGATCAGAATCACATGCCCAGTATGTCTTTATCTGTAATGCCGCGTACACACGATCGGACTATCCGACGGACCAGAGTCCGTCGGACAATTCGATCGTGTGTGGGCTCCGGCTGACTTTTTATTCCCAAATCAGCTTTTGAGCGGACAATCCGCTTGTCTGTATGCTGATCCGCCGAACTTTCCAAATGAATAGACTTGCCCACACACGGACTAAAGTCCATTTATTTTGAACAGGACTTCAGGTACTATGGGACTAGAGAAGGAAGTCAATCTCGCCGCCTCCATCGGTGAGATTGACACCTTGGGAGCCCCGTCGCCTGGTGTGGGTTTTAAGGGTAACCCCTATGCTGAAAAACGGCGTGGGGGTCCCACCAAAGTCCATACCTGACCCTTATCCGAGCATGCAGCCTGGCCGGTCAGGAAAGGGGGTGGGGACGAGCTTTTGGGAAGGGGGGCGCCATGTGGCCTCGCCACCCCAAAGCACCTTGTCCCCATGTTGATGAGGACAAGGGCCTCTTCGGTTGTTGGGGTCTGCGAGCGGGGGGCTTATCGGAATCCGGGAGCCCCCTTTAATAAGGGGGCCCCCAGATCCCGGCCCCCCACCCTATGTGAATGAGTATGGGGTACATCGTACCCCTACCCATCCACCTGGGGGAAAAAGTGTCAATAAAAAAAAAAACACACTACACAGGTTTTTAAAGTAGTTTATTAGGCAGCTCCGGGGGTCTTCTCCATGCTTTCCGGTTCTTCTCGCCGAGCTCCTCCGCTATCTTCTGCTCTTTTGCCACTCTTTTGCTAGCGGAGGAGCCCGGCTTTCTCCTTCTTCTTCTTCCTTCTTCTGTTCTTCCGATGTTGGCACAACGCTCTCTCCCGCTGTAATGCAGTGGACACGGTACACTCCGACTTATATAGGCATAAGGGGCGGGGTCACCGGGTGATGACACACAGTGACGTCACTCCTTATGACGCCACAGTCCCAGGGTGCACTTATCAAAATATGTTGGGAGTCTGGACCTCACCCAAGACTCACTAAAAAGAAAGGAGGCAAAAGCACTATCTCGGGAAAGGGAAAGATGCATACATGAAAAAACAAAGCAAAATATACAAAATTTATTGAAAATGAAAATATGAGAACAAGAAGATACTAAAAAAGTACACAGATGAATTGGAATTTAAACTAGTTTTGCGGGTTTGCCACTTCATCAGGAAATACATCTGTAAAAATAAAGGTGCAATAATATATAGAAATTTCATACAAAGAATATTACAATATCATAAAATGGGGGAGAAGGGGTAGAAAAATGTATACCACATACCTCTCTAAGATGTTCATGTATGTTATTAGCAGTCACAATTATTTTTTCACCTTTCCCTGTTTAAAATAGTGACCTTTTTTACCTTAGTGAATTATTCCTAAATCGGTTACTACTGGTCCCAGAATCTCAGAATTTCTTGCTATTGGTCAAGGACAAAGTGTGGATGTTGCAGAATAGGGGCTAGTGTTAGGGCTTAACTTGGAGGATAGGTTAAGTGTTAGGGGGTAGGCATAATAAGAATACAAACACAGTTCAGATGTTGAAGCTTTCAAGTGTTGAAGCCTTTCAAATGTTCAAAGCCAGCTCCATAAAGACATTTGGACAGTTCGGTGTGGAGGAATTGTGTGTCTGGAACAGATTCATGACCCTATCTTAACCCTACTGAACACCCTTGGGATGAGTTGGAACAATGAATATGAGCCAGGTCTTCTCATCCAACATCAGTACTTGACCGCACAATTGGACACAAGTTTCCACAGAGACGCAGAAAGCCTTTCCTGAAGAGTGGAGGCTATTATAGCCACAAACGGGGAGAGGAACTCCATATTAAGGCCAGTGGTTTTGAAATGGGATGGCCAACAAGGTCATATAGGTGTGATGGTCAGGGTTCCACAAATGTTTTGCCTTAAGGCCCAGAAACACGATACAAAAATCGGATTGGAAAAGTTTGTACGGCGAGCTGTCTGCTGATTTTTGGATCGTTAGTACGATGCTTTCAACAGCTGATTTTGCTTTTTCGTCAGACAAAATCTGGATGTGCAGAATATAAAATTTTTGTTGGATTTGAACTCAACATATGATTTTCGTTTTATTAGTACGGTTTTCGTGCGAAAAAATCACAAGAGCAAGACTACGCATGCTCAGAAACGAAAGAATACATATAAAACTATTCAACACATTACATCACTTCTGACGTTGTATTCTGTTGTACGAAAATTTTCGTATTGTGAGTAACCTCTTCACTTTCCACATGAGATTAGCATGCCACAAAAAAACGGACATTGGGTCGTCTGAAAATTAAAGCGTGTGTACGAGGCTTTATAGTGTAAAGCTGGATACACACTATACAATGTACTACTCTTAGCCCTTGTACACGCGGTCGGACATTCCGATGGAAAATGGCCGATCGGACCGTGTTGACGGATAATACGACTGTGTGTGGGCTCCATCGTACTGTTTCCATCTGAATATCCGACGGACAAAGTTTTAGAGCTGGGCTATAAAACTTTCCGACAACATGATCCGATCGGACTTTGTCCGATTGTGTGTAGAGAATTCCGATCGGACAAAGTGCCACGCATGCTCAGATCAAATTCCTAGACCAAAACTATTGGATACTAGCCTGAACGTAGTCCTGTCCTAACAAAATAACGTCATCACGTTACGTATGATCGGATTTTCCGACAACTTTTTCCGACCGTGTGTATGCAACACAAGTTTCGGACAAAATCCGATGGATTTTGTTGTCGGAATGTCCGACCGTTTGTACAAGGGCTAACAGGAATAAAAACCTGATAGAAGGTCCACCACGTTCCCACTCTATCCATAACTACAAAAAAAGGTCACTTTAGATACAATTGAAGAATTTCCTGTTGGGCAGGGGATATTAAGTGATAAGGGTCTGCTTTAGTTAAAGCAGGAGTCCACCGGGACTCCGCGTTTTTTTTTTTTTTTTTAAAAGCCAGCAGCTACAAATACTGCAGCTGCTGACTTTTAAAATAGTGACACTTACCTGTCCAGCGCGCCCGCGATGTCGGCACCCGAAGCCGATCGCTAGGTCGTCTGTCGGGTCCTGCCGCTGCCATCTTGGGTATGGGAATCAGGAAATGGAGCCTTTCGGCTTCATTTCCCGGTTCCCTACTGCGCATGCGCGAATTGCGCTGCGCAATAAGGACGCTCCCCGCTGCCTCTGGGAGCTGTGTGTTTCCCAGCAGGCAGCGGGGCACTTGCGGGAAGGGGCGGGCACTTACGGAAAGGGGCGTAAGTTACGCCCCTTTCCGCAGAGAGCTGTCCCGGAAGTGGGTGCAGTTACCTGGATTATCCAGGTAACTGCACCCCCCTCCCCCCTGAAAGGTGCCGATTGTGGCACCGGAGGGGGGGAGGGTTCCGATGAGCGGAAGGTCCACTTTAGGGTGGACCTCCGCTTTAATGCTCTAATCATTTGGTTCTCAGTGCTGGGAGCCTCATGTCAATAATTCCCAGCGCTAGGCTCTCCGTGCCAAAATGAAATGTACTGTTGGCATGTGACATCACTAAATTCCGATCTAATGATAACCTCACTGTCCTGTATCTCCTCTTTCTGGCCTTCTTTTTCCTGCAGCTGCTTTATGGATGATGGACCAGACAGAATGGGTAACGAAAACTCTCTTTTCACTGTATACATCATCTGATCTTCTTCGTTATTATTTCTCAACTAGATGTCAGAAGAGTATTCCCTTATGTATAGGTTTCCCCTTTGAGACACCAGCTGCACCGTGCCATGCTCTGATCTTGGGCCATAACAGAAGCTGCACCGTGCCATGCTCTGATCTTGGGCCATAACAGAAGCTGCACCGTGCCATGGTCACTTCCTGAGCCATAACACCAGCCGCACTGTGCAGTGTTTTCTTCCAGATTATCGTGCCATGGTTAGTTTATATGAATCCACATTTAAAGTAAGCTTGACAAAAGATAAGTTACTGATGGTAGACTCCATGTTTAGGATTCAGAAGTTACAGACAAGCCGGAATGCTGGGTGTGGATATTTGTACATAGCTTAGGCATGGTGACTATATGTAGGTTTCTACCTCCTAATATTTGAGAGGCTTTTAAGCCCCTGGTTCCTTCTCTCTGTCCTTCAACTTTTTTCATTTGAAGGATAATCAGAATTTAAAGACGCGCAAACTTGGCACCAATCGGTTGGGAAATAATGACCCCATTTGTCTTGTTTCTTATCTGACACTCACCATCTTCTTAACCTTTCACTCCATCTTCCCATACACACCCATATTTAAATCTGTCAACAAGTATCTTCATCACCACTCCTTCCCATCCATTGTGTCTCACCACTCCTCCCTATCCATTGTCTCTTACCACTTCTTCTTATCCATTAACTCCAACCATCCTTTCTTATTCATGGTCTCCCATCTACCCTCCTAATCCATAGTCTTATTCCACTATTCCCTCGTATCCATTGTCTCCCATCAACCCTCCTAATTAATGGTCTTCTTCCACCCTTCCCTCTCCAGTGTCCCCCATCAACCTTTGCCATTCATAGTCTCCCACCACCCTTCTCTCTCCAGTGTCTTCTGTCAACTCTCCTTATCTATTGTCTCCTATTACCCCACCATGTCCATTATCCCCATCAGCCCTCCTTATCCGTTGTCTCTTACCATACTTCCACATCCATTATCTCCCTCTACCCCTCCCCATTAATTGTCTCCCACCACCTTTCACTATTCATTGCTTTCCATTACTCCTCACCATTCATTGTCCCAATCAACTCTTCCCATCCATTGTGTCCCACCTCTCCACCCAATCCATTGTCTCCCACCACTATTGCCCCCATCTTCCGTCCCCAACCACTGTCTTTCATCACTCCTCCTCATCCATTGTCTTGTGTTCACCCTACCCTTCTATTGTCTTCCATCATCTCTCCCCTTCCATTGAATCTCAAAACCCTTCCCCATCCATTATCCTCTGTCAACCCTTTCCATCCATTGTCTCCCACTACCATTTTCCTATGCGCTGTTTCCTGCCAATCTTTCCTATCTATTGTCTTCCACCACTCCTCCCCATTCATTATCTTCCACCGCTCCTCATTAACCATTGTCTTCCACCAATCTCTCCCTATCCATCGTCTCCCACCACTTCTCCCCATTCATGAACTTCCACCATTCCTCCTTATCCATTGTCTTCCACCGCTGTTCCCTATCCATCGTCTCCCACCACGCCTCCCCATTCATGATTTTCCACCGTTCCTCCCTATCCATTGTCTTCCACCACTCCTTCCCATTCATGGTCTTCCACCATTCCTCCCTATCCGTTGTTTTCCACTACTCCTCCCCATTCATGATCTTCCATCACTCCTCCCTATCCATGGTCTTTCACCACTTCTCCCTATCCATGGTCTTCCACTACTCCTCCCTATCCATTGTCTCCCACCACTACTCCCCATTTATGATCTTCCAACACTTCTCCCTATCTGTTGTCTCCCACCACTCCTCCCTCTCCATTTTCTCACTCCACACCCTCCTTCATTCATGAGTTCTGTCTTTAAGATTGAATCCTAAACTGTCAATAGACCCTAAAGTCTTATTTCCCCTATCCGCAGACTGGCAGAGTACGGCAGGTAGCACGTGGGATCCGCAGAGGCTGTGACCTAAGCACTCCAGAATGATCACTGTGATGTCACACAAGGCATCCATAATCCTCCTAATTTAGCAGATTTTCAGGGAATTAAGTTCCTTGGCCACACAGTCACTGTTACTCCATGGTAGGAGGCTGCCACCTTCATTCACGCTGCAAGATTGCAATCTGCACATTATCTTTTCATGGCTGCTTTTATTCATTGGGTCACAATGACAGTGAGCATTGGTTCCAAAGTCAAACTTCCAGAGTCTCATTTGGTATGTGGTCACCACCCTAATTTAAGGAATTATTGTCCTACTAGCTTCACTAATTCTGACATTTCACCAGTTCAACCTAAGAGTAGTCCAGCAATATCATCTCTACCGTGTCTACCTACAAGAGGCTGTTCAGCCCCACTCTCTGATGATTATTTATTTTTCTGCTAGCTTACAAGCTCTACTGACACTCGCTAAGACGACCACAACCCTTGGTCTATCTTTTAAGGGAAAACTATAATTGTTTAGAGTCAATTACATTTTTTTCAGCCCAGTTGCACATTTTTTTAACTTTAAAAAGTAAAGTGGTCTAGATGACCCCCACAATGTCACCACTACTGTGCTCTAATCAACAATGCTCATGCTTGTTGCTGAGGGAATGTGAGTCTTGTTGATTGGAGCACAGTAGTTGGTGACTGTTCAGGGGGCATCGGGTCACTTGAGATCTAGTCCAGTGCTCTGACTCATATACAGCACTCTGGATCTCGAGCATAAGGAAATAAAATATATACAGAACCACTACCTTCCCTTTAAACCTCACTATGTCTACCTGCACACAGCCCTCCCAAGATGTCACTACCATGCAACATCCACCTACAAAACATGTCAGCCATAATTGTGGGGGATCTAAAGGCTGAACATTGCATGCCATGATAGAGCAGTGTAAAGGCCCATACACACGATCAGACTTTTTGACAACAAACATGCAAATTAGCTGTTTTGGAGCAACATCCGACCGTGTGTGTACGCTCCATCAGACAAACTTTTTTGGTTTTCATCTGACTTTTGTTGGCTGTGCAAACGGACAAACTTTCTGGCAACAAAAGTCCGATGGAGCAAAGTCTGATCGTGTGTACAGAAAACCATAGGACTTTTGTACAAAGTACAAACAGGCATGCTCAGAACCAATGCAAAAGATCAGACAACAATACAGAAGTTGACCAAAGGTGGCAGTAAAGAGCAGAAAAACCACATGATTTGGTGAAAGTTGGCTGAAAAAGTCCTGCTGTGTGTATGCAATACAAGTTCAGGGCCGATGCCCTTTGTACAAAAATCCAAGGGAAAGTTTGTATAAAGTCCTATCGTGTGTATGAGGCTTTAGAATTCACTTCAAACCAACAATGAAGAAAAGCTGGAATATAGGTAGCATTTGCTACTTTTTCTCCAAGGATGGCACTTTAATCAGTGACTCAGGAGAACCTCCAGGAGAAAAGTCATGGCAGGTCCTGACAGAGCGTTGATCAAGGCAATTAAGATAATGAAATGTCTGTGTGTGACTTTCCTTTATCAGTGGTTCCTCTACCAGATCTCAAGATGTACTACCACGATTAGTGAGACCTTCACCATCTATGATCCGTGGTCCACCAGATATCATGACTTGTGCATGCAGAAGGCCCTTCTCCAAGGACTTAAGATGTCCAACCATTATCAGTTAGATCATCCTTTCTAATCTGAGGTTCATCAAGATCTTATGATTTATGATAGCATGGTAACTTTTGTACTAACGTTTATCTGATCTCTGGATCTGGTGCTATGGTAGCTTATGCTTTTGCTTCAGACTTTTATGATGAAAACAATAATTCTTGTTACTTGAATCAGGAGATACAGGGAATTATTTTGCACTTTTTATATACCTGTTACCACTGTGAACTGTGAATGGGTGGGAGTAGAGGATAGTGTTTTTGTCCAGCCAAGGGAGGAATCTTAGAAGTTCTGGCCATGATGGAATCTCCTTGCACTGGTTGCATTGTATCTAAACTAAAAAACAAAAAATATAATATATTTCAATTTACCAGTCCTTAGATGTGGTGGCTGCATTCGTTTTCTACAGTATTTCAGGCTTTTTCATTCATCGGCCCATCTTCCATTCAGTGCTTTTAATTGTTAGAAGTTATAGTACAGCTTCTGTGAATGGAAAAAGAGGTAGAAAAGGCAGGCATAGTTGGCACTCCTGACACATGCATTTGACAGGTCCAGTGCATGTATTAACCCCCACAGCACCAGATGATTACAGCTGCAGTAGAGGCATAACTAGAACCTTCAGGGCCCCAGTGCAGGAAACCATGAAGGGCCCCCCTGATTAGTGGCTGGGGCCCTTCCCACTGATCCTGGGGCCCTTTACTCCCATCGTGGGACCCTTTATTATGGTCCCACAGCAGGCCCCCTTCTTGCCGTCTTGGGGTCCCATCATTAGTGGTGGAATGCCAGGGCCGTTCGCAAGTGCAACCTTTCCAGTCCCTGTAATTTTCCACCACTGATGTCAGTAGTTTTTTATTTTTGTTATCTTACTTTTTTAAATTATTTTATTTACCATTGTATTTATTTATTTATTTATTTGTACAATTAAATTTTTTATTACGTTTTAAATTTTTTTTAGGACCCCTGTTGTAGGGTTTTGGTGAAATACCAGGGATCTAAACAGACCTCTGATTTTTCCCCTTTGAGACAGAGAAAGGAGATTGAGGACACCTCAAGCTCCATCTCTGCAGCCTCAGCAGCACAAAATGAATGAACAGAAATAGCTCTAAACAGAGCTTCCATTCATTCAGAAACTGAATCATAGTAAACACAGTTTACTATACCTCAACTATAAATGAAAAAAAAAAGGAAGTCAGTGATCGTTACCGATCAGACTCTTCATTAAGACAGGGAAGGGGCTAGTAAATGACACATTTACCAGCTCCTTCCCTGCTCTCCATCTTGGCAGTATCCCCCATGGCACCCGATAGGAATCGGAAAAGTCTTACCTTCCCAACTTATTGAAGTTCCTATCATTGTAGGAGAATTTACATCTCCCTTTGAGACAGAGAAAGGAGATTGAGGACACCTCAAGCTCCATCTCTGCAGCCTCAGCAGCACAAAATGAATGAACAGAAATAGCTCTAAACAGAGCTTCCATTCATTCAGAAACTGAATCATAGTAAACACAGTTTACTATACCTCAACTATAAATGAAAAAAAAAAGGAAGTCAGTGATCGTTACCGATCAGACTCTTCATTAAGACAGGGAAGGGGCTAGTAAATGAAACATTTACCAGCTCCTTCCCTGCTCTCCATCTTGGCAGTATCCCCCATGGCACCCGATAGGAATCGGAAAAGTCTTACCTTCCCAACTTATTGAAGTTCCTATCATTGTAGGAGAATTTACATCTCCCAGTCTATATCCTGCTGTTTTTAGGAAATGTGGTTCCTTCAAAATTGTTGGATCAATCTCTTCGCCAGTTGGGGTCTAGTTGGGTAACATTTATGCAATGTTGTGCTACAACCCAGTAAGAAGAACAGAAGATATTGCTGCGTGAAGAGAGGTAGTTCAGATCCTGGCCTAGACAGAATCTTACTTTCTAGTCCTGTTCCCTGTGCTCATTTCAAGGGGTGCAAAATTGGTAGACAGGCTTCCCCAACTGGTTAGATCTAGACTGGGATAGCAAGCTATACACCCGACTGAACAGTTTTTCCTCCAGGTGCAGGAATCCTCTGACACTAGCAGTAATTGCTCTGGTGACTTTATAAGCTGGGATCAAACATTCTTCACCTTTAACCTTTTTTGTCTGCTTGCTGAATTCAGAGACAGGGCTTTCTGATGATCTAACTTGCTCTGGATTGAGCCCCAAGAATACGCTTCATAGACCCAGGGAAGCTCCTGACTGTTGCTTCATGGGCATCAGCTCATTGGATGCGAGGAATTGGGAGCGTCTCTAAATTTTTGCTTTTACAATGCTCATGTATAGGAAGGATATTCCTGAATTTCAATACAAGGATGTCTTCTTCCCTCTTGCAGATAGGCTTGGCTAGAGCTTACATCATAGCACTATCAAGTCTGGACAAATTCTTGCTATGCTAACCTTTTTGTCTCTTGTTTATCCCTATCCCTTGTGCCTCAGTGAGATCATACTTTTGTTCTCTCTGTATTCTCAACAAGCATTTGGACTACTTGGAGGTAACTGTACTTCCTTTCACCTTTAAGGGGTTCTTCTCGGGTAGTCCTTGTTTTTGTAGGTGACATTCTAACCAACCAGCTTTTCCTGATGTGGTCTCCTATTTCCCTTGGGCCTGTGATGGGATTGGATAAGTTGAATCCTGGGCCTTCCTCTGGCCTAGGCAATTTACGATCTTCTATTTATCCAGGGCATCATTTTTTGTTCCTGTGTCTGGCTCCACTTGTCCAAGAGGAACTTGGAACTTCAGGGGTTCTTCTCTGGTAGTCCCTGTCTTTGTAGGCGAGGCTCTGACCCATCAGCTTTTCCAGATATGGACTCCTATCAGCCTTGGATTTATGTTGGGATTGAATAAGTTGAGGTCTGGGCCTTCTTCTGGCCTAGGCAGTTTCTGATCTTCTCCTTATCTAGGGCATAATTTTTCGGTTCCTCTGTCTGGTTCCACTTG
This sequence comes from Lithobates pipiens, assembly GCF_037356315.1. Lineage (NCBI taxonomy): Eukaryota > Metazoa > Chordata > Amphibia > Anura > Ranidae > Lithobates > Lithobates pipiens. Next base: position 617,040,924 of record NW_027507758.1, on the reverse strand, counting down.
TCAAAGATGGAACTAGGAATTTCAAGGGTTTCTTCTTTAGTAGTTCCTGTCTTTGTAGGTGAGAGTCTGATCCATCAGCCTTTTTTCATGAAAGGTTCCACCTGCTTGTGACGCTGTCGCACATTTGGCTTGCAGTACTGGTGTCCACCAGTGGGTGTCTCCTGGCAGTCTGGAACTGTCAGGAAAGTTTTCACCTGCTGGTGGCACTATCTGATCCTGGGGCCACAGTACTGGCGTCCACCAGCGGGTGTTTCCCAGCAGTGTGGAGCTGACATTATCTCCTGCAATCAGGCGTCACCTGAGCCTTTTTGCAGGAGATGTGTATTAATACCCAGCAAACGCACACACACTTGGCTTGGTATCGTCTTTGCGCCCTGACCTGAACCTGTGATCCAGGAACCTGACCTTGTCTCTGAACCTGATACCTGTGCCCTGTACCTGAACCTGTCCCTCCTGTGACCCTGTTACCTTTACCTTTGCCCTGTAGCCTGATCCGTCCATCCTCTCCCTGTCCTGTTTGCTCCCTGCCCCATCTGCTGATCTCCCTTTGATGACCCTGGCCTGGCTATGTTTACGATTTTGGTATTCCCCATTTATTGTATATACCTGTCTGACTATTGTTATTTGTGGGTCTCTGTCTGGTAGTTGGTTTGTTGTGCACTGTGTTGTATTGGAGGTGTTTGTATTTATATTTCACTTACTTTACATGCATTTGGTTTCCTCTGTTGCTGTCCACGCAGTTCTGGTCACACCTTTCCAGATATGGACTCCTATTTCCCATGGGCCTGCAATGGAATTAGATAACTTGAGGCCTAGGCCTTCCTCTGGCCTAGGCAGTTTCTAATCTTCATATCTAGGACATCAATTTTCGGGCCCTCTGTGTGGTTCCGCTTGTCCAAGAGGAGCTTCTTTTCCTCTGTCTGCAATTCACACTGTGAGCCTATTTCTTTCAGCTGCTTAGACTTTGTGTTGGGCAACCCAGTTGGATACTGTTGGGTTATTCTGTTCTTGTTCCACCTTTTGGGTGGTTCAGGTAACCTGTTGTGACTTCCTTTCACTGCTTGTGAAAGTTTCTTGCTCTTATGGTATCATGCCTCAGTTCCCTATGCAAGGCTGGCACCTGGTCTTCTGTTCCTAAATTTTCATTCTACCATGTGAAGGTTCTACCATGTGAAGGTTTTCCAGCTTTGGATGTAAAGTCCTTTACGCGGCTCATCGAGCTGAATGCAGTCCCCCATGTTTCCTTGGTCATGAGCCTGAATTTGCAGTTATTTTTCTCTTTTGCCCACTCCTCAGTTAGACCGCTTTTGGACAAAATTGAAAATTGAAAATTCAAAATTGAAGGTCTTTTGTGTCTCTCAATGGATGAGAAAGAAAATTCGAATTTTGTACTCACTGTAAAATCCTTTTTCTGGGACTCATTTTGAGGGACACCTCATCCCTCTGTATTTACGATAATGCTTTTGGTGCTGCTTTGCTAGGAAACAGAGGCGTGTTGGTAGTAGGAAGGGTTATCCTAGGCTGGCCTACCATTTTCTGTTTGCCAGTGTTCAAAACTTCCTGGAGGTGGCAGTATAACCTGAAGGTGAAAGACTTCCTTTGTCCCTCAATGGACTAGAAAGGTTATATGTAAAAAAAATCTATTTTTCATAAATTTTTTGTTAACTATTCTAATCCAATCATTCCACAATGTAAATGAGATGAACAGGGCGGGCATGTATAAAGTTCAGCCATGGCTCCCTCATAGAGTGGAAAAATGAGTGTAGGACATGACCGGATAGGAAGTGTGTCATTTGCAGGATCACCAGGTGAAAATAAAGGGAAAAAGCCTGGAAAAAAGAAAACCTAATGCAGCCACTACTTCTAATGACTATAAAGTTACAATACATTACATTCCATTTTTTGGGTTTTCATACACTTTAAAATAAAAATGTACTCCGTTTTACATAGAAGACCTGCTTGTGTGGACCTGTCACCGGGTCCACTTCTGAGAGCAGATACTACTACAAGCCGCCTGCTGTCTACCATTACTAGGTTCAAAACCTCTTCTTTGCACTCCAGATTTTGTTTTTCACCGATGACTAAGCTGGGTGGAAGCTGACTTTGTGGCTAAGCTCTACCCTTTGTCAACTCTGTTGACTAAAAGATGATTTTTCTTAGCTGAAAGAGCCCAGCTTTAAAAAAGCCACACTTACAGTCATGTCCATAAATATTGAGACATTGACACAATTCTAATCTTTTTGGCTCTATACACCACCACAATGGATTTGAAATGAAATGAACAAGACGTGCTTTAACGGCAGACTTTCAGCTTTAATTTGAGGGTATTTACATCCAAATCAGGTGAACGGTATAGGAATTACACCAGTTTGTATATGTGCCTCCCACTTTTTAAGGGACCAAAAGTAATGGGACAGATTAACAATCATCCATCAAACTTGCACTTTTTAATACTTAGTTGCAAATCCTTTGCAGTCAATTACAGCCTGAAGTCTGGAACTCATAGACATCACCAGACGCTGGGTTTCATCCCTGGTGGTGCTCTGCCAGGCCTCTACTGCAACTGTCTTCAGTTCCTGCTTGTTCTTGGGGCATTTTCCCTTCAGTTTTGTCTTCAGCAAGTGAAATGCATGCTCAATCGGATTCAGGTCAGGTGATTGACTTGGCCATTGCATAACATTCCACTTCTTTCCCTTAAAAAACTCTTTGGTTGTTTTCGCAGTATGCTTCGGGTCATTGTCCATCTGCACTGTGAAGTGCCGTCCAATGAGTTCTGAAGCATTTTGCTGAATATGAGCAGATACTATTGCCCTGAAACACTTCAGAATTCATCCTGCTGTTTTTATCAGCAGTCACATCATCAATAAATACAAGAGAACCAGTTCCATTGGCAGCCATACATGCCCACTCCATGACACTACCACCACCATGCTTCACTGATAAGTTGGTATGCTTTGGATCATGAGCAGTTCCTTTCCTTCTCCATACTCTTCTCTTCCCATCACTCTGGTACAAGTTGATCTTGGTCTCATCTGTCCATAGGATGTTGTTCCAGAATTGTGAAGGCTTTTTTAGATGTTGTTTGGCAAACTCTAATCTGGCCTTCCTGTTTTTGAGGCTCACCAATGGTTTACATCTTGTGGTGAACCCTCTGTATTCACTCTGGTGAAGTCTTCTCTTGATTGTCGACTTTGACACACATACACCTACCTCCTGGAGAGTGTTCTTGATCTGGCCAACTGTTGTAAAGGGTGTTTTCTTCACCAGGGAAAGAATTCTTCGGTCATCCACCACAGTTGTTTTCCATGGTCTTCCGGGTCTTTTGGTGTTGTTGATCTCACCGGTGCATTCTTTCTTTTTAAGGATGTTCCAAACAGTTGATTTGGCCACACCTAATGTTTTTGCTATCTCTCTGATGGATTTTTTATTTTTTTTCAGCCTAATGATTGCTTACTTTCGCTGATGTAATGCTGACATATAATTACACACATAGGTTGGACTTGATGGACTTGTGTCTTTTTTCAACCTCACCTACTATGTAACTATATGTAGCTATGATAGTGACAGCTCTTTGGATCTCATATTGAGAGTTGATAGCAACAGATTCCAAATGCAAATAGCACACTTGAAATGAACTCTGGACCTTTTATCTGCTCCTTGTAAATGGGATAATGAGGGAATAACACACACCTGGCCATGGAACAGCTGAGCAGCCAATTGTCCCATTACTTTTGGTCCCTTAAAAAGTGGGAGGCACATACACAAACTGTTGTAATTCCTACACCGTTCACCTGATTTGGATGTAAATACCCTCAAATTAAACCTGAAAGTCAGCAGTTAAAGCACATCTTGATTGTTTCATTTCAAATCCATTGTGGTGGTGTATAGAGCCAAAAAGATTAGAAGTGTGTCAATGTCCCAATATTTATGGACCTGACTGTAAATTTTTATTAATCTGCTCTGTTCCCTAATACATAGATTACATGTAGTACTTTGTCCCATCTTCCTAGGTGCTGTCTAAGGCTAGCTGTGAGGTCAGACAGAGCGCCTCTCCTCCATCCATGGCTGTTTGACAACACAGCTAGCAAGGAGACGGCAGTTTTGAAGGATGACACTTTTTTTGCCTCTCCTTGCACTTTCCTGCTAGCCTGGAACATTTTTGCTGACAAGCCCTCCTCCCCCTGCATTCTTCATGAGTTGCTTGTCTCGGGCAAGTACCCTCTGTCAGAGCATCCACCTCCTTGCTAGCTGCATTGTCGGATTGGCATGGAGGGTGGAGGGTCGCCTTGTCTGTCCTAAAGGCTACCCTAAGACAGAACAGAACACATTAATACTATTGGAGAATTTTTCATATTGGAGAATTTTGGTCCCAGAAGCAAAGTGAAACTAAATCACAATGGGGCATGGAAGAGGCTTTCTGGCTTATAAATGTTGTAGCCCAATCTAGGAGAAGGACTTTTTAGTTTAAAATGGAGCACAGGTTGACTTTTGCTGGATTTGGATCCCTATGATATTATGAAGGCAATGGCATGGATCAGATGGGAATGTCGCCTGATTATCGGACATGGCTTGTTGGTGGGACTGGCAGACCTTAGCAAGTCCAACATTTTATTTCTAGTTTATTACCAATCTACTGAATTGTACTGATGGTATCCCAATTTCCACTGTAATTATGCTGCAATGTATATTTAATGTTCACTCTCATTAAATCTTATGTCTCCCATTTTATCTGTATCTCAAAAAATCAATAAATATATTTAAACTGAGAACAATCGTCTCCTGTGTAAATCTTGTCAGTGCAGGTTGTACACATGGTGCTACTTCACAATACTATGACTTTCCAGAAGGCACTGGGGTCTCTGGACCACTGATAACCAAAGAAAAACCTGTCCCCAGTCAGCATGCTGTCTACGAAAGTAAAGAGTATTCCTCCCACTGGCCACCAATGTAAGGAGCATTTTTTTTTCCACAGACCACCAATGTAAGGAGCATTTTTTTTCCACAGACCACCAATGTAAGGGGCATTTTCCCCACTGATCACCAATGTAAGGAGCATTCTTCCCACTGACCACCAATATAGGGAGCCTTCTTCCCACTGATCACCAATGTAAGGAGCATTCATCTCACTGACCACCAATGTAAGGGGCATTCTTCCCACTGACCACCAATGTAAGGAGCATCCTTCCCACTGTGCCCCAATGTAAGGGGCATTCTTCCCACTGATCACCAATGTAAGGGGCATTCTTCCCACTTGCCACTAATGTAAGGGCCATTCTTCCCACTGACCACCAATGTAAGGAGCATCCTTCCCACTGTGCCCCAATGTAAGGGCCATTCTTCCCACTGATCACCAATGTAAGGGGTATTCTTCCCACTGACCATCAATGTAAAGGGAATTCTTCCCATTGACCCCCAGTGCAAGGGGTCTTATTCCCATTGCCCACCAATGTAAGGAGCATTCTTCTCACTGATCACCAATGTAAGGGACATTCTTCCCACTGATCACCAATGTAAGGAACATTCTTCCCACTGACCACCAATGTAAGGAATATTCTTCCCACTGATCACCAATGTAAGGAGCATTCTTCCCAATGATCACCAATGTAAGGAACATTCTTCCCAATGATCACCAATGTAAGGAACATTCTTCCCAATGATCACCAATGTAAGGAACATTCTTCCCACTGATCACCAATGTAAGGAACATTCTTCCCAATGATCACCAATGTAAGGAACATTCTTCCCAATGATCACCAATGTAAGGAACATTCTTCCCACTGATCACCAATGTAAGGGGCATTCTTCCCACTGATCACCAATGTAAGGAACATTCTTCCCACTGATCACCAATGTAAGGAGCATTCTTCCCACTGACCACCAATGTAAGGAACATTCTTCCCACTGATCACCAATGTAAGGAACATTCTTCCCACTGATCACCAATGTAAGGAACATTCTTCCCACTGATCACCAATGTAAGGAACATTCTTCCCACTGATCACCAATGTAAGGAACATTCTTCCCACTGATCACCAATGTAAGGAACATTCTTCCCACTGATCACCAATGTAAGGAACATTCTTCCCACTGACCACCAATGTAAGGAACATTCTTCCCACTGATCACCAATGTAAGGAACATTCTTCCCAATGATCACCAATGTAAGGAACATTCTTCCCACTGATCACCAATGTAAGGAACATTCTTCCCACTGATCACCAATGTAAGGAGAATTCTTCGCGCTGACTACCAATTTAAGGAATATTCTTCCCACTAACCACCAATGTAAGGGACATTCTTCCCCATGACCACCAATGTAAGGGACATTCTTCCCAATGACCACCAATGAAAGGTATTTTTTCCACTGACCACAATGAGCTGTAGATATAGTAATTATTGGTAGAAATCCCCGAGACCTTAAAAGGTATTTCAGGGGTTCTTCTATATTAAAAGGTTGAGAAAGGCTACCCTAGATTAAATGAGCATTAAACCTATAGGGGAAGGGGGCATCCCAATGTTACTTTTATAAGATGGCTGGAGTTACTATACTCTCTGGATGTCCAGTCTTTCCTCCACAGACTCATTGATCCAGTGATCATTCACCATTCCTCTTCATCTACTTCCTGTGAACTCAGGATGTAATGGCTCCACTCCCATTCTAGACTCACTGGAGGACACTACAGAGAACGGAACCACATTAATAAGGGCCAGCTCATACCTTCACAGTTTAGGTGCATTTTACAGGCATTACCATTGAGTGGTGCCCCTCTTTGCAGTATTTAGGATCTTTCCACCACCAGAGGAGGAAAACACCTGTGACATCACCGGACCAAAGACATCTAAAAGAAAACTATGTCTAGAGTTCTTTCTGTCTAGAGTCTGTCTAGAGTAGGTCTTCAAAATAGACCTTTACTAAGTAGAATGTGATTGATTTACTGTGTACAACTTTTGTAGCACCCTTGTGGGCCTCTTTGGGGAATGGGCAGTCACCCAAATTCCACCACTGCTTTGAACCTGATTGGGCATACATTCAGAGGGTAAGTCTCACAACACAGATTCAGCTTATTCCAGAATTTGTCTAGGAGGTTCCTTCAGATTTCACGACCTAATAATATACTGAGCTTGAATGAACTTTTAACTTGAATCTTTCTTCTCCCAGGTCACTCACTCACTAGCTAGTGAGAAATGATGGGAGTGAAGGCCCTGGAACTGCACCTTTAAAAAGTCAGCACTGGCATGTTTCAGTGTTTTAGGGTTGACCTAGTGAACAGTTGGCTTTAGCATGCCTGCAGTGCTTCTGAATTTCACACTGAACAATGGCTTTGTTTTTAAAACCTTTCTATGTGTACGCCTTCAACTCCACAACATCTCCAGAATTCGACCCTTCCTGACTAAGGACACCACAAAGAAACTTGTTCACTCCTTGACTACTGCAACTCTCTCCTTAATGGCCTACCATTAAGCAGGCTATCCCCCTTCAGTCTATTATGAATGCTGCTGCTAAACTAATACACCTCACTAATCGTTCCGTGACTGCTGCCCCTCTCTGCCAATCCCTTCACTGGCTTCCCCTACCCCACCATGTAAAATTCAAAATACTAACCATAACATACAAGGCCATCCACAACCTCGCCCCCATCTACATCACCAACCTCCTCTGCAGATATCGCCCAAATCGTCCCCTCCGCTCCTCTGAGGACCTCCTGCTTTCTAGCTCCCTTGTTACCTCCTCTCATTCTCGCCTTCAAGACATCACCAGAGCCTCTCCCATCCTCTGGAACTCCCTTCTCCAGTCTGTCCACTCAGCCCCTACCCTGTCCACCTTTAAAGCCTTGTACACACGGTCGGAGAATCCGTCGGAATGTGTCCTATCGGACCGTGTTGTCGGATAATCCGACTGTGTGTGGTATGCATCGGACTGATTCCGTCGGAATATCCGTCAGACCCAATTTTCCAACTTGTTGGAAATATTTTCCGACCAACTGGTTCGATCGGACATACTCCGATCATGTGTAGAGAATTTTGATCGGACAAAGTGCCACGCATGCTCAGATCAAATTCCTACTTTAAAGCTATTGGCTACTAGCCTGAACGTAGTCCCGTCGTAACGAAATAACGTCATCACGCTCTGAACGATCGGATTTTCTGACAACTTAGTCCGACCGTGTGTATGCAACAGTTTCGGACAAGATCCGACGGACAAAATCCGACGGATTTGGTTGTCGAAATCTCCGACCGTGTGTACAAGGGCTAAGAGTTCCCTGAAAACTAATTTATTCAGGGAAGCTTAACCCACACCCACCTAACTGTCCCCGAGCCTCCCTCATCAAATCATTCTCTGCAGCTATTACCTTTTGTACCACCACCCCCTCCCTTTAGAATGTAAGCTCTACGAGCAAGGCCCTCCTGTACCTTTTGTATTGTACTGTAATTGTGTTGTCCCCCTATACATTGTAAAGCACTGCATAAATTGTTGGCGCTATATAAATCGATAATAATAATGATAATAATAATATGTGTACACCATTCATCCATTCGCCAACTTACACTATTCTCCCCTACACACCAGCTGATATTCGATGTGGACTATAGCATGGTATGGGTGACAGCAGGCTACTATGCATGGGTAGGTGGAACCTTGAAGTTGGAGATATGGACAATGGGAAGGTTGAAGTCTAGTATGGAACTTTGAATGATCATCCATAGTTACATAATAAGCTTCCATGTTCCCATCATCAATAGTTCCATACTAAGCTTCCAACTTCCCTACTATGCATGGGTAGGTGGAACCTTGAAGCTGGAGATATGGACAATGGGAAGGTTGAAGTCTAGTATGGAACTTTGAATGGTCATCCATAGTTACATAATAAGCTTCCATGTTCCCATCTTCAATAGTTCCATACTAAGCTTCCAACTTCCCTACTATGCATGGGTAGGTGGAACCTTGAAGCTGGAGATATGGACAAATGGGAAGGTTGAAGTCTAGTATGGAACTTTGAATGGTCATCCATAGTTACATAATAAGCTTCCATGTTCCCATCATCAATAGTTCCATACTAAGCTTCCAACTTCCCATCATCCAAAGTTTCATACCAAGCTTCCACCTTCCCACCCCCCTTAGTTTCACGCTAAGCTTTCAGCTTCCCATCATCCATAGTTTGATAAGAGCTCCCACCTTCCAATCCATAGTTTCATACCAAGCTTTCACCTTCCCATCATCCATATTTTCAAACCAAGCTTTCACCTTCCCATCATCCATAGTTTCATACCAAGCTTTCACCTTCCCATTATCCACAGTTCCATACCAAGCTCCTACCTGTGACATTGCAGTTCCTCTTGGTTCCATAAAGGTTTGGTGTGTCGGCACACTGTTCTCCTTTCATGGACCAACAAGATTCCAGGACAGTGCTGATATTGCACCTTAATGTTGGAGGACAGACCGCTCTCCTACAGGTGTGATGAAGAGACCCTGTCATAACTGCTGCCAGGGGTGGACTGGCAACTCATGGGGCCCCCGGGCAATAGGAGATTATGGGGCCCCCAGGCAATCAGACAGGTAGGTACTGGAGAGGTGGGGTAGCTATAATCTAAGGATTTTTAGACCAAAAGGATGTCGGTAAGGGACATTTCAGAGACAGATGTAAAAAAAACACAGATTTTTACATACTGTCCCTGGTTTTACTGAGGCTGGCAACCCTGATGGGGCCCCCTAGTGGCACGGGGCCCTCGGGCAGTGCCCGAGTGGCCCAATGGTCAGTCCGCCCCTGACTGCTGCCCTATCCTAACATCCAGTAACAGTAATAGTTCCCAGACAGCCATACCTGTGTTACGCTGCAGAGATGGGCTCTGCCCCAGACCTCTTCCTGGAGTCAGCCACCAGTGCTGGGTGGAAGCCCTGACTGTGACAGATAATGGCTCATTTGACAAGTACCCTTTAAAGCCTTCTGACATATCAGGCTGAGTGGGTGTGTCTGGTGGAATGACAGGAAGGAGGAAAAAAGAGTGCTACAGACCCTTACCTTTAGCTGTAACAGCAACATATTTCATGCACTGGGTGTCAACAGAAGGGTAGGCAATTCAAGTGTCAGTGTTGTAGTTGCAGAGAACGAAGTACAAATTCAGAAAATGGAAGTCTCATATATCAGTGCACAGAAGGAGAAAGCCTTTTGGAGTCATGGAGGTACTGCCATAGTTGTTTTATATTTTATTGGAATGTTTTTCTAAAGCGAACCTGTCTCTAGAAAGTGTTGTATAAATGAGCAATTGTAGGCATACAGCTGGATCTGCACATCCCTTTGCTCTGTGGAAACTCCATCAGGAGGAGACACTTTGGCTTGGTATGCAAATACTGCCTTGCTTCCATGCACAGTGGAGTAGTGGTTAGCACTCTCACCTAGCAGTAAAAAGGGTCGCTGGTTTAAATGCCAACCACGACACTCCCTGCCTGGAGTTTGCATGTTCTCCCTGTGCCTGCGTGGGTTTCCACTGGGTACTCCGGTTTCCTCCCACACTACAAAGACATGCTGGTAGGTTAATTGGCTTCTGTTCAAAATCAGCCATAGTATATGAATGCGAGTTGGGGACCTTGGATCGTGGGCTCCTTGAGGGTAGGGACCGATGTGAGTGTGCGATGTATGTGTGGAGCGCTGCATAAAATTGACGGTGCTATATGGGTACCTTAAATAAATAATAATATATTCGATGAGCATCTTAATGAGACACAATGTACAGGGATAGGGAAAATTGTAGACACGCACCCACGCTCACTCAGGTTGAACTGGTGTATTTATTTAACCTTACTAACTATCTAACCCACAATGCAGTGCAGATCCCTCAACCACAAATTCAGAAGCACCCTTGTTGCTTCTGGGCCACGCCGAAGTGGAACATCCATTCAATAGAATCTTATGATGCTTCTTTATACAACATTGTCTAATGACAGATCCACTTAAATGTGATTTTTGTTGTTAAAAGCCCGATCTCCCAGCAATCAGCCAGTTTTTGGTTCTGGAAGATATGGTGGTTGAACAATAAACAGCATGTGGGGTCATCACAAGGTTCCTTGTATGTCCCCATAATGTGGTCTGTCTGGTGTGGTCAATTCTTCTGTGAACACTCCAGCATACCCATTCTTTGGTGTGTGTAATGGCATTTATTCATACTGTTGCATCATTATACCAAAATAAGGCATAATGGTCACTTAAGATAAGATTACAGCTAACCTGTTGTGTGGGACATGGCATCCCTGGACACGTCCTTCAGTTCACCGCAATGGGGGTTCTAGCTTTAGTGAGACGTGTGGAGGGAAGCCAGGAGGGTGCAGTGTTTAGAAGCAATGTGTGTGTGACTAGTGTATGACAGGACAACAAATTCTACACACAAGCTATGTAAAATGTTGTTCAGTTTATAAGACAACAGTCTGACATTATTGTATCATAGAGCATAACAAAGAGGCAAAAGTAACACAGAAAAGGGCAAAGTTTCAACATCAGACATTTGGCCGTTCCATTAAAAACATAAAGGCAGAAGAACAGACACAAAGAAAGCGACTGAAGATGGCGTGAACAGAAAGGAGACAAAAAATAAGAAAACAATCAGATAGAATAAACTGACAAGGAAGAAATCGATGAATAAGACTGAAAAACAAAAGTTATGTGGCCCATTAGAGGATGAATGGGGAGAAAACCAGAGGTAGAATTTATCAGCAGGACGAGTACAGTGGTCGGGATTGAGATTCAGATTACAATGAGTAACACTGGTATGGATTTAAGGGAGATCAGACAAGAGAAGAAAGCTTGATATGGTGGGACAGTTTAGGAGAACATTGAAGGGCAGTATGAACTAAATATGATGGAAATATGGATGTTTGGTATGGAACTACGGATGATAAGATGGTGGGAGCTTGGTATGGAACTAAGGATGATCGGAAGGTTAGGGATCAGGCATGTACTGGCCATCGGGACTACTGGGAGTTTCCCGGTGGGCCGATGGCTCAGTGGGCCACTCTGATGTAAGGGGGCTGGTGATGGGACACTCTGATGTAAGGGGGCTGCTGATGGGACACTCTGATGTAAGGGGGCTGCTGATGGGACACTCTGATGTAAGGGGGCTGCTGATGGGACACTCTGATGTAAGGGGGCTGCTGATGGGACACTCTGATGTAAGGGGGTGCTGATGGGACACTCTGATGTAAGGGGGCTGCTGATGGGACACTCTGATGTAAGGGGGCTGCTGATGGGACACTCTGATGTAAGGGGGCTGCTGATGGGACACTCTGATGTAAGGGGGTGCTGATGGGACACTCTGATGTAAGGGGGTGCTGATGGGACACTCTGTTGTAAGGGGGCTGGTGATGGGACACTCTGATGTAAGGGGGCTGGTGATGGGACACTCTGTTGTAAGGGGGCTGGTAATGGGACACTCCGATGTAAGGGAGTGCTGATGGGACACTCAAAATGTAAATGGGCTGGTCTGGATGAAGTCCAGGGCCAAATTTCTGTCCCAGTCCAGCCCTGTTAGGGATTAGTAAGGAACTACAGATGATGGGATGGTAGGAGCTTGGTAATGAACTAGGTTGAACTGGATGGACTGGTGTCTTTATTCAGCCTTACCAACTATGTGGCTACGAATGATGAGACGGAGTGAGCTTGTTATAAAACTACAGTTGATAGGAAGGTGGAAATTTGATATGGAACTACAAATGATGGGAGCTTGGTATGGAACTATTGATGATGGAGACATGGAAACCTGAAATGGAACTATGGATGCTCATCCATAGTTCCATACCAAGTTTCAATTTTTCCATTGTCCTTAGCTCCATTTCAAGTTTCCACCTTCCCATCATCCGTAGTGTCATACCAATCTATGGACGAAACTACGGAATTATGGTAAGGTTGATGCTCAATATAGACCTATGGACGATATGGACAGAAAGGTTGAAACTTGGTATGGAGCTATGGATGATCATCCATAGCTCCATTTCAGGTTTCCCTGTTCCCATCATCAAAAGTTCCACACCAAGTTCCCATCATTTGTAGTTCTATTGGTGATAGAAAGGCAGAAGCTTGTAATGAAACTATAAATGATGAGAAAGTAGAAGTTTGATTGGCACATGTGACTACAGATGATGTTAACATTGAACTATGGATGATGGGAGGGTGGAGGTTTGGTGTGAAAGGGAAGGTAGAAGCTTAGAATGCTGCTATAGATGATGGGAAGGTGGAAGCTTGGAGAGGAAATTTGAGTGATGTGAATCTGAAAGCTTGGTATTAAACCATGGATGATGAGAAAATGTAAAGCTTGGTATGGAACTATGGTCGATGGCAACATAAATGCTTGAGGTGGAACTATGGATGATGGGAATGTGGAAGCTTGGTACGGAACTATGAATGGTGGGAATGAGGAGGATTACAGTGGAACTATAAATGGTAGGAATGTGTAAGCTTGAAATTAGCCTATGGATTATGGGATTGTTGATAGCTGGTATGGAAATATAGTTGATAAGAAGCTAGAAGCTTGTGATGGTTATATGGATGCTGGGAACATTGAAGGGTTTAGGTTTAGTCAAACATATGAATTTAGAAGGATGGCCTGGTACCCTTCATGATGATGAAGACAACTGAATAGATGAAGAAAGTTTATCTACCTAAAGTTTATTTTGGAAATGCTGAGGGAAGGTAGGAGGATTGATTTGGAACAAAACATTGAGTAAATAAAGACTATAATGAAATTACAGGTGATGGGTCTTTGAAGGTATGTACAGGGTCATTATATCAACACTAAAGAGTGGCAGGGAAGAGCAGATTATCATTTTTATGGATATGTAAAAATAATTCTCTGCATCTCTTTTTGAAACATGTAAGGACCTTTGAGAAGCAAAAGAGATGAAAAAATAACTGCTGATAACAGGATTGCAGATATTTGGAAAGAAGTGGCATGGAGGTGATGTGATGGCGGAATGGCATGGAGTAAAGATGGCAGAGGGAAGGCGGTATTTGAATAAAAGGTTAAAATGTAGAATATAAACAGAATTTGAGTTCATTGGTTAATGAAAAATGGAGATGGGAACACACTGAAGGTTACAGAGATGTTTGATACATTTCTACATCAAGAAAAAAGTCATAGTACAGAACACGGCCAACAAAAACATTCCCAATGCCATACAGACAAAGTGGATAAACAACATACATTAGAACATCTGCATATCTCACTGGAACATGTGACGTTTTCAGCGTCATGCTTAGAGCATGTGTCCGCCATGAAGGGTGTCAGTACAAATGCTCTGTTGCTTCATTACTGGAAGACTTGCGATTGTTATGGTGCAATAATATAGGATTAAATGGCATCTATATACAGTATAATGCACAGCTATACAGCTTTATACAAATCATATACAGGACACAGCAACAACATGCTACTCGTATGTACAGGGACAGGACAAGGAGATGCTGTCAGATGCTGGAACATGCAGTGATGGGTCACAGGCTCTCCCATATGTCCACTGACATTGCACAGTACACAAGTAAAAGGAAGAGGCTATCCCCATTCTTTAGATGATAATATTGTTTATTAATGGCAGCCTGGCACAGCATTGTGGACGTACACAGGAGCACCAGCTTTACAATGCCCAGGGCCGATTCTGGTCAGTGTGAAACGCTACACATAACCTGTAAAATCTTCACAGCACCCAAATTCCATCAGTTACTAGACTGTGGCCCCCGAAATGCCACTAGGATCCCCTTTCCTGTAAAACCATTTGCTGGGACGTTCTGTGCTGGGTATCCTGGAGGGGCGTCAAAGGAAAGAGGGTAAATGTAGGCATGGAACATGAGAGATTAAACATACTCAGGAGTCTTCCTGTGATTTTAGTCGTACATTCTTCATGCATCTCAGTCTGTGAGCGAAACATGCCGTGAATGACATCACTAACTGATGACATTTTTTGTGTGACTTTGTGGACAGTGTGCCTGAAGAAGGTGGAAAAAATTTCCCTTGTTTACTCTCATTTTGCATCCCGATGCCTCTGACAGTAACATGTTATCCCTCGTCCTTTCATGCGGCGGTCATCTCCCCACCAATCAGGTACAGCTGATACAGCCAGGTGATGGGAAACCTAGACTAAACAGTATTCTCTGTATGCCATTTCACGCAAGGCTGGAGCTTCTGTAGCTGGTTGGCAAGGAATGAGCGTTTTGAAGGCACAGACACAACCATTCTAACAAAGGAGCCGTTGGTTACACTAGTTATTGAGTTAAGGCAATGTAATAACAAAAACATATAAAAATAGATTTTGGTCCTGAAAACAGATCTGACTTGAATTACGAGAAAGTTGCCTACCAGCTCTATGGGACCTTCCATACTGCAGACCCAGGCTCTCCAGTGTTTTGATCTATCTCCTTGATCAAAGCTTAAAACTGACCGTGAGTGGTGTCTAATGACCCTTCTAGAGTATCTAGAGCCCTCTCCATCATGGAGACCCCAAAGGACCTAGGGGTTCTAGAAGAGAGTCCATACTGGTAGACCTGAAGAACATTCAGCACAATATACTGTGGACTTTTAATAAAGGTGCTACTTTGTTGGGAAATGTAAATGGTTTCCACCAGTTTATTAAGAATTTCTGACTCGATTCCTCATTAGTTAATTTAAGGAATTGAGATTACCAGTATATTTGTTTTTTATCTGGGAGCGACTGTAGGTCAAGTTTGTGATTGGTCTGAGGATTATCATTGTTCCTCTGAACGTAGTTATTTATCTCTTCTGTAAATTTAAGACCCCCCCCAAATTCTGGTGTAATCCATTAGGGCGCTGAATGAATCAACCACAAATTTTTCCTACTTTTTTGCATCTAGCAACTGGTGCCAAATTTGAAACAATTATTTAGTCTTTTAAAATAATAAAAAGTCCTCAGGTCTCTTCTGTAGGGTGAAAACAGTTGAGTCAATATGTCTCTAAGACTATGGTGGTCAGAAGACTTTAGTAAGTACTTTAGAGTGTAAATTCCACTCTGGCTACAACCCAGGACTGCATTTTGTGTAAGATGGCAGTGTCATTCAAGTGGATTGCTAGCTCTTTGGGCCAGATGTTAGATGGCAGTGTTTTTCCTATAATTTGAAGATTAATTGTACATATTTGCTTCTCTGGTCAGTCTTCAGAAGAGAACATTACTGACCTTAAATGATCCACCATACTGAGAGCATAAACCTCTCTTTTCTATGTTCCACAAAGGTTATAATAACAGACCATCTCTAGCTGGAACTGGATCTCATAGGTGGCAGGACCTGAGCTTGACTGTAAGCACAGATAAACGGCACAGTAAAATTACGATAGGCTGACTGCTGAGGAGCCCAAGGAGATACTGATCAGCCCAGGCTACATCATCCCTACCACCACTGCGCATATCAAATTATCGGTTCCTATCATCTGGTAGAGATCAGACTATCCTGCTGCACATCAAGTCATAGATGTCCAAGGCATGCAACACCACCCATCTGTGCTCAGACACAGATTAACGCTATTCCATATTCCTTCCACCCATAATTATCATAATGCTCAGCCTACATCCAGAAATTAGGTGATTGCTGGGGTAGCCAGTCAACCCAGAAGGATCCAATTTACAAAAGTTGGAACAAAGGTGTAGCTGCTTACCATATCAACCAAGTATGCGTAATATACAAGGTTAAATCCAAGTTGGCAGCTGCTGGACCTTCTCTCTCTGTTACTTTGCTCCAACTTGATTGAATTGGCCCCATACTAGGGGCATCTGATCCCTCAGGCATATTCTATGTCTGCCCCAGCTCTTCCCCACCTTCTAGGCTCCAGTATCTCCTGTATAGCTCAGTTTAAAGGGAATAATCCAGGATAATACTATACAGAAAACATATCTTAACTGCACTCAAAGCACATTGAATCATCCCCATCACTGTGTAATCTGTCTCACAAAAACAGTATGAGAACTTAAAAAGGCACTGAAAACGAATTAAGCACTAAAGCGGCAGGTAGCCAGGGGCCCATTGCTAGTCTAACTCTGGCCTTGCTGGCCATTGCAGTGCAGCCCTGTACTGTACAAATAATGAGCACTGGCAGTAAGATAACTAGACTATATGAAGCATCTAGACCGTGTTACAGGTACAAAACTACACCGCTGATGAAAGACAAAGTGCTGTAACACTACTGCCAGTGATTCAACATTAATGCCCAATCAAACCTTCTATTTACTCTGGTGGAAACTCACCCATTATTATATTCCACTGTGGATGAGAATGAATCTTTTTTTTTTTCATTTTTAACCATGTGTGCATATAACTAAAGTCCTCATTGATAGTAGAGGAAAATAAATTCAACCTCACTTTACAATAAACTGCAGACTGAAGACTTGGCCACCATCCAATCTCATCATAGACGCTCCTCCCCATTCTTCAGAAAGATGTTAGCCTCATGCTATCAAGGAGGCAACCCATCTAAGAGGAAAGTGGATTCATCCTCATCCAGAGAAAGTGATTCTTAACCTTCCAGGGCCAAGACCCTGACGAAGTCTAGGAGTCTTTTTTGGTTTATGGGTTAGGTTGGACCGGATAACCTGTTCCCTTTGAATAAGTTTACCACCATTACCTAATAAATGCTAATAAAACATGAAAGTACATAAACAATGCAATACTTTTTAGAAAATAACATATAGTAATAACTTCATGATAGTTGAATATTTGGCACTAAGTGTTGTTAAGAATGTGAACAAAGGTGCACCATAAAGATCATGATGTCCCAATGTTTCAGGTCAAGACCAACAGGTTAAGAACCGCTATTCCAGCCTAAAAGTTAAAGAGAGAACCAAAGACACTCTCCATTATCTTGAATGTTGGGTGGTATAATGGCTAAAGATCCGAGAATTATCTCCCCACTCATCGTCTTGTGGTCAGTGAATGAGCTCCAACCATGATGCGTGGTTTCATATCATGCCATGATAGAGTACATATATGACCAATGCATGTGCCCGCACTGACCATCTGCTGGTACATCCTGTCTGATATGGTGGAGGTGGACATCTCTAGGTCTTTAGGCCAGGGCAGAAATTTGTCCCATGGCTGGTGAGATGATACAGTGGACGAGATGAGCCCTTGAGAATCTCCGCAGGTGCAGAGTTCCAGTGGTATTGCTTAAAAGAAGTCTACAGTCCTTTATCTGGCTTTGTGCGTTTCATCCAAAAGGCCCAAGATGCTTTGTGCAGAACCTGGGTCATGGACAGGCCACTGGATGAGCACTATACCTCAATAATGTTGACAGACGGAGCCTTCTTCTAAAAGAAACACATAACCAGTGTAAATACAGAAACAATGCAATCAATCTGCTGATCTAGTAACCAATAATATTCCCACATTGATTCTATAATCTGCATTAGACACTTACAAATAAAGAATCTGGTTGAAAGAGACAACACAGAAAATTCTTCCATTATGTCGACCATACTGTGAAGAACCTACCTTTCGAAGTAACCCTCCCGTCTGCCGCTCAGGGGTGCTCTGCTCCGAGGATGGTTTGGCCTTTTCCTTGTTATTGTTGGAGTCGTTGTCTTTAATGATGTCATACTGGCGGCAGAACAGAGCGATGACCGCTATACAACAAGACAGAGAGTGTTAGGAAGGGTAGCAGACCATGGCCAATAAAGCCTATACTATTCGGAATTAAATAAAATAACAAACTCATGGAGATCTAGAGAAAGGAAAAACCCTTGCTTTAGCAGGAAGAGGATTTTTACTGATGCCCAATGGCAACTTGATCAATACTCCAAGCAACATTTCCTATTGTAATTTATCATTGTGCATACATTTTGTTCTTTGAGGAAAGCCCAAAAGGTATGTGCTGTATTTCACCTATTAGAAATTGAATGTGGAAGTCTATTTGAGTCTCTTTTCTTCCAGCTGCAAGGGGGTGTCTTTTGTGGTCACCATAAAGTTAATATAGTTCCACCTAATCTTCAGTATGAAACATTAGTTAGTTAGTATTAGTTAGTATTATAGTTCCTGTACTGCCTCTTCTCAGAGGTGAATACAGTATATCCAGTACAGTTAGTCATTTCTCATCTATGCTCTAATATTTATTTAGTCTCTGCACCATTTTCCGTTCCAAAAAAATAATTTCTGTGAATCAGTGCCCAAAACTGAATATTTAAGATGAGGTCATACTAATGGTTTGTATATGTGATAAACGTCTTTTAGTTTCTTTAATGAAAGAGAGTATCTTGTTGGCTGCAGAATGTGCAGATTGGCACTCAAGCTAGTATTGCGTCTTTGGGCTGCAAGGACACTCAAATCCTTCTCCATCGTTAATGGGCCCAGTATTAATCCCCTTCTGATTGATACTTTACTAAAAGCCCCAGGATGAACAATTGTAGCAGTGAAGGGCTCACCTCTCATTCAGCACAGAATCTGGACTGTGCAGAGACCATGTGATCAGGATCTGACCTGTGAGGTGTAATTTCTACATGAAAAAAATCCCACATTCAAAAGTCTACAGGCCAAGAATCCAATTTGCCAGAATCTACAGGCCGAAAAAAAAAAAAATCACAAATTCATGAGTCTGCATTCCAAAAAATTCCACATTCAAGAGTCTGGAGATTAAAACTCCCACATTCAGGTGTCTACAGGCCAAAATCTCACATTCAAGTATCTGCAGGCCAAAAATCCTAAATTCAAGAGTCTTCAAGCCAAAATTCTACATTCAAGAGTCTACAGGCCTCAAATCTCACATTCAAGAGTCTACAAGCCAAGAATCCCTTGTTCAAAAGTCTACAGGCTCCAAATCCCACGTGCAGTAGTCTACAGGTCAGACAAAACCCATATTCATGATTTTATGGGCCAAGAAAAAAAACATATTGAAGAGTCTACAGGCCAAAAAGCCCACATTTAAAGCTGAAGTCGAGGAATTCAGCTACATTGTAAAATGTGCTGGCAGGTTATGAGTTAAGTCCATAATGGTGAATGCAACCTCAAGGACCTATATCTTTTATTTACTTTTGACAGTTTTACGGAGATCTGGAAGTACATCTATCACTACATTCCCAGAGCTTTGACAGAAGAGATGCTGTCTTTCTTCTTACTCACAGCATCTTTGCTTGCCCCTTCTGTGTTCATTCACAAAAGCCTTTGTATTTTGTGAATGAGTTTACTAAATACAAAGTGCTCTGTGATTGAACAGGAGGAAGGGAGCAATGAGCACAGAGGCTGCATGCAACTCAGCAGCCTCAGGAGCTGAAACCAGAGGGCCCAGCATTGGAGAGCTGTAAGCATAGCAACAATTAAAAATGTAAACCATAAATTAAAGAGAGATAAGTCCATGGGGTGGCATGCACCTTATGCACCTTGGTCGGCTTAACCCCTAGTAATCCAGCACATTTTACAAATTAGCAAGTAGAATTTCTGGAGTTCAGTTTCAAGTATCTGTGGGCCAAAAATCCCAAATTCAAGAGTCTACATGCCAACAAACCCCATATTCATGAGTCAGCAAGCCATAATAATCCCATATGAAAGCACAAAAAGAGGGCACACTATCCTTGTACATTACCATAAAACAATTTTAGTCCAAATTTTACGTAAACTATTATATACTCACAGTCCTAAGTATAATAAGGCATATCAATATTCCAACAAACATAATCCAAATGAGGTAGGCAGGGAGTGCACATAAGTATAGAGCACAGCTTTCCTGTTTCCAGGGGAGAATCCTCTTTATCAGCGCTAACAGAGGTACATTAGATTGTACAAATATATAGCACCTACACTGGCTGGGGCTAGGGACAAAACAGTACAATTTCCAACCAAGGGATCAAATGGTAAATTTACAGGGTGCCCCAAAATCCTATTTACTATACAAAAATCCCACATTCAAAAGAGTTTACGGGTCAAAAAAATCCCACATTCAAGCGTTTACAATCCTGCATCCAGGAGTTTACTAGACAAAAATCTCACATTCAAGAGTCTACAGGCCTCAAATGTTGTCCATCATTTCCAGAGTCTACAGGCCCCCCAAGTCCCAAGAGTTTCCTAGTTTTACTAGTTTACTATACAAAAATCCCACATTCAAAAGAGTCTACAGATCAAAAATCCCACATTAAAAAGAGTCTACTAGCCAAAAATCCACATTCAAGAGTTTACTATACAACAAGCCCACATTCAAGAGTTTGCTAGCAAAAAACCCTACATTCAAAAGTCTACTAGTCAAAAATTCCACATTCAAGAGTCTACTAGCAAAAAAAAACTCATTCAAGAGTCTACTAGCATAAAAACCCACATTCGAGAGTCTACTAGTCAAAAATCCCACATTCAAGAGTCTACTAGCAAAAAAAAAACACATTCAAGAGTCTACTAGCACAAAAACCCACATTCGAGAGTCTACTGGACAAAAATCTCATATTTAAGAGTATTGGCAAGAAATCCCACATTCAAGAGTCTACAGGCCAAAAAAATCCCACATTCAAGCATCTACTAGCCAAAAATCCACATTCAAGAGTTTACTATACAACCATCCCACATTCAAGAGCCTACTAGTCAAAAATCTCACATTCAAGACAAGTCTACTAATCAAAAATCCCACATTCAAGAGTCTACTAGACAACAATCTCACATTCAAGAGTCTACAGGCCCCAAATGCTACGTTCAATGGTCTACAGCTCAAAAATCTATAATTTCAAGAGTCTACAGGCCCCCAAGTTCCAAGAGTTTCCTACGTTTGGTGCTGTGACCAGAAGGAGTCAGCAGAAGAGGCCATCAAACCTTATATAACCTTTAGTTGACTGGGGAAAGACATACTTCCCATGTACTGTAGTTTACAGGTGATACATTAAAGACATAACTAGTACGTATTGTTTGGGCGAATTGGAGATATCACTTATTATGTACAAATAACTAGAGAGGGGGAGCACCAGCATGTAATTTTTAGAAGATTCTTGGGAAGACACACCCAATACATAAAATATAGGTGATTATTATAATCTTCAGGTAAATCGGTGGGAATTCATCATAGGATCTACAAGTGATGTGGTGGTGGGGACACACAAATTAGACTCTATAGGTCAGCAGACAAGTGCTTCTCGTGTGTAATTTTGAAGTGATAAAGGGGATACAGACTCAGCACATTGTCTATAGGCGATCCAGAATGCATATGCAATACATAATCTTTATAAGATGTAAGAGGAAACACTCATCATATCATCCATAGATGATGGGGGACATGTTCAGCATGGTTTCTATAAGTAATAGTGACTCACCTGCCCACATGAGCAGAACGGCCACAATAATGATGATCTCGCCAGTCTCTAGCTGCCGCTCCTTGTCCACTCCTTGCACAGTGATGTCTCCTGCTTGGACACAGATAGACATGTTACACATACAGTGATTATTAGACAAGTCACTGTTCATAGAAGTGAAAATATGTAAACTACAGAATTCTACAGTATATAACTCATTGTACCAAGGTCACTTTAAAAAGGCACTTAGAGATACCATTGAAGGTTCCTGGACAGGTTTGATGGTCTGCTTTGAGGAGAAAGGTGAAAGCCTTCCTAAACTGCTGGATTATCCATGGCAGATTGTGAAAGTGATATATGGAGGGGAAAACACTGCGCTATACTAAACACAAACTGGAAACTTCAAAACTGCTGCCAACACTTCAAACAAACAAAGTTCAATAGATATCAGGTAACAAATAGTGTGGCGCTGGATATATATAGCAAAACCATACATAAAAGGATTATGTGGTTGTGAAAAACAGCATGTGAAAATACAAAAAATACAACATGGAAACTGTAGGAACTAAAAAATATTGATAACTAAATAGTGAGTCCCAGTGAACAAGTCCACATATCTTAAATGGTGCACAAATGTTGTGATAGATATTCCTCACGGGGAACTCAGGGAAGTCCACAAATCAGGTGAAACCAAGGGTATCAACTTGTCTGAAGTGATTTCAAAAAATGGATAAAATACTCTTACCAGAGAAGATGGACTCATCTGTCTTACGACGGTTGAGTCAACAGCGCTTGGGGTCCAGACATGGAACCAAATGATGGATTGAAGGTAGTCCGAATGGATGCTGGGGAGGCTTCAGATGTTACAAGACCGTAGTGAGCGTCTCTCAAAGCGTCTCTCACAATGTCAGGATCGAATGTATAGCATTTGGGGTACCAACCCCAAACGTGGAAGGGGGTCCACAAAAAATATAAAGGAAAAAGAAAGCTCCAAATGGAGCAAAATTATGACATGTGATCACAAGGAAGATGTTGAAGACATACTTTGTCGAAACGCGTCAGGCTTGCATCTGGCACCCCCACATTGCTTTTTATTTTAAATATTTCTTCCTTGTGATCACATGTCATAATTTTGTTCATTTTTTATGGCTTTTTAAATAAAACCTAATGGTTACTCTCTGACCTGCACCATTTGGAGCTTTCTTTTTCCTTTATATTTTTTGTGGACCCCCTTCCACGTTTGGGGTTGGTACCCCAAATGCGATACATTCGATCCTGACATTGTGAGAGACGCTTTGAGAGACGCTCACTACGGTCTTGTAACATCTGAAGCCTCCCCAGCATCCATTCGGACTACCCTCAACTCATCATTTGGTTCCATGTCTGGACCCCAAGCGCTGTTGACTCAACCGTCCTAAGACAGATGAGTCCATCTCCTCTGGTAAGAGTATTTTATCCATTTTTTTAAATCACTTCAGACAAGTTGTTACCCTTGATTTCACCTGATTTGTGGACTTCCCTGAGTTCCCCGTGAGGAATATCTATCACAACATTTGTGCACCATTTAATATATGTGGACTTGTTCACTGGGACTCACTATTTAGTTATCAATATTTTTTAGTTCCTACAGTTTCCATGTTGTATTTTTTGTATTTTCACATGCTGTTTTTCACAACCACATAATCCTTTTATGTATGGTTTTGCTATATATATCCAGCGCCACACTATTTGTTACCAGATTGTGAAAGTGGGCCATGGCAGGGTCAGGGGTCAGTGCTGTGTATCCTTTAAAATGGACAGCCCTAGTATTTCACAGCAGGCAGGGGACATTCAAACACTCGCCCCTCTTGGAGCAGCAAGTAGCTGAGTGCATATATAGGACCTAATTATGTAACTGAAGAGGTCATAATAAAAAAGGCAATAATACTGATAAAAGAGGATGTTCCATGGGTAACCTGTGAAGGAGTGAAAGGCACAGAGGGGATTTCCCAGAGGAAAACATAAGTAACAATTAAGGCGGGGAAGGGGCTCCTGAAGAACAGCAGAATAGTTCTGTTTTCCAACTTCTAAGTACTCAACTCCGATATGTAATAGAAAGGTGGGTGGGCAGTAGGTAGGAGAGGTGATGTGGGAAGGTGGTAGGAGAAGTGGTGTGGACAGTAGGAGATGGGGGGGGGGGGGCAGTAGGTACAGACAGGTTTAGGCAGTAGGTAATAGCATTGATGTGGGCAGGTGGTAGGAGAAGTGGTGTGGGCAGTAGGTGATAGAGAGGGGTGTTGACCGTAGGTAGTAGGAGAAGTGGTGTGGGTAGTAGGTGTGAGAGAGGAGTGTTGATCGTAGGAAGGAGAGGTGATATGAGCAGGTGTTAGGAGAAGTGGTGTGGGCAGTAGGAGATGAGGGGGGGGGGGGGTAGTAGGTACAGACAGGTTTAGGCAGTAGGCAATAGCGTTGATGTGGGCAGGTGGTAGGAGAAGTGGTGTGGGCAGTAGGTGATAGAGAGGGGTGTTGACCGTAGGTAGTAGGAGAAGTGGTGTGGGTAGTAGGTGATAGAGAGGAGTGTTGATCGTAGGTAGGAGAGGTGATATGAGCAGGTGTTAGGAGAAATGGTGTGGACAGTAGGTGATAGAGAGGGGTGTGGGCAGTAATAGGAGAGGTGATGTGGGCAGGTGGAAGGAGAAGTGACATGGACTGTAGGTGAAAAGAGAGGGATGGCGGCAGTAGATAGGGGAACCAGAATGAGCAGCAGATAGGAGAAGTGGTGTGAGCAAGTGCAGAGATTGGCATGAGCAGTAGGCAGGAGGTGATAGAGAGATGTAGGCTGTAGATAGGAAAAGTGGTATAGGCAGTAGGTACAGTAGGTGAAGTGGTGTGAGCAGGAGGTTAAAGAAGTGGTGTTACTAGGGGGCAGAGATGGACATGGCCAAGAGGTGATAGAGATGTGGGCAGCAGATAGTAGAAGCAGTACAGGACAGAACACACAGTAAGTGAAGTAGTGTAGGCAGGAAGGTAGAGTAGGCCTTGTGGCCCCTCCAAGAAAATATTATACAGCAGCCACTCTCAACCGGGTTTTCATGGAACCCTAGGGAATTCCTCTGGGGTAAAAAAGGTTTGAAAAGGCTGCAATATAGTAATGAGGCCAATATAACTGTAATCAGTCCAGTTAGTCCAGTAGAAAAAGACTTTCACATACCTTGGTTAGAGCTGTTTGATGGCAGTCGATCTGTTTCTTTTAGGGTTCGGAAATGGACTCGCTTACTGGCTTGGCTCTCGCTGTACAAACCGATGGACTGCACCTGGATTATATAATCTGTGTCTTCCTCCAGGTCCCACAAGACACAGGCCCGATTTGTTGTGTTCACTTCTCTTATAAACCGGTGGATTTGGCCATCCTGCCTCTGGGAAGAAGAAGGACAGCATTGTGTAGTTATAGATAAAATGAGCATTGGCGAATGGCTAACACTACAGACTCAAAAAGTGGGAAGTTTGGTGTTGGCAGTTGTGGGTTTGGTGTTGATGGTGGTGGGATTGGTGATGGAAATGGTGGGTTTATTATTGGTGCTGGGTATGATGATGTTGCTAGGTTTGGCGTAGTCTGTGGGGAGTTTGGTGTTGGCAGTGCTGGGATTAGTGTTGGTGGGTTTGATGTCGGCAGTGGTGGGTTTGATGATGGTGGTGGGTTTGATGTTGGCAGTGGTGAGTTTGGTGTAGTCAGTGCTAGGTTTAATGTTGGTTGTG
Organism: Lithobates pipiens; assembly: GCF_037356315.1. NCBI lineage: Eukaryota > Metazoa > Chordata > Amphibia > Anura > Ranidae > Lithobates > Lithobates pipiens. The sequence continues at coordinate 617,014,955 of NW_027507758.1, read as the reverse complement.
GTGGGTTTGGTGTAGTCAGTGGTGAGTTTGATGTTGGCAGGGGTGAGTATGATAATGGTGGTGAGTTTGTTGTTTTTGTTTAGTTTGGTCTCGTCAGTGGTGGGTTTGGTGGTGGTGGTGATGATGAGTTTGGTATTGGCGATGATGGGTTTGGTGTAGTCAGTGCTGTGCCTAATACTGGCGGTGGTGAGTTAGCTTTTGGCAAGGGTGGGTATGATGATGGTGATAGTTTTTTTGTTGTTTGGTTTGGTCTCATCAGTGGTGGGTTTGGTGTTGGCGATGATGGGTTTTGTGTAGTCAGTGCTGGGTTTAATGTTGGCAGTGGTGGGTTTGGTGTAGTCGTGGTGAGTTTGATATTGGGTGAGTTTGGCGTTGTCAGCGGTGGGTTTGATTATGGTGGTGGGTTTGTTGTTGTTGGGTTCGGTCTAATCAGTGGTGGGTTTGTTGTTGGCAATGGTGGTTCTAGTTTTGGCAGTGATGGGTTTGATGTTGGTGGTGGAGGGTTTGGTGTTGTTGGATTTGGTGTTGGTGGGTTTGGTGATAGTAGTGGTCTGATGGATAGTTTGGTTTGATGTTGTTGGTATATTCTGTGGGGAGTTATGCCCCATACACACGGTCGGAAATTCAGACGGAAAAAGTCAGATCAGATTATGTTGTCAGAAAATCCAATCGTGTGTGGGCCCTATCGGACTTTTTCTGTCGGAATTTCCACCGGAAAAAGTTTGAGAGCTGGATCAAAAATTTTCCGACATCAAAATCCGATCAGACTTTTTCTGATCGTGTGTAGAAAATTCCGACGCACAAAGTGCCACGCATGTTCAGAGAAAGATTTGAAGACGAAAGCTATTGGCTACTGGCCTCTACGTAGTCCCGTCGTACATTTTGTACATCACCTCGTTCCGAACGATCGGATTTTCCGACAAGTTTGTGCGACCGTGTGTATGCAAGACAAGTTTCTCCCAAAATCCGTCTGAAAAAATCCGATGGATTTTGTGGTCGGTATGTCCGACCGTGTGTATGGGGCATTAGGTGTTGGCAGTGGTGAGTTTGTTGTTGGCAGTGGTGGATTTTAAGATGGTGTTGCATTTGGTTTAGTCAGTGGTGGGTTTGGTGTTGGCAGTGATGGATTTGATGTTGTTGGTTTCGGTATTGTCAGTGGTGGGTTTGATGTTGTTGTTGGCTTTGGTGTAGTTTGTGGCGAGTTTGGTGCTGGTAGTGAATTTGTTGCTGGTATTGGTGGGTTTGGTGGAGTTTGTGGTTTTTGACCGTTTTGTAACTAGAAGCTCTTGGTAGTGTTGCTTAGTAATGAGGGTGTCTGGGTTTATTCTGTGATGTCAGATTTGTGGATTATCCATGTCAACCTTTCTACACTTGCGGCCTACAATGATATGAGGAAATAGATTGCCAGTTCTTGTACCCAGCCTGGTATAGCCAGAGAAACCTCATCTAAAAAAAAAAAAAAAGTTTAAGGATGACTCTGCAGCTGGTTTGAAAACGACTGTTAGTAAAAAAAAAAAGCAAAGTATTCTGGGAAAAGATTGGCAATCCTAACCGAACGAAGTAGTGCATGAAAAATCTTTTTTATTGCAAATAAATGAAACCTTCAGTACATTGAAGAGAGATTGCTAGCTCCTGGGACTAAAATGCAATGCATTATGTGTAATTGCAACTCTGTAATAAATGGAACTTTAAATACATTGAGTGTGGAAAGAGATAATCTGTGATTAATGAATTCCATGATTGTCTGCAGACTGTCGCGCTTAGATTTAGGAGAATGTGCAATTCTCAGATTCCCCGATCCATCTGCTTTTTCAGAATTATTTTGCACATCACTAATCAGACTGCAGGTTTTCCAGACGGTGCTGGTCTCTGCAGTATACAGCGCGGTGCGCTCAGGGGACCGTCTGGGCAATGAAAACACCCGCTGATTTGTGTTAAGCACTTTGGAATGGTGTCTCCGCAGAGAACCGTTTATTTCTGTGGTGATCGCAGATGTCAATACAGATTATTAACATTTGTGCTTTTACTAAAATTGCATTAAGCACCTGGGGCAACTGATGGTGACCCCGGTCCCCTGCATGTTTTATCTTCTAATACTATGCTTTCTGATCCCTGCCAGACTTAATGTAGCTGTAAAAGAACCCTTCCACCAAAAGAACGCTTTTACTGTAAAGAATCCTTTCCTTTACTAATGAGAAATCATTTTCCATACATAATTAATAGTCCCTTTTCCACTGTAAGGTTTCTGAGACAAACAGTAATTTTTCTAAATCAAAAAGATGTATGTATAAATTAGTATCTCACAAAAGTGAGTACACCCCTCACATTTTTGTAAATATTTTATTCTATCTTTTCATGTGACAACACTGAAGAAATGACACTTTGCTACAATGTAAAGTAGTGAGTGTACAGCTTGTATAACAGTGTAAATTTGCTGTCCCCTCAAAATAACTCAACACACAGCTGGTGAGCTCAGCATCATAAAAAGGCCTGGATGTCCATGGAAGACAACAGTGGTGGATGATTGCAGGATCCTCTCTACGCTAAGCCCTTGTACACACGGCCGGACATTCCGACAACAAAATCCGTCGGATTTTGTCCGACGGATTTTGTCCGAAACTTGTGTTGCATACACACGGTCGGACAAAGTTGTCGGAAAATCCGACCGTACGTAACGTGATGATGTTATTTCGTTACGACGGGACTACGTTCAGGCTAGTAGCCAATAGCTTTGGTCTAGGAATTTGATCTGAACATGCGTGGCACTTTGTCCGATCGGAATTCTCTACACACAATCGGACAAAGTCCGATCGGATCATGTTGTCGGAAAGTTTTAGAGCCCAGCTCTAAAACTTTGTCCGTTGGATATTCCGACGGAAACAGTCAGGTGAAGCCCACACACAGTCGGATTATCCGACAACACGGTCCGATCGGACATTTTCCGTCGGAATGTCCGACCGTGTGTACAAGGGCTAAGAGAAACCCATTCACAACATCCAGACAAGTGAAGGACACTCTCTAGAAGGTGGGCATATCATTGTCAAAGTCTGCAATCAATAGAACAAAAAAAAAAAACATATTTGGGGGCACATCCTAAAATGCATTTAAATTCAAGATGATACTGCTATAATTCTTGAATAGAAGACATCACAAATACAGAGGGTTCACTAAAAGGTGCAAACCATTCATAAGCCTGATGAATAGAGAAGCCAGATTAGACATCTAAAAAAGCCAGACCAGTTCTGGAAAAGGATTCTTTGGACGGATGAAGCTAAGATTAATCTGATTAATCTGTACCAGAATGACGGGAAGAAAAAATTGTGAAGGAGACTTGGAACAGCTCATGATCCAAAGCACACAGCGTCATCTGTGGTCACATGGTGGAGCTTGCAGTGTGATGGCATGGGGCATGCATGGCTTCTAGTAGCACTGGACCATCGGTGTTTATTGATGATGTGACAGAAGACAGAAGCAGCCGGATGAATTCTGCAGTGTTTATAGATATACTGTCAGCCCAGATTCAGCCAAATGCAGCAAAGTTGATTGGACGGTCAGGGCCGGCGCTACCAATAGGCAAGGTAGGCGCACCGGCCTAGAGCGCACACCACTAGGGGGCGCTGTTTGTCTTCTGGGAAGGGCCGCTGATAAGCAGCAGCTTCAAGCTGCATGTAGTACATGCTCCTATAATGGTTTCCTATTCCCTGGCTGGGGAGAGGCACGCCATTCACCCAGAGGGGCACAGGGGAGACTGTAGATAGAGGGACTTTTTATTCTTTTTCGGGCAGACTTGCACAAAGACCAACGCCGGCACCACATTAAAGTCCCAGCTTCCAGTCCCTGCTGCCGCTGGTGGACTGATACCACTGCCTGCCCCCTTTAGCAAGTAAGAGGAGAGTGCGGGCTCCAGCTGAGAAAATCAGCGGCAGAAGAACAGTGACAGGCTGGCAACGATCGGTGCAGCAGGCAGAGAAGCTGTAAATCTATGTCCATCCACCTCGTCATCTGTGACACACAGACCCAGCAGTCAGCCAGCAGGAGGGATACTGCAGAGAAGTCACAGAAAAGGTACAGAACATTCCTTGCCCCCATGCCCTGGCTGTTGCCTATGATTCAGGGAAATTTGATGATCAGTGGCGGCTGGTGCTCCAAATTTTTTTTTTTTGGGGGGGGGGGGGGTTTACGGGCAAACAAACCGAAAAATTCTGAAAAAAAAAAACATCAAATGAAGTCACTGCGTCCATCACACACAGCCACTGTGCCCATCACACATAGCCACTGTGCCCATCAAACACAGCCACTGTGCCCATCAAACACAGCCACTGTGCCCATCACACGCAGCCACTGTGCCCATCACACGCAGCCACTGTGCCATCAAATGCAGCCACTGTGTCCATAAATTGCCGCTACTGTGCCCATCAAACACAGCCACTGTGCCCATCAATTGCCGCCACTGTGCCCATCAAATGCCGCCACTGTGCCCATCAACTGCTGCCACTGTGCCCATCAATTGCTTCCACTGTGCCACAGCAATTGCCACCACTGTGCCCATCAATTGCCACCACTGTGCTCCATCAAAACGTAGCCACTGTGCCACATCAAATGCTTCCAGTGTGCCCCCCACCAGCCCGCCGTCTGTACTTACCTGTCTCAGAAGGACAGCTCCTTGATGTCTTCTCCCTTCCTCTCTTCCCATCCTCTGCAATGATTAGACGCCTGTCCAATCACAACGCCTGTCGTTTCAGCCAATCAGGTGACGGGTAACAGATCCGAGTACCTGATTGGCGGAGAGGCAATTTGCTGTTAGGAAAGCGAATGTTCATTCGCTTTTCTAACACAGCTGAGTGACCTGTGAGCACCCAGCATGGGTCACCTTTTTTGACGCCTATTAGAGCCTATGGCTCTAATCAGGTGCTTCAAAAACACCCCCTGCCGCTGTAATTCAGGTGCCCTGTGCCCGAAAAGGGGCCGGGCACCTGAATAGGGGGTTGCAGCTGTGGCCATAGATAGATTCATGCAATGGATTAATCTATCTATTGGTGATAGAGGGGAGGCAGGAGAGAGGGGGTGGCGCCCGTGTGCCCTTAATGCACGGGCCGACACTGGTGATAATCATCATTATAGGAACACAGTAAAAGTGCTTTGAGCCATAGCACCTGTATTGTGTGATGATCATGATGATAACTGAAGAAGGACAGCGAAATACATCCTAAAGCCTGGTGCACACAGGTAGTGTTTGTTTGTTTTTTGTCCAACCCAATGGGCTGAATAAAAAAAAATCCAGAGGAGCTCACTGTACTATGATGTTAGTACAGCAATTTCCCTGCTGAGCTATTGTGTTATGCTATGAATATTCTATGAATATTCACTTTCCTAACACCTTTCCTCCAATCAGGTGCTCAGGTCTGTTGCCTGTCAACTGATTGGCTGAAACGACAGTCGCTGTGATTGGATGCCTATCAGGCGTCCAGTCATAGCAGAGGACAGGAAGAGACGACGGTAGAAGACATTGAGGAGACCGCTCGCCACCATTACACCCGCTGCCCCACCGAGAGACAGGGTAAGTGCCAGGCAGACGGCGGGTGGGGGGTACACTGGCAGCATTTGATGGGCACAGTGGGGGCATTTGATGGGCCCAGTGGGAGCATTTGACATGGTACAGTGGCTGCGCTTGATGGGCACAGTGGCGGCAACTGATGGCCACAGCGGTGGCAACTGATGGCCACAGCGGCGGCGTTTAACGGGAAAGTGGCGGCGTTTAATGGTACAGTGGTGGCGTTTAATGGCACAGTGACGACAATTGATGGCCACAGTGAGGCTGCAATTGATGGCACAGTGGTGACAATTGATGGCACAGTGGTGACAATTGATGGCACAGTGAGGCTGCAATTGATGGTTTTTTTTTTAGATTTTCTCAGGTTGTTTGCGCCACCCCAAAAATTTTGAGCACCAACCGCCCCTATCACACAGAGCGGGCTCCACTTTGCTCAGCGGGAGATCTGTCCACTGTTCCCTGCTGAGCAGAGCAGGAGGATGACAGGTCCCTGTCCACTCAGTGTGTGCAGAACAGATACAGACCAAGCCCACTCTGCTCTATGGGCAGTCAGGTGTAGATAGACTTCTCTGTCCATTTACATCCGACTGCCATCCGATCCACCTACATAAAAATATCCCTTGATAGCAAAGCTGCATTTTTTTTCTTAGATGGGTGGGCAGGATTGGGGTCCCCATCAGGTAGGCTGCACGGGGCCCCATGATTTCTAACAGCAGCCTTGCTTCCTGGTCTTCCGGCCAGGTCCAGAGACGCAGGTGTGGGCCTGGCAGAAGAGTGCAACAGGTTCCTGCACTGGACTCCATTACTCCACCTGTCCGGTGCACGACATGCTGAGCCTTGCTCTGTGCCAAGCAACACAGTTCCCCTACCTCCACCGCTCGCTCACCCGCCGCCGGCTCGCCTCCTGCACATCCCTCCGCCGGCTGTATATATCCCATAAGAGGAGGGAGAAGGGGGTAGGCTAGGTACAAGGAAGTCCAGGTTTTGTTTATACCATGCCCATCAAGCCCCTCCCACAATCTTGTTTGTCTACACCCACTTAGCGTGCCGCAGGTCACTGTCTCCCTTAAGTGTCCCGAATTCTCAAGTTCAAAAGTTGGGAGGTATGCGTATACATGGGCAGGGCAAAGGGGGTGGAGTCACTGGGCAGAGCCAAGGGGGGGGGGCAGCAAAATTAGGTTTCGCCTAGAGTGTCAAAAATCCTTGCACCAGCCCTGTTCACAGTACAGATGGACAATGATCCAAAATACAATGCAAAAGCAACCCAGAAGCTTTTGAAGGAAAAGAAGTGGAATATTCTGCAATGGCCGAGTCAATCTCCTGATCTCAACCCAATTGAGCATGCATTTCACTTGCTGAATGCAAAAAAAGTAATTGTCATTAAAGGATTCTCAACAAAATATTAAAAAATAAACATCTTATTTATGATTATATTCATTTGTCCAATTACATTTGAGCCCCTGAAAATGGGGGAGGGGGCTGTGTATACAAATGGTTGCAGTTCCTAAAATCTGTACTTGATATTTGTGTTCAACCCCTTGAATTAAAGCTGAAAGTCTGCACTTCAAATTAATTTGGATAGTTTGGTTCAAATTTTCTGGTGGCATACAGAGCCAAAAGTATGAAAACGGTGCCTGTGTCCAAAAATATATGGACCTAACTGTATATACAGTGCCTTGAAAAAGTATTCATACCCCTTGAAATTTTCCACGTGTTGTCATGTTACAAGCAAAAAATGTAAATGTAATTTACTGGGATTTTATGCGATAGACCAACACAAGGTGGCACATAATTGTGAAGTGGAAGGAAAATGATAAATGGTTTTCTAGGTCTATATATGTGAAAAGTGTGGCGTGCATTTGTATTCAGCCCCCCTTTACTCTGATACCCCTAACTAAAATCTAGTGGAACCAATTGCCTTCAGAAGTCACCTAATTAGTAAATAGAGTCCACCTGTGTGTAATTTAATCTCATTATAAATACAGCTGTTCTGTGAAGTCCTCAGAGGTTTGTTAGAGAACCTTAGTGACTAAACAGCAACCTGAAAGGCCAAGGAACACACCAGACAGGTCAGGGATAAAGTTGTGGAGAAGTTTAAAGCAGGGTTAGGTTATAAAAAAAAAACATCCCAAGCTTTGAACATCTCACGGAGCACTGTTCAATACATCACCCGAAAATGGAAAGAGTATGGTACAACTGCAAACCTACCAAGACATGGCCGTCCACCTAAACTGACAGGCCGGGCAAGGAGAGCATTAATCAGAGAAGCAGCCAAGAGGCCCATGGTAGCTCAGGTGGGAGAATCTGTCCACAGGACAGCTATTAGTCGTGCTCTCCACAAATCTGGTCTTTATGGAAGAGTGGCAAGAAGAAAGTCATTGTTGAAAGAAAGCCAGAAGATGTCCATTTTGCGAGAAGCCATGTGGGGGACACAGCAAACATGTGGAAGAAGGTTCTCTGATCAGATGAGACCAAAATTTAACTTTTTGGCCTAAAAGCAAAACGCTATGTGTGGCGGAAAACTAACACTGCACATCAGCCTGAACACACCATCCCCACCGTGAAACATGGTGGTGTCAGCATCATGTTGTGGGGATGCTTTTCTTCAGCAGAGACAGGGAAGCTGGTCAGAGTCGATAGGAAGATGGATGGAGCCAAATACAGGGCAATCTTATACACACACGACGGACTTTCCGGCAGAAAAGGTCCGATGGTCTTCCCGACCGAGTTACGACGGACTTCCGTCTGTTTGTTTTGAACGTGATGAAGTACAGCGGGACTAGAAAAGAAAGTTCAATAGCCAGTAGCCAATAGCTGCCCTTGCGTTGTATTTGGCCCCGCATACAGAGGAATGTTTTCCCGATAGAAATTGATTCCGTTGGACAGATCTGAAACATGTTCTATTTCTAGGTCCGTTGGAATTTTTGAAGAAAAAAGTCAGATGAAGCCCCACACGATCACAGGATCGTAATATCCGATGGAATGATTCCATCTGACCTTTTCTGCTAGAAAGTTCGGTCGTGTGTACGCGGCATTAGAGGAAGACCTGAGTCTGCAAAAGACTTGAGACCGGGGCGGAGGTTCACCTTCCAGCAGGACAACGACCCTAAACATACAGCCAGAGCTACAATGGAATGGTTTACATCAAAGCATATTCATGTGTTAGAATGGCCAAGTCAAAGTCCAGACCTAAATCCAATTGAGAATCTGTGGCGAGGCTTGAAAATTGCTGTTCACAGACGCTCTCCATCCAATCTGACAGAACTTGAGATATTTTACAATGAAGAATGGGCAGAAATGTCCCTCTCTAGATGTGCAAAGCTAGGAGAGACATCCCCAAAAAGACTTGCAGCTGTAATTGCAGAGAAAGGAGATTCTACAAAGTATTGACTCCGGGGGGCGCCATACAAATGTGCCCCACACTATTCATATATTTACTTGGAAAAAATGTTGAAAACCATTTATAATTTTGTCCTTATACAGGAATAGTATCATTGCTCAGTAAAGCTCCACCTTCTATCATTAAAAAGATGTCCTTGAACTCCTTTGCTTAGGCTGAGATGATGTCATCAGTCTGCTGCAGGCAGGAGGAAGCATTTCCTCAGTCCCCCCTCCCCCAGTCATATTGCCTAGGCTGAGATGATGTCATCAGTCTGATGCAGGCAGAAGGAAGCATTTCCCCCAGTGACTTTGTCTAGGCTGAGGTGATGTTGCCTATCTACTGCAAGCAGGAGGAAGAATAACTTCAGTCTCCCCTCCCCTAGTGACTTTGCCTAAGTTCAGAGGATGTCATCAGTCTGCTGCAGACAGGAGGATACATTTCCTCTGTCTCCCCTCCCCCAGTGACTTTGCCTAGGCTCAGAAGATGCTGCCAGCCTGCTGCCAGCAGGAGGAAGCATTTCTTCAGTCTCCCCTCCCTCGATGACCTTTCTTAAGTTGAGAGGATATCATCAGTCTGCTGCAGACAGGAGGACACATTTCCTCAGTCTCCCCTCCGCCAGTACCTTTGCCTAGGTTGAGATTATGTCGCCAGTCTGCTGCAAGCAGGAGGAAGCATTTCTTCAGTCTTCCCTCTACCAATGACTTTTAGTCTGAAATAATGTCATTAGTCTGCTGCAGGCAGAAGAAAACATTTCCTCAGTCTCCCCTCCCTCAGGTGATGTAATCAGTCTGCTGCAGGCAGAAGGAAGCATTTCCTCAGTCCCCCCTCCCCCAGTCATACTGTCTAGGCTGAGATGATGTCATCAGTCTGCTGCAGGCAGGAGGAAGCATTTCCTCAGTCTCCCCTCCTGCAGTGATCAGACTGCAACATTGTAACAAGTCACCAGGTAAGAGACTGCAGTAGGGGCCGATCTGTGTCAGGCAGGATTTTGCTGATTGTGTCACCCCTGAGCTGGTATTTGGTTAGATGGTGATCCTGGATGATACCTGAATAAAAATGGCGCTGGCCTTCTGGCGAAAAAAAGCAGATGAAGGCATTGTCAGGGGTAGGATTGTGATCTGCGTGAGAGATAACAAATAATTGGAAGCCTTACACTGGCACGCTGCTGATAATATACGTTTATATACAGTATCTCACAAAAGTATGTACACCGCTCACATTTTTGTAACTATTTTCTTCTATCTTTTCATGTGACAACACTGAAGAAAAGACACTTTGCTACAATGTAAAGTAGTGAGTGTACAGCTTGTATAACACTGTAAATTTGCTGTCCCCTCAAAATAACTCAACACAGCAATTAACCACTTCAGCCCTGGACCATTTTGCTGGTCGAAGACCAGACCAGTTTTTGCGATTCGGCACTGCGTCGTGTTAACTGACAATTGCGCGGTCGTGCGACGTGGTTCCTGAACAAAATTGACGTCCTTTTTTTCCCACAAATAGAGCTTTCTTTTGGTGGTATTTGATCACCCCTGCGGTTTTTATTTTTTGCGCTATAAACAAAAATAGAGCGACAATTTTGAAAAAAAAGCATTATTTTTTACTTTTTGTAATAATAAATATCCCCCAAAAATATATAAAAAATATTATTTTCCCTCAGTTTAGGCCGATACGTATTCTTCTACATATTTTTGGTTAAAAAAAAAATCGCAATAAGCGATTATTGATTGGTTTGCGCAAAAGTTATAGCGTTTACAAAATAGGGGATAGTTTTATGGCATTTTTATAAATATATTTTTTTTTACTAGTAATGGCGGCGATCAGCGATTTTTATTGTGACTGCGACATTATGGCGGACACATCGGACATTTTTGACACATTTTTGGGACCATTGTCATTTATACAGCAATCACTGCTATATAAATGCAGTGATTCCTGTGTAAATGACACTGGCAGTGAAGGGATTAAATCAGTGGGTGGCAGTGTAGGGGTTAAGTGTTCCTAGGGGCGTGTTACTAACTGTTGGGAGCTGGGATTTAACTTAGTGAACACTGATCTCTGCTCCAATCACATGGAGCAGAGATCAGCATCACTTGTTGCTAGGCAGAATGGGGAGATGCTATTTACAACGGCATTTCCTCATTCAGCCGCCCCGTGAGATGATCGCGGGTATGCCCGCGGCGATCGAGTCCGCGGGACCCGCGACCGGACTCACGGAGGTCCCGACCAGCACGCGAGTGCGCCGCCGGCGGCGCGCTCACGATGGCAGGGCAGCATTAAAGATTGGACGTACCTGTACGCCAATATGCCTGCCCGTGCCATTCTGCCGACGTACATCGGCGTGCGCTGGTCGGGAACCGGTTAATGGCTGTGTGTTGAGTTATTTTGAGGGGACAGCAAATTTACACTGTTATACAAGCTGTACACTCACTACTTTACATTGGAGCAAAGTGTCTTTTCTTCAGTGTTGTCACATGAAAAGATAGAATAAAATATTTGCAGAAATGTGAGGGGTGTACTCACTTTTGTGAGATGCTGTATATGACAGGTCCACTTTAACATTATTGTGACGTGGTACAAATATCATGTGATGACAGCTGCAGCCGCCCTCCTACCTGCTGAGATATAGCATATCCAATGATGATGTCACCCTCAGGGACATCCCACGAGACGGTGGCGGAGTTAGCCTTCAGCTGTGTGACCGTGACGTTGACCGGAGAAGGAGGTCGATCTGGAAGGAGACACAAAAGTGACAATGAGCGAAGGTTACAGGCTGCCTCCTCACCCTCCACCTTGGCGGTGACGTGGCGCCCTATGCCTGCCAAGTGACACCATCCTGCGGCAGAGTCAGCGTGGGGGAATATCGGTGACAGATGGGGACACCTCTCTGTGGATGACACCCAAGAGGGAGAGGTGTCAGAGTCTGGCAGGAGGAGACGGCCATCTGTCACCCAGTTCTGTACATACAATGCGTTCCAGGAACACCGAGTGTCACCAGAGATGTGGCACGCGGTCCTCATCGTTTGGAAAACACGGAAAATATAACTCATCCGCCTTTCCTTGGGTTTGATGCAAAATTCTGCACAGTCTATAAAATGTGAAACGCAGACAGATGGCGGTAAAAAAAAAAAAATTACGTGGCTACGAGAGAAGATCCCTCTCCACATGATAGTGATAAGGAAAGTGACGCGCTCGGCTCACGGTAGATACAAAGTAAAATAGAAGGATAGAAAGCAGAACAATGTGGAGAGCCTTGAGCGAGTGAAGCAAGACGGAAGCCATTTAGGACCCCCCCCCCCCCCCCCCAAACAAATATTTTATATATTAAATCGTTCTCTGAATTCAGAATTTGTACAAACAGCACATCAATAATTACCAGAGACATTCATTTCTGTTATTTTGGAACACCGTATCAGACCCAGACTCTTAAACACCTCGCTGTAGAACAAGGAGACTCAGGGTTCTATTACACAAGTGGCGAGGGGGGCAGTAAAAACAAGAGATGTTCACCTGAATCCTACCAATCATGAATCCTACTCCCAGATGTTCACCTGAATCCTACCAATCATGAATCCTACTCCCAGATGTTCACCTGAATCCTATCAATACAGCTGGGCAGGGTCGTGCCCAATGCTGTGGCCATTGCATTTTTAACTCCAGCACTGCCTGTCAAACTTGGTTACTGATTTTAATGGGGCCAAAATTTCGCAGTTGTAGCATGGTCCCGAAAAAAGAAAAAAACAACAGGCATTAGAAGGCAACAGTAGTGCCTCCTGAATGCCTGTTAACTGTGGCTGTGCTGCCCCCTGAAAAGCGATCCACTGCTGACTGCTTTTCAGAGGGCTGTAAGCATTACCGATAATGTGAAACCTGTCTCCCCCCCCCCCCCCCCCACATTGCACAAAAAGACATTCCAAGGATCATGGAAAAGAATTTGATTCAACATCTTTATGCAAGGTCATTCTAGGAAGCAAATCTGTTATTATATAAAGAACCGAACATTAGCATATAAGCACTTAGTGATGTAAGTTACATTTTAATAAAACATAATATATAAAGAACTGAACATTAGCACATAAGTACTTTAAAAGCAATTTATATAAAAAACAAACATTAGCATATAAGCACTTAGTAATGCCTTGGTACATGAGGTCACCCAACACATCAGTGTCACCTGCAAGGTAATGATGAGATGCCTAGGCACACATGAGGACATTCAACATACCAGTGCAATTCACAGGGCAATGATGAGATGCCTAGGCACACATGAGGACATTCAACATACCAGTGCAATTCACAGGGTAATGATGAGATGCCTAGGCACACATGAGGACATTCAACATACCAGTGCAATTCACAGGGTAATGATGAGATGCCTAGGCACACATGAGGACATTCAACATACCAGTGTCATTCACAGGGTAATGATGAGATGCCTAGGCACACATGAGGACATTCAACATACCAGTGCCATTCACAGGGCAATGATGAGATGCCTAGGCACACATGAGGACATACAACATACCAGTGTCATTCACAGGGTAATGATGAGATGCCTAGGCACACATGAGGACATACAACATACCAGTGCCATTCGCAGGATAATGATGAGATGCCTAGGCACACATGAGGACATACAACATACCAGTGCCATTCACAGGATAATGATGAGATGCCTAGGCACACATGAGGACATACAACATACCAGTGCCATTCACAGGGTAATGATGAGATGCCTAGGCACACATGAGGACATACAACATACCAGTGCAATTCACAGGGTAATGATGAGATGCCTAGGCACACATGAGGACATACAACATACCAGTGCCATTCACAGGGTAATGATGAGATGCCTAGGCACACATGAGGACATAAAACATACCAATGCCATTCACAGGGTAATGATGAGATGCCTAGGCACACATGAGGACATAAAACATACCAATGTCATTCACAGGGTAATGATGAGATGCCTAGGCACACACGAGGTTACCCAACATATCAGTATCACCCACAAGAAGAGGATGAGAGACCTCTAGAAACACATGAGGTCACTCAATGTATTAGTGTTGCCCACAAGATAATAATGGGATGACCAGGCACACATGAGGTCATCCAACACCTCAGTGCCATTCATAAGGTAATGATGAGATGCCTAGGCACACATGAGGTCATCCAACATATCTGTGTCATTCACAGGGTAATGATGAGATGCCTAGGCACACATGAGGTCACCCAACATATCCATTTTGCCCAGAAGGTGATGATGAGATATCTAGGCACACATGAGGTCACCCAACATATCAGTATTGACCAGAAGGTGATGATGGGATGTCTAGGCACACATGAATTTGCCCAACATATCAGTGTCCTATACAAGGTATGATAATAAGATACCTAGGCACACATGAGGTTGTTCAATATGTCAGTGTCATCAATGTCACCCACTAGGTAATGGCAAGATACCTAGGCATACAAGAGTTCATCCAATATCTCAGTATCACCTACAAGGTAATGATGAGAAGACTAGGCATACATGGGATCACCCAACATACCAGTGTAACCTATAAGGTAACGATGAGATACCTAGTCACACATAAGGTCTCCCAGAAGATCGGTGTCACCGACAAAGTAATTGTGAGATGCCCAAGCACACATGAGTTCATCTAACATATCATTGTCACCCACAAGGTAATGGTGAGATGCCTAGGCACATCTGAGGCCATCCAATATGTCAGCATCATTCAGAAGGTATTAATGAGATCCCAAGGCAAACAAGGTCACCCAACATATCAATATGTCTCCCACAAGGTATTTATGAGATGCCTAGGCACACATGATGTCGTTCAACATACTAGTGTCATCCGCAGGGTAATGATGACAGACATACACACTAATGCTGCGTACACACGACCGGACTTAAGTCCGGCAGACTTTCGACGGAGTTCTGACGGAGTTCTGACGGACTTTCCGAATGAACAGACTTGGCCACACACAATCACACCAAAGTCCGACGGATTCGATTGTGATGACATACGACCGGACTAGAAAGTTCATAGCCAGTAGCCAATAGCTGCCCTCGCATCGGTTTTTGTCCGTCGGACTAGCACACACACGAGCGGATTTCTCGGTAGGAACTGGGTCTGGCGGAGTTCTGGCAGAAAAATTTGAAACATGTTCCATTTCTAAAGTCTGTCAGACTTTTGCAAATCAAAAGTCTGCTGCAGCCCACACACGTTCGAATAGTCTGCCGGAATCGTTCCGTCAGACTTTTGATGTTGAAAAGTCCGGTCGTGTGTACGCGGCATTAGGTTACTCAACATATCAGTGTCCCTCATGAGGTGATGATGAGATGCCTAGGCACACATGAGATCACCCAATATATTCGTTACATATGTAAGGTTGAATGAAGACACTAGTCCATCCAGTTCGTCCTGTGTAGGTTTATGCGTGTTAATGTTGATGAACACACATAGTGTATGCCCACAAAATAGTTACGCAATGCCCAGGCACACATGAGGTCATCCGCCATCTCTGTGTCATTCACACGGTAATAATGGGATGCCTAGGCACACATGGGGGGGTCACCCAACATATTAGTGCTGCCCATAAGGTAAAGATGAGATGCCCAGGCACACATGAGGTCATCTCAGTGCCATTCACAAGGCAATGAGATACCTAAGCACACATGAGAACACCCAGCATATCTGTGTCACCCACAAAGTGTTGATGAGAAGCCTACACACACACACACAAGGTCATCCAACAAATCATTGTCATCCATAAAGGTAATGATGAGATGCCTAGCCATACATGAGGTCATCCGCCATCTCTGTGTCATTCACAGGGTAATGATGGTATGTCTAGGCACACATGGGGGTCACCCAACATAATGGTGATGCCCATAAGGTAAAGATGAGATGCCCAGGCACACCCGAGGTCATCCGTCATCTCAGTGCCATTCATAAGGCAATGAGATACCTAAGCACATATGAGAACACCCAGCATATCTGTGTCACCCAGGAAGTGATGATGGGAAGCCTACACACACACGAGGTCATCCAACAAATCATTCATAAGGTAATGATGAGATGCCTAGCCCTACATGAGGTCATCCAACATCTCAGTGTCATTCACAAGGTAATGATGAGATGCCTAAGCACACATGAGATCACTCAACATATCTGTGTCACCCACAAAGTGATGATGAGATGCCCACACATGCAAGGTCATACAACATATCATTGCCATCCATAAGGTAATGATGAGATGCCTAGCCATACATGAGGTCATCCAACATGTCAAAGTCACCCATAAGGTAATGATGAGATGCCTAGCCATACATGAGGTCATCCAACATGTCAAAGTCACCCATAAGGTAATGATGAGATGCCTAGCCATACATGAGGTCATCTAACATGTCAAAGTCACCCATAAGGTAATGATGAGATGCCTAACCGCACATGAGGTCATCTAACATGTCAAAGTCACCCATAAGGCAATGATGAGATGCCTAGCCATACATGAGGTCATCCAACATGTCAAAGTCACCCATAAGGTAATGATGAGATGCCTAACCGCACAAGAGGTCACCCAACATATCTGTGTCACCCACAAAGGGATGATGAGATGCCCACACACACACGAGGTCATCCAACATATCATTGTCATCCATAAGATGTCCAGGGCCAGGCACAGAGGTCAGCCAACATAATAATGTCTTCCATAAGGTATTGATGATATGGCTAGGCATGCATAAAGACAATATAAGACAAATAGAAAGCATACTGTCAGTTTATATACATAGATTCCTATCTTCTCTCCCCCAGCCTGTTTTTGCCCTTTTTTGGTGGTACCTGCTCACACTTGTTCCTCGTTGAGATGTGAATGACATTGCTTATTAGTCCACCAATGGATGATGTTACATGATGAGCATCAAGTTTGTTTCCTTTTTTAAAGACAGGAAACATCATGACACCATTTTCTATTTATCTTGTAGTGATTCGAAGAACTGCAAAACCTTGATCACCAGTTCTTTCCATAAGATAGAGAACATTTCCACCAAGAATCAAAAACAAGTTTCTTTGTAGCAGAATTGTATCCATTGTCTTGGATTGTCATCGCTTTGTTATATTGATGAAGATACATTGTATACATAGAGATACTTACTTGCTCTCACCAAGCAAAGGTCACAGCTGAACAGAACCAGCACAGCTGGGCTCAGATAGACAGGGATATGAGCCATCTCCACCACACTCCTGCCCCACACACTGCCCTTGTATTGCAGGCTCAGGAGAGAGACACAAGTCATTGGAACTTCAGGTCTGGACAGTCAGCTCCAGATATTCCCTACACGGTATAGGAGGGGACACAGCGGACATCTGCACGGGGCCCCATCCACGGTTGGGGGAGATGAAGGCTTCACACATAGGTTCTTGATGAAGCCCTCCTGGGATCCCGGTCTCCGAGGGGCCCTGAGGATAAAATACATAGAGTTGTTAGTTATTGTTCTCGGGTCACAGATTTCAGAAACGCTGCGTAAAATAAATGTGAAATGATCCATTCTGATCGAATTCCCTGTGAACTTCCCAAGCTTCCTCCATTAAGGATTCCATAGCAGAACAGCGCTAATCGAATCAATACCGCCATTGCCTTCTCATCTGCTTCATATAAAAATGTGTTGAGTAAATAGATACCAAACATGTCAAGCTTTAAAACTGAAATGTTAAAAAAAAATAAAAAATACAGTACCCAAAATTGTCCATAGGAGACAATTTAATAACCATTGACACGTCATCAGTTTAGAGATTACAAGAATGTTTGCTCTCATTGTGATTTCTGAGGCAAGTACACATGTGTCACATATATGTGCGGGATGGTGAGGGTACCTTTACATTTTTTAAGTTTATTTCATGACAATTTTTACTTTACTTAAAATTTTTAAATTTTTTTTTTTTGCTATTACAAGGAGACTAGTAAACCCCCTATGTAATAACATGGGAAGGTGACAGGTCCTCTTTATGGAGATATCAGGGTCCAATGTCTCCCCTATACTGCAGATAAACAAGTACAAATCATGTTTCCCCAGCTACAGTAGCCGCTTATTGACAGCTGGGAACCCAGAATAGATGTAACCCATCTCGCTTCAGGGTTCATTAGTTAGAGGAGGGATTGGGGATTTGATGTTCCTCTATCTCCTCCTGAACAATGGGAACATTTTGCTTGTGGAAAGTGCAGGAACAATGTGACCAGTTGTGTTGCTATGGCTATTTTAGTGATTTTTATAGCATAAATATGGAATAACACATTAAAATCATGTGCCAGGGATCTATTAGAGCAGATGCTCATTTCCATGCAGTAGGTGCTCATTCTTATGTGCATGTGCAGGATCCTGAGCATAGAAGCCTCACTAGACAGGCAAGGACTAGAATGAGCATGTGGAGGAGCATTGATGCGTTCGTGCAGGCAAGTACACAAAAGTGTGCTCATACGCACACAACCACAGATCGTGGTGCCCTATTTAAAGTGAGAGTCTGCCTGGCCTCAGTGTTGGATTGTCTTCAGCTCTGGTTCTTGAATGTCTACTAACCTTGTTCCTGACCAGGCTATGTCTGCCACCTCTCTTGGATCACCCCTGCCTGTTATATCTGCTCACTTGTGTTACGGACCTTGGCTTGGATTTCTGACTAAGTCATCACCTCCCGACTTGGTGCCTCACTGCCAACACATTACTGACTAATGCCTGTTCCTGACCTTGAACTTGATCTTGACCCTACACCTGTCTGCCTGTCTGCTGCTGAACAAGGCTTGTGACCAGACTCCATAATACCACTGGAAGGACTCCTGTGTTTCCAATTTTTGGTTCACTACAACAGTTTCCTGGCACCTGTGCCCTTCCACTGCCCTAGCAGTCCCTTGGCTTGGGTGGGAATTGCACAAGTGGCCACTCTCATCATCTTGGGCTCCACAATCAGGTACATGATACCATGCATTGTATTTAGAATCTAGGCTTCCCCTATTCATATGCTAATGAACTGGTTGGACTGGTTCAAGAGCTCAGGGCAGGAGCCAAAGGATAAGGAGGGGCAGCACCTTTCTGGTGCTATAAAAGTGATTGGGTGTTGCCCAAATCAATCTCACATGAAAGCAGATCACTGAATACCAGGCCATTTATAAACATACTTTCGTATATAAAAATAAATAATATATATATATATATTTTTTTTTTTTTTATGTCACACGGTATTCGTGCAGAGGTTTTTCAAACGCAATTTGTTTTGAAAAAATACATTTTAATGAATTCAAAAACACAATATATATACACCGATTTTTTTGTATAGTATGCTGAGTCAAGAGATACCTAACACGTCAGGCTTTAAAATTGCGCACACTCGTGGAATGGCGACAAACTATGGTACTTTAAACTCTCCAAATGTGGCGCTTTAAACTCCTTTACAGGTTACATGTTTAGAGTTACAGAGGAGGTCTAGCTCTAAAATGATTGCTCTCCCTCTAACATTTGGGGCGATACCTCACATGTGTGGTTCAAACACCATTTACATATGCAGGTGTGACTTGCGTATGTGTTCGCTTCTGTGCGGAAAGCACAGACGGATAGGGGCGCTTTACATTTTTTCCCTTATTTTTTATTTTTACACTGTCTCTTTTATTTTTTTGATCATTTAAACATGCCTTGTAATAGAAAGAAGGATGATGGGTCCTCTTTCTCTCCTTTACCTTTAAAAGCAAAAGATGAACATGGTAGCACAGGGGTCACCAAAGATGCTGAGGCCACTGGAGACTCTGGGTTTACTAGAGACACAGGAGATGCTGGGGTCACCAGAGACACAAGAATAAATGGAGACACTGGGGTCACTATAGACACATGAGCTTAGGGGTACTGGAGACACTGGGGTCATTAGAAACACAGGGGAGGTTGGGGTCACTGGAAACTCTAAGGTCACTAGAGACACAGGAGTTACTGGTGTCACTGTGGTCAGTATAGACTCAAGAGCTTGGGGGTACTGGAGATACTGGGGTCACTAGAGACACAGGAGCTTGGAGGTAGTAGAGATACTGGTGTCATTAGAGACACTGGAGTTCATTAGAGACACGGGGGTTCTGGGGTCATTGGAGACATTTGGGTCATTAGAGACACAGGAGACACTAGAGTCACTGGAGACTTTTGGGTCACTAGAGACACAGCAGTAAAAAAAGACATGAAAGTCACTAAAGAAACATGAGCTTAAGGGTACTGGAGACACTGAGATTATTAGAGACCCTGGGATCACTAGAGACTAGGGCTGCGCGATTAATCGTTAAGAATCGAAATCGCAATCTTTTTCCCTTCTCGATCTTCAAACCAGCATGTCACATTCTTTTTAGCAAGTGCAGAGAGTTCTCACAGCTGGAAAAAAAAATCCAGGCAGCCTGCCAAGTTTTATCACATCATGAATAAGTAGAAACAAAGTATATTTTCATTCTTTTATCATAAGAAAGAACTCTGGCATGTAAATGAAGGAAGTTTAACTATTTAAAGATCAAACCTTTTCTGACATTTATCATTATTTTCTGCTAGAAAATTACTTGAAACAACTAAACATGACATATATATATATATATTTTTTTTTTTTTTTTTTTTTAGCAGAGACCCTAGAGAATAAAATTGGTGGTGGTTGGTGGTTGTTGCAATATTTTATGTCACACCGTATTTATGCAGCAGTTTTTAAAACACAATTTTTTTTTAAATGACACTTTAATGAATTAAACAAAAACGAAACAGTAAAGTTAGCCCAATTTTTTAGTATAAGGTGAAAGATGTTACACCGCGAGAATCGTGATCTTTATTCTAAGCAAAAAAATAGTGATTCTGATTTTAGTCAGAATCGTGCAGCTCTACTAGAGACACAGGAGAGGTTGGGGTCACTGGAAACTCTAAGGTCACTAGGGACACAGGAGTCACTGGAGATACTGAGGTCACTATAGACACAAGAGCTTGAAGGTACTGGCAATACTGGGGTCATAAGAGACACAGGCGCTTGGGGGTACTGGAGATACTGGGGTCTTTAGAGACACAGGGGATGCTAGGATCATTGGGGTTACTAGAGACACCATTGGGGGTTACTAGAGACACAGAAATCGCTGGAGATACTGGGTTCACTAGAAACACAGGAGCTTGTGGGGTACTGGAGACACTGGTGTCATTAGAGACACTGGAGAGGCTAGGGTCAATGTCAATATATTCTAAGTAGAAATACAAGAACTTGGGGTACTAGAGACACAGGAGTCACTGGAGACTCTGGGGTCTTTAGAGATACAGGAGTCACTGGAGACTCTGGGGTCTTTAGAGATACAGGAGTCACTGGAGTCTCTGAGGTCACTGGAGTTACTGGGGATATTAGAGACGCAGGAGATGCCGGGGTTACTGGAGACTCTGGGGTCACTAGAGGCACAGGAATAACTGGAGACATTGGGTTCAGTAGAAACAAGAGCTTGGGGGTGCTGGAGACACTGAGATCACTGAAGACACCGGGGTTATTAGAGAAAGGAGAGAGGCTGGGGTCACTAGAGATACAGGAGCTTAGGGGTACTGAAGACACTGGGGTCATTAGTAACAAGAGAGGTTGTGGTCACTGGAGACTATAAGGTCAGTAGAGACACAGGAGATACTGAGGTCACTATAGACACAAGAGCTTGAAGGTACTGGCAATACTGGGGTCATAAGAGACACAGGCGCTTGGGGGTACTGGAGATACTGGGGTCTTTAGAGACACAGGGGATGCTAGGATCATTGGGGTTACTAGAGACACCATTGGGGGTTACTAGAGACACAGAAATCGCTGGAGATACTGGGTTCACTAGAAACACAGGAGCTTGTGGGGTACTGGAGACACTGGTGTCATTAGAGACACTGGAGAGGCTAGGGTCAATGTCAATATATTCTAAGTAGAAATACAAGAACTTGGGGTACTAGAGACACAGGAGTCACTGGAGACTCTGGGGTCTTTAGAGATACAGGAGTCACTGGAGACTCTGGGGTCTTTAGAGATACAGGAGTCACTGGAGTCTCTGAGGTCACTGGAGTTACTGGGGATATTAGAGACGCAGGAGATGCCGGGGTTACTGGAGACTCTGGGGTCACTAGAGGCACAGGAATAACTGGAGACATTGGGTTCAGTAGAAACAAGAGCTTGGGGGTGCTGGAGACACTGAGATCACTGAAGACACCGGGGTTATTAGAGAAAGGAGAGAGGCTGGGGTCACTAGAGATACAGGAGCTTAGGGGTACTGAAGACACTGGGGTCATTAGTAACAAGAGAGGTTGTGGTCACTGGGTCAGTAGAGACACAGGAGATACTGAGGTCTCTAGAGACACAGGAGTGTGGAGGTAGGTACTGGAGACACTGAAATAACTGCAGACTCTGGGGTCGAGACACAGGAGAGGCTGGGGTCACTGATGACTCTAAGGTCACTAGAGACACAGGAGGGGCTGGGGTCACTGGAGACTCTAAGGTCACTAGAGACACAGGAGGGGCTGGGGTCACTGGAGACTCTAAGGTCACTAGAGACACAGGAGAGGCTGGGGTCACTGGAGACTCTAAGGTCACTAGAGACACAGGAGAGGCTGGGGTCACTGGAGACTCTAAGGTCACTAGAGACACAGGAGAGGCTGGGGTCACTGGAGACTCTAAGGTCACTAGAGACACAGGAGGGGCTGGAGTCACTGGAGACTCTAAGGTCACTAGAGACACAGGAGGGGTTGGGGTCACTGGAGAGTCTAAGGTCACTAGAGACACAGGAGAGGCTGGGGTCACTGGAGACTCTAAGGTCACTAGAGACACAGGAGAGGCTGGGGTCACTGGAGACTCTAAGGTCACTAGAGACACAGGAGAGGCTGGGGTCACTGGAGACTCTAAGGTCACTAGAGACACAGGAGAGGCTGGGGTCACTGGAGACTCTAAGGTCACTAGAGACACAGGAGAGGCTGGGGTCACTGGTGACTCTAAGGTCACTAGAGACACAGGAGGGGCTGGGGTTACTGGAGACTCTAAGGTCACTAGAGACACAGGAGAGGCTGGGGTCACTGGAGACTCTAAGGTCACTAGAGACACAGGAGGGGCTGGGGTCACTGGAGACTCTAAGGTCACTAGAGACACAGGAGAGGCTGGGGTCACTGGAGACTCTAAGGTCACTAGAGACACAGGAGAGGCTGGGGTCACTGGAGACTCTAAGGTCACTAGAGACACAGGAGAGGCTGGGGTCACTGGAGACTCTAAGGTCACTAGAGACACAGGAGGTGCTGGGGTCACTGGAGACTCTAAGGTCACTAGAGACACAGGAGAGGCTGGGGTCACTGGAGACTCTAAGGTCACTAGAGACACAGGAGGGGCTGGGGTCACTGGAGACTCTAAGGTCACTAGAGACACAGGAGAGGCTGGGGTCACTGGAGACTCTAAGGTCACTAGAGACACAGGAGAGGCTGGGGTCACTGGAGACTCTAAGGTCACTAGAGACACAGGAGAGGCTGGGGTCACTGGAGACTCTAAGTTCACTAGAGACACAGGAGAGGCTGGGGTCACTGGAGACTCTAAGGTCACTAGAGACACAGGAGAGGCTGGGGTCACTGGAGACTCTAAGGTCACTAGAGACACAGGAGGGGCTGGGGTCACTGGAGACTCTAAGGTCACTAGAGACACAGGAGAGGCTGGAGATACTTGGGTAATTAGAAACACGGGAGCTTGGGAGGGTGTGTAGCTGGGGACACTGGAGCACAGGAGTGAATGGAAATGCTGGGGACCTTGGAAACATGAGTGTTTGGAGGCATATGATTTCAACTGATTGCACAGAGAAGGTACTGGACATTGGAAGAGAGACACTGAAACTTGGGGTGCACAGAGGTGTCTAAAATACAGGGTTTAGGTAAGTTTCAGAGTATAGAACTTTAGGAGTTGAGGGGTAGCAACACCTTGCTTGAGCACCAAGCAATGCATGTGAAATGGAGGGCTCTGATGTGAAATGGGGGTGCTCTGATGTGGAACTCTGATGGAAGGGGAGTCCAATGTATTGGGGGCTTCTGATGTCAAGTTATTTCTTGAGACATATTTATTGAGTCATTAAAGTGTTAACCTTTCAATTATAAAACTGTATAAATTGGCCCTCCTACTGAAAATATTGGAGACCCCTAAATGTACGTACACCACCCTTATAAAATAGTGCAAGGTATTACCAAATGTTACCAAATACCCAATTTTATCAGATATGATACATCTTGAAGAGTCTGCATTCATCCTATAACACAAGCACAACCCAATGTCCTCTGCAACATTCTCCACACTGGTGTATGAGCAGTACTGAACCAAATAAATATGTTAGCTTAACAATTGCTACAAAATAAATGTTTGTCCTCCTGTTTCGTTTGTAGCAAAATTTAAGGCAATGTTGTATTTATTTGGTCCTGGTTACACAAATTGAAGTTGTGAATATTGAAGAAATAAGAAATCCGGTGCACTTGGATTCATTCTGCACAATAATATTGTATTGATTTTAAAAAAAGTTTCCAGAAATTCTACCTGGGCACCTAGAAAGTCCTTCATGTTCCTCATCTCTGATCATCACATATGGAATGTGGAACCCTCCACAATGAGCCCACTTTCCGCTCATCAACATGAAGAAGAGATCAAGAACACCGGGACATTACCTCAAACTAGCAGGAGGAAAGTTTGTAACTCACCTTAGGCTAGGTTCACATCTATGCATTTGCGTTTCACACATTTTTTTGTCCTGATGAAGCAAAATAGCGAAACGCGTTGACGCACAGAGTCTCACTGCTGTCTACTTGGTGTCAAACTTCTGTTCACATCATAGATTTATGACCATTATGTGTTTACTGTATGTTTTTTTTTATCTTTTTCTTTGGAAAATAAAGTACCAATTTTACTATAATCTCGTCCATCTTGCCTATAAAGTCCGATTGAGAGCCTTCATTGGCTCTCTACCTTTCTTCCCTAAATTCAAGTTTATATGGATGTGGCTTCAGGAGTGTTATTCTAATTTT
The DNA here is from genome assembly GCF_037356315.1 of Lithobates pipiens. Classification (NCBI taxonomy): domain Eukaryota; kingdom Metazoa; phylum Chordata; class Amphibia; order Anura; family Ranidae; genus Lithobates; species Lithobates pipiens. The sequence continues at coordinate 616,989,965 of NW_027507758.1, read as the reverse complement.
TGCATGCTGTTTTTTTTTTGTAGGAATAGACTCCTGGTTGTTTTAAACACAAAACCCTACCAAAGATGCACTAAAAATACATTTTTCATGCATTTTTTTTAATGTGCTTCCATTGAATTGCCTGCACCTTTTCCAAAGGAAACTGCATAGATGAGAACAGGACCAATAGGAAATTAGGTTAAATGGATTGTTATGCGTTTGTGCACTTTTACCCAAAGAGTAGTTGATGCTTGGAATAGACTTCCAGCAGAAGTAGTGAGACAGTCAACAGTAAGTTGCTCCCAACATGTTTGAGACAAATGTAAATCTATACCTCAGACAACAATGCTCAAACAAAAGGTAAAAAAAAAAAACACAAATAAATACAGTAAATAAATACCCAGACTCAAAGGATCCCTCGGTCTTTGCCATTAGTCCTCTATGTTTTTAGGTTTAATGAAAATTCTAAAAGTGCTAAAAACACTCCAGTGACCCCACCCAAACATCACGTGAAAGGTTGTGCCAACCATAAGGCTTATCCACATGTGCTCATCCATACGTGCTTAAGAACGTACACACAAGGTATTAGTTCTGTATCTTGCTGCCCACACATGGCCAACCTCTGTTCAAGCATCCTGCACAGAACCCTGGCCTCAGCCCTGCTGAACGCCTTCGGATCTCGGCCCTGCTAAACGCCTTCGGATCTCGGCCCTGCTAAACGCCTTCGGAGCTCGGCCCTGCTAAACGCCTTCGGATCTCGGCCCTGCTAAACGCCTTCGGATCTCGGCCCTGCTAAACGCCTTCGGATCTCGGCCCTGCTAAACGCCTTCGGATCTCGGCCCTGCTAAACGCCTTCGGATCTCGGCCCTGCTAAACGCCTTCGGATCTCGGCCCTGCTAAACGCCTTCGGATCTCGGCCCTGCTAAACGCCTTCGGATCTCGGCCCTGCTAAACGCCTTCGGACCTCAATCCTGCTAAACGCCTTCGGACCTCAATCCTGCTAAACACCTTCAGATCTCAATCCTGCTAAATACCTTCGGACCTCAATCCTGCTAAATACCTTCGGACCTCAATCCTGCTAAATACCTTCGGGCCTCAATCCTGCTAAATACCTTCGGGCCTCAATCCTGCTAAATACCTTCGGACCTCAATCCTGCTAAACACCTTCAGAACTCAATCCTGCTAAATACATTCGGACCTCAATCCTGCTAAACACCTTCAGAACTCAATCCTGCTAAACACCATTGGACCTCAATTCTGCTAAACACCTTTAGACCTCAATCCTGCTAAATACCATCGGACCTCAATCCTGTTAAACACCATTGGACCTCAATTCTGCTAAACACCTTTGAACCTCAATCCTGCTAAACACCTTCGGACCTCAATCCTGCTAAACACCTTCGGACCTCAATCCTGCTAAACAGCTTCAGACCTAAATCCTGCTAAACACCTTCAGACCTCAATCCTGCTAAACACCTTCGGACCTCAATCCTGCTAAACACCTTCGGACCTCAATCCTGCTAAACACCTTCGGACCTCAATCCTGCTAAGCACCTTCAGACCTCAGCCCTGCTGAACACCTTCAGACCTGACCCATACTGAACACCTTCGGACCTTAACCCTGTTGAACACCTTCGGACCTCCACCCTACTCTACACCTCTGGAATAAACTGGAATGCTGATTGTGAGTAGGATCATCTCATTCAACATCAGTACCCGACCTCACCAACAGGCACAAATTCTCACCGAAAAACTCCAACATCTTGTGGAAAGCCTTCCCAGAAAAGTGAAGAATGTTATAGCCATAAAGAAAGGTCAGCTCCATTTTAATGGAAAAGTTTTTGGAAAAGGGTGTCCATAACCAACAAGCTTAAGTAGATGTGATGGTCAGGGGTCTACAAAATTTTGGTTATATAGTGTATCAATAACCAGGTCAATGGCAAAGGATATAACATTTGCTACGCATATGTTTAAACAGAAACACTGTTAATAGTTATACAGTTGGTTATCTCTGGAATTTTCCAAAGCAGCTGTGAGTGGATATTGTGACAGATGGCAATATGGCCTCATGCAGATAAATAAGGTCCCAAGATGTGAAGATAATCAGCATTACCTCTGCAACATTCTGAGATCCACGCCATTAACACTCACATCACAAGGTGGGGCCCATCACTATAGTGAGCCGTATCTCCGCCATGACTGTAGCCATGTCAGGAACATCATGTGAAAGGTTATGCCAGTCATAAGGCTCAAGGACATGTGTTCACACATACCTGCATAGGAACGTGCGCATAGCAGTGAGCAGCTGGACGCACAGACACGTCTACCACAGATAATGGCACTTACAGGGGTATTTAAACGTGAGTCCTGCATGAGATCATTGCTAAATAGTCATTCAGCTCGAGTTTCTATTAACCCTGATCATGACCCTGCTTGTTTCATTGACCCGACTTTCATCTAACCTGTCTCTGGATATTCCTCACCTGTCTATGTTTATTACCAAACTCAGCCTGGACTCTTGACCAAGATTTTGCCTACTGATTCTACACCAAGCTGCCCACATATTGCCAGCCTCTGCTCCTTGACCATAATTCTGCTCACGATTTGGGACCTTTCTGCTCAACTGTTACCAAACTTAACTTGTGACCTGGCTCTATGCTCTGCTGGACTTGGTGAACTTTGGGTGTACCAAAGTGGTGTCAACTAAGCATCACCTGTGCTTAGTTGACACCAGCGCTCCCAAGTTCAAGTCTTGGGTTCCAACTTCTTGGCACCTGTGCCCTTCCATTGCTCTTGCTATTGCAGTCCCTGTTCCGACTTTCAGGGACCTTTTGGAGAAGAACTGTGTGAGATGTAACCCTCATTATCTCAAGCTCCTTGTACGGATGTGTGCATCATTCCATTGTTCTTGACATTGCAGTCCCTGTTTCAACTTTCAGGGACGCTCAGACAGGAACTGAGTAAAAAGGTCACCCTCATCATCTCAATCTCCTCGTACAGATACACTCCTCACCTATCCATTACACCCAGGACTGCAGAGACACCATTCTCTCCTATGAATAGGCTATCTCCCTCTGGCGTCTATTGTTGCCATGGAAACTACTACAGTGTTGGTGTTATTGGTTGCTTTTCGTGGTCTTATTCTTTTCAGGCCAGTGTGCTTTGTCAGATAACGCGTTCTCTTATGTTACAAAATGAAAAACACTTGCTAAACACATTGCCAAGGATACAGTAGATGTGCCATGGCTACAGGTATCTCCAAAAGATCAACAGCTCTAGTTACAGAAAAATATGAAATATGAAGAAGAAAGGGAAGGAGGGGTAATGGAGAGGTACTACCAAAGAGAACCTTTATTAAAAAACAAGAATTTTGTATTTTCTGTCCCCCCCCCCCATCTGAAAAATGCAGATTTGTGTCATGGTGATCCTATGGGTTGCCATGATTAGCAATAAAAGAGTTCGGATTACCCCAATAATCCACACAATATATGACTTTATTTCCTATGTACAACATATACTATATGCCTGGACATATGTGGACCCCCTCTAAATGATGTAGTGTCCCTTTATTTTCACCTGATGATCCTGCCAGTAACACACTTCCAGTCCTAAGTTTTTCTCACTCTGGATGGAGGAGCAACAAAGACACCCTTGGACAGCAGCATTGTCAACCTGAAGAGAGGGGAGTGTTAGCTGTTCTAGAAGATTTAGGTGGACTTGACTAACAACTTTGGAAGCAGTTACAGAAACAGTCTCTTTTTCAGAAAACGAATGCAGCTACCACATCTAAAAACAGGTAAGCTGCAATATATTAAATTTTTGGTTTTGAGTATAGATACAGTTTAATACTGCAGCATAAAGACACCGTAGCGAATTGTGTTCTTCCAACCTTATGGTAACAGCTTGGTGAAAACCCTTTTCTCTTCCAGCATGACTGTGCCTCTGTGTACAAAGCTATAAAGACATATTATAAACAGTTTGTTGTGGAGGAACTTGTGTCCTGCACAGAGCCCTGACCTCAGCCCTACTCAACGTCTTTGGACCTCAGCCCTACTCAACGTCTTTGGGCCTCAGCCCTACTCAACGTCTTTGGGACTCAGCCCTACTCAACGTCTTTGGGACTCAGCCCTACTCAACGTCTTTGGGACTCAGCCCTACTCAACGTCTTTGGGACTCAGCCCTACTCAACGTCTTTGGGACTCAGCCCTACTCAACGTCTTTGGGACTCAGCCCTACTCAACGTCTTTGGGACTCAGCCCCACTCAACGTCTTTGGGACTCAGCCCCACTCAACGTCTTTGGGACTCAGCCCCACTCAACGTCTTTGGGACTCAGCCCCACTCAACGTCTTTGGGACTCAGCCCCACTCAACGTCTTTGGGACTCAGCCCCACTCAACGTCTTTGGGACTCAGCCCCACTCAACGTCTTTGGGACTCAGCCCCACTCAACGTCTTTGGGACTCAGCCCCACTCAACGTCTTTGGGACTCAGCCCCACTCAACGTCTTTGGGACTCAGCCCCACTCAACGTCTTTGGGACTCAGCCCCACTCAACGTCTTTGGGACTCAGCCCCACTCAACGTCTTTGGGCCTCAGCCCCACTAAACCTCTTTGGGCCTCAGCCCCACTAAACCTCTTTGGGCCTCAGCCCCACTAAACCTCTTTGGGCCTCAGCCCCACTCAACCTCTTTGGGCATCAGCCCCACTCAACCTCTTTGGGCCTCAGCCCCACTCAACCTCTTTGGGCCTCAGCCCTACTTAACGTCTTTGGACCCCACTCCTAGCAAACACCTCTTTGGCTTCCACTCCTACTAAACATCTTTGGACCCCACTCCTAGCAAACACCTCTTTGGGTCCCACTCCTACTAAACATCTTTGGGTCCCACTCCTACTAAACATCTTTGGGTCCCACTCCTACTAAACATCTTTGGGTCCCACTCCTACTAAACATCTTTGGGTCCCACTCCTACTAAACATCTTTGGGTCCCACTCCTACTAAACATCTTCGGACACTACTCCTACCAAACACCTTTGGACACCACTCCTACCAAACACCTTTGGACACCACTCCTACCAAACACCTTTGGACACCACTCCTACCAGACACCTTTGGACACCACTCCTACTAGACATCTTTGGACCTCAACCCTACCAAATAACTTTGGAGCCTAACCCTACCGAAAACCTTTAGACCTCAACTCTAATGAACACCTTTGGATCTCAACCCCACTGAGAATCTCTGGGCATCAATCCTACCAAACACCTTTTGGGATGAATTGTATTGCAGTTTGTGAGCCAGGTCTTCTCATTCAACATCACTACCTGACCTCACAAATGGGTGCAAATTCCCACAGACCCACTCCAAAATCTGGAAACCCTCCCCAAAAGAGTGGAGAATGTTACAGCCATAAATATGGGTCAGTCCCATTTTAATACCCATTTTTTGGAATGGGGCATCCAACGCCAACAAGTTTATGTAGATGTGATCGTCAAAAGGGTTATGTAGCATAGCAATAACCAGGATTGAGGTGAAATGTCCTGGAAAACCATATAACATCTGCAGAAACTCTGTTAATAGTTATACAGTCAGCTATCTCTGGAATTTTCCAAAGCAGCTGTGGCTGAATTGTGTGACAGATGGAAGAAGGGCCGCATACAGATAAATAAAGCCCCAAGATGTGAAGATAATCAGAAGAAGATAGCAACAGAGAGATAAGCAACGCTGACACGTCTTCCTCTGGGATGGGAAGGTCTCCCTGATGGCACACTGCTAATTTCCATCTTGTTAGCGGAAAATAGAGCACTGAAAAGATTTGGGAATTTGGTTAGCAGCAAGCCAAGCCAGGGCACTCAATGCCAAGCCAGGGCACGCAATGCCAAGCAGTGGATGGAAAAGCAAATAGAATACTGGGATGTAAAACATCTCACGAATATAATAGAAACCAGAACTTTAACATGAAGGAACTCTTGCATTAACATGCTGGGCTCAAGGAAACGGAACCACGGAACCCTGGATTATCAAGGGCTGCTAAAAAACAGATAAAAGTTGTCAGGGGACATTTTTAATATAGGTTCTCATTTCGGGGCCATGAAGTTAAAAAAAAAATACAGGAGATTTAGAGGAGGTTCCAATGGCAAGCAACTAAATAAAAAATAAGAAAAAAGTAAAAATATTTGCAGGTCAACTTAGCCTGAAGAACAACAGCTATATATGAAGGAAAGGAAATGTTCTGAACAGTATAGGAAGTGTTCCTTGTGGTCAAATTTAAAGGAATTTAAAAAAACGACCAGCTAAAAGTATCCACAGTTATAAATACAAAGGGACAGTGCTGGGATATTTTCTGATAGACTCGGGACTGAGCTTTGATGGTCAAGAAGGGATCCCCCGGGTGAGGCAAATTGGCCACAGTTTCCAAGTTTTTTTTTTTTTATACAAAAATGACTACAATGCTAGAGCGTATGGAAGGCTAGGCTCTAGACTAAAATGCTAGAGCGTATGGAAGGCTAGGCTCTAGACTAAAATGCTGGAGCGTATGGAAGGCTAGGCTCTAGACTAAAATGCTGGAGCGTATGGAAGGCTAGCCTCTAGACTAAAATGCTGGAGCATATGGAAGGCTAGCCTCTAGACTAAAATGCTGGAGCGTATGGAATGCTAGCCTCTAGACTAAAATGCTGGAGCATATGGAATTCTAGCCTCTAAACTAAAATTAAGGAGGGTATGGAAGGCTAGCCTCTAGACTAAAATGCTGGAGCGTATGGAAGGCTAGCCTCTATACTAAAATGCTGGAGCGTATGGAAGGCTAGCATCTAGACTAAAATGCTGGAGCATATGGAAGGCTAGCCTCTAGACTAAAATGCTGGAGCATATGGAAGGCTAGCCTCTAGACTAAAATGCTGGAGCGTATGGAAGGCTAGCCTCTAGATTAAAATGCTGGAGCGTATGGAATGCTAAGAAAATAAAGAGGTAGTTGCGGCGCTCTCCTATACTGATGGAATAAATCGCTTGCTAGTCATAGATGAAAATTGCATGAAAAAAATCGCATGAGAACTGGGTTACCACTATTCTACCTTCTCAAGTGTTAGTGTTGCTGAATCACAGTGAAAACAATATTGATACAAATTCTTTAGAAATCAATAAAAAAACGTATATGACAGTAAAATCAACATAATAGAAAAATGACGTAAACAACTGCTGTGCAGAGAAGTGCTGACGTGCAACAGTGTGAATTAATGCTTTAAACATTAAAAAAGGATACAACCATCATAGTGTCTCCAGGCATTTTAGGGACCACCATGGGAGAGACCCTAGACATATGACCTTCTATGGCATTGATAAAATCAAGGGGCATTAGAGAGGGGAAGACAGAAAAGTGAAAGTATCACAGAACAAAACCAGGTGGATTTTCTGCTTGGATACATTGCAACCGGCAGGCCTGAATATAGAACTAGATTTAAATTGTTTTCTAATTACTAAGTAATGTACTCCCTTTCCATGCTCCGGTTCCACTCTCCTATCAACCAATGTCCCCCGCAAAGTTGGGGCATACATTTGTCCATCATGCTAGAGCCTCAAGGGCACTAAATCTGATAACACTACCTGATCCCATGTTACATCTGGATGGGCAGGATTGAAACTTTTTAAACCCAACTAAATGGAGTATAATGTAACCTCATCCTGATGTGTACCAAATAAAGGGATAACACCCATGGTCATTAATCGAAACAGACTAGGAACCATTAATGTCCATGCCTCCAACTCTTTCTGAATTGTCTGAAAACAGACCTTTAACCATTAATATCTATACCCCCAACCCCTCCCGGACGGGTTAAGATTAATAAATATACGTAGATATAATTTCAAATTCTCTTCCTCATAAGATACGTTCTATCTAAAGTTTTTAAAACCCTCCCCAATGGATATGTTTTAAAAAAATTACATTTTGTATATGGTCGAAAATAGTGACAAATCTAATTGGATTGAATTAATCATGATACACTTGTATTACCATAACTTAATATATTAAGGGCACAAGGCCGATGGTCCCGGACTAGCCATTACAACAATAGTGATCAGAAAGATGCTCCCTAAAAATCGCAAAAAATTGCAAATAACCTGATGTATTCCACACATATTTGTAATTCCATTTCAAGTAGTTATTTATAGTTTTTATATTTTTTAATTATATTTTTTTAATTCTAAACAATCCCCTGGAGATATTTTCTTATTTTTTTATATTTTTTATATTTTTCGTATCTTTAGCACTTTAGGTATTATTATTCTTCTTTTCTTTTGCATTTTTCGTTTCTCCCCCTGGGAATGTCATGAAATACCTCTTTTTCCCCTTCCCTTCTATTTTTAATACTACATGACTTTTCATTATATGTTCTAGGGAAATAATCAATAGGGCGAATAACATTTAGTTGCACAGGAAGCAATAGCAATCTCAGAGTGAATAGCGCAAGATGCAATATGTTGTGGTCTGTTGTCTGTTTTGTTTTTAATGTTGTTCACACCGCCGTTCGCAGGTACATATGTGAATGAAGCCGCTGCAGTACTTATGTATTAAAATTGTAAGGCGGATGTAATGTAGTATGTGCCAGCGCGTTGTCTATCTAAGACTCCGCTGTGAGGTTATTTTCCAGCATTTAATATGGCGTTGTTACGCCCGCACTTGCTCAGTATAAACTCCCTTGAGAGGTCAATTTCCAGCAACTAATATGGCGGTTTTGCGCCCACGCATGCGCAGTACAAACATTACACCCTATAATAAGAGAGAGGTGCACCAAGATGGCCGCTCCAGACGACGTACAATGACGAAACGCGTAGGGCGTGGCCTAGCATACACACTCTCTCCCACAAGGCGGCGACGGTGTTTTTACTACTTGTGACAATACGAACATTTTTATCTGCATATATGTGAGTAGCTACTTGTTTTATACAATAAAGGCATTGATTTGAAAAAAAAAAAAAAAAAATTCTTTCAATTTGATCATTTCCAAACTCTTTTCTTTTTGTGTTAAGATTTCTTTGTAATTGCAATCATTTTTTAACTGTTTTGGTTTCTTAGAAAATCTGAAAAGGTTTTTGAAGCACTTTAAAAGAAAGTTTTGTTTATGTAAAATAAATGTAAGCTAGTCAGACACTAGAAGCATTAATTCACACTGTTGCACGTCAGCACTTCTCTGCACAGCAGTTGTTTACGTCATTTTTCTATTATGTTGATTTTACTGTCATATAAGTTTTTTATTGATTTCTAAAGAATTTGTATCAATATTGTTTTCACTGTGATTCAGCAACACTAACACTTGAGAAGGTAGAATAGTGGTAACCCAGTTCACATGCGATTTTTTCATGCAATTTTCATCTATGACTAGCAAGCGATTTATTCCATCAGTATAGGAGAGCGCCGCAACTACCTCTTTATTTTCTTACAGTTTTTCCCTACTCATTCAGTTGGGACATTTTTTGGTAGTGACAGCTTTCCTTTCAAGCAATTTTGTTTGGTTTTCTTCCCACTTCTAATCACTGTCTCCATAGCGCAAACCCCACCCTCCCTTTTTTCGTATGGAAGGCTAGCCTCTAGACTAAAATGCTGGAGCGTATGGAAGGCTAGCCTCTAGACTAAAATGCTGGAGCGTATGGAAGGCTAGCAACTAGACTAAAATGCTGGAGCGTATGTAAGGCTAGGCTCTAGACTAAAATGCTGGAACATATGGAAGGCTAGCTTCTAGACTAAGATGCTGGAGCGTATGGAATGCTAGCCTCTAGACTAAAATGCTGGAGTGTATGGAATGCTAGCCTCTAGACTAAAATGCTGGAGCGTATGGAATGCTAGCCTCTAGACTAAAATGCTGGAGCGTATGGAATGCTAGCCTCTAGACTAAAATGCTGGAGCGTATGGAAGGCTAGCCTCTAGACTAAAATGCTGGAGCGTATGGAAGGCTAGCCTCTAGACTAAAATGCTGGAGCGTATGGAAGGCTAGCCTCTAGACTAAAATGCTGGAGCGTATGGAAGGCTAGCCTCTAGACTAAAATGCTGGAGCGTATGGAAGGCTAGCCTCTAGACTAAAATGCTGGAGTGTATGAAAGGCTAGCCTCTAGACTAAAATGCTGGAGCATATGGAAGGCTAGGCTCTAGACTAAAATGCTGGAGCGTATGGAAGGCTAGGCTCTAGACTAAAATGCTGGAGTGTATGGAAGGCTAGGCTCTAGACTAAAATGCTGGAGTGTATGGAAGGCTAGCCTCTAGACTAAAATGCTGGAGCGTATGGAATGCTAGCCTCTAGACTAAGATGCTGGAGCGTATGGAAGGCTAGGCTCTAGACTAAGATGCTGGAGTGTATGGAAGGCTAGCATCTAGACTAAAATGCTGGAGCATATGGAAGGCTAGGCTCTAGACTAAAATGCTGGAGTGTATGGAAGGCTAGGCTCTAGACTAAAATGCTGGAGTGTATGGAAGGCTAGCCTCTAGACTAAGATGCTGGAGCGTATGGAAGGCTAGCATCTAGACTAAAATGCTGGAGCATATGGAAGGCTAGGCTCTAGACTAAAATGCTGGAGTGTATGGAAGGCTAGGCTCTAGACTAAAATGCTGGAGTGTATGGAAGGCTAGGCTCTAGACTAAAATGCTGGAGTGTATGGAAGGCTAGCCTCTAGACTAAAATGCTGGAGCGTATGGAATGCTAGCCTCTAGACTAAGATGCTGGAGCGTATGGAAGGCTAGCATCTAGACTAAAATGCTGGAGCATATGGAAGGCTAGGCTCTAGACTAAAATGCTGGAGTGTATGGAAGGCTAGCATCTAGACTAAAATGCTGGAGCGTATGGAATGCTAGCCTGTGGACTAAAATGCTGGAGCGTATGGAAGGCTAGCCTCTAGACTAAAATGCTGGAGCGTATGGAAGGCTAGCCTCTAGACTAAAATGCTGGAGCGTATGGAAGGCTAGCCTCTAGACTAAAATGCTGGAGCGTATGGAAGGCTAGCCTCTAGACTAAAATGCTGGAGTGTATGGAAGGCTAGCCTCTAGACTAAAATGCTGGAGCGTATGGAAGGCTAGCCTCTAGACTAAAATGCTGGAGCGTATGGAAGGCTAGCCTCTAGACTAAAATGCTGGAGCGTATGGAAGGCTAGCCTCTAGACTAAAATGCTGGAGCGTATGGAAGGCTAGCCTCTAGACTAAGATGCTGGAGCATATGGAAGGCTAGCCTCTAGACTAAGATGCTGGAGTGCATGGAAGGCTAGCATCTAGACTAAAATGCTGGAGCGTATGGAAGGCTAGCCTCTAGACTAAAATGCTGGAGCGTATGGAAGGCTAGCCTCTAGACTAAAATGCTGGAGCGTATGGAAGGCTAGCCTCTAGACTAAAATGCTGGAGCGTATGGAAGGCTAGCCTCTAGACTAAAATGCTGGAGCATATGGAAGGCTAGCCTCTAGACTAAGATGCTGGAGTGTATGGAAGGCTAGCATCTAGACTAAAATGCTGGAGCATATGGAAGGCTAGGCTCTAGACTAAAATGCTGGAGCGTATGGAAGGCTAGGCTCTAGACTAAAATGCTGGAGTGTATGGAAGGCTAGGCTCTAGACTAAAATGCTGGAGTGTATGGAAGGCTAGCCTCTAGACTAAAATGCTGGAGCGTATGGAATGCTAGCCTCTAGACTAAGATGCTGGAGCGTATGGAAGGCTAGCATCTAGACTAAAATGCTGGAGCATATGGAAGGCTAGGCTCTAGACTAAAATGCTGGAGTGTATGGAAGGCTAGCATCTAGACTAAAATGCTGGAGCGTATGGAATGCTAGCCTGTGGACTAAAATGCTGGAGCGTATGGAAGGCTAGCCTCTAGACTAAAATGCTGGAGCGTATGGAAGGCTAGCCTCTAGACTAAAATGCTGGAGCGTATAAAATGCTAGCCTCTAGACTAAGATGCTGGAGCATATGGAAGGCTAGCATCTAGACTAAGATGCTGGAGTGTATGGAAGGCTAGCATCTAGACTAAAATGCTGGAGCGTATGGAAGGCTAGCCTCTAGACTAAAATGCTGGAGCGTATGGAAGGCTAGCCTCTAGACTAAAATGCTGGAGCGTATGGAAGGCTAGCCTCTAGACTAAGATGCTGGAGTGTATGGAAGGCTAGCATCTAGACTAAAATGCTGGAGCGTATGGAAGGCTAGCCTCTAGACTAAAATGCTGGAGCGTATGGAAGGCTAGCCTCTAGACTAAAATGCTGGAGCGTATGGAAGGCTAGCCTCTAGACTAAGATGCTGGAGTGTATGGAAGGCTAGCATCTAGACTAAAATGCTGGAGCATATGGAAGGCTAGGCTCTAGACTAAAATGCTGGAGTGTATGGAAGGCTAGCATCTAGACTAAAATGCTGGAGCGTATGGAATGCTAGCCTCTAGACTAAAATGCTGGAGCGTATGGAAGGCTAGCCTCTAGACTAAAATGCTGGAGTGTATAAAATGCTAGCCTCTAGACTAAGATGCTGGAGCGTATGGAATGCTAGCCTCTAGACTAAAATTCTGGAGTATATCGAAGGCTAGCACACCTCAGATCAGCACTGGACAGCTCCCAGTATTATTACATTATATCTACAGTGCCTTGAAAAAGTATTCATACCCCTTTAAATTTTCCACATTTTGTCATGTTACAACCAAAATCGTAAATGTATTTTATTGGTATTTTATGTGATGGATCAACACAAAGTGGCACATAATTGTGAAGTGGAAGGAAAATTATAAAATGTTTTTCAACATTTATTTTTACAAATAAATATGTGAAAAGTGTGGGGGGCATTTGTATTCGGCCCCCTTTTACTCTAATACCCCTAACTAGAATCTAGTGGAACCAATTGCCTTCAGAAGTCACCTAATTAGTAAATAGAGTCCACCTGTGTGTAATTTAATCTCAGTATCAATACAGCTGTTCTGTGAAGCCCTCAGGTTTTTTAGAGAACCTTAGTGAACAAACAGCATCATGAAGGCCAAGGAACACACCAGAAAGGTCAGGGATAAAGTTGTTGAGAAGTTTAAAGCAGGGTTAAATTATAACAAAATATCCCAAGCTTTGAAGCTCTCACAGAGCTCTGTTCAATCCATCATCTGAAAATGGAAAGAATATGGTACAACTGCAAACCTACCAAGACATGGCCGTCCACCTAAACTGACAGGCCGGGCAAGGAGAGCATTCATCAGAGAAGCATTCAAGAGGCCCATGGTAACTCTGGAGGAGCTGCAGAGATCCACAGCTCAGGGGGGAGAATCTGTCCACAGGACAATTATTAGTCGTGCTCTCCACAAATCTGGTCTTTATGGAAGAGTGGCAAGAAGAAAGTCATTGTTGAAAGAAAGCCATAAGTAGTCCCGTTTGCGGTTTGTGAGAAGCCATGTGGGGGGGACAAAGAAAACATGTGGAAGAAGGTGCTCTGGTCAGGTGAGAAGACAAATTGAACTTTTTAGACTAAAAGCAAAACGCTATGTGTGGCGGAAAACTAAACACTGCACATCACCCTGAACACACCATCCCCACTGTGAAACATGGTGGTGGCAGCATCATGTTGTGGGGATGCTTTTCTTCAGCAGGGACAGGGAAGCTGGTCAGAGTCGATAGGAAGATGGATGGAGACAAATACAGGGAAATCTTAGAAGAAAACCTGTCAAAGTCTGCAAAAGACTTGAGACTGGGGAGGAGGTTCACCTTCCAGGAGGACAATGACCTGAAACATACAGCCAGATCTACAATGGAATGGTTTAGATCGGGATCTCCAAACTATGGCCCTCCAGTTGTTCAGTAACTACAATTCCCATCATGCCTCATTATGTCTGTGAATGTCAGAGTTTTGTAATGCCGCATGGGATGTGTATTTCCGCAATGGCTGTAGGGCCATAGTTTGGAGATCCCTGGTTTAAATCAAAGCATATTCATAGGTTAGAATGGCCAAGTCAAAGTCCAGACCTAAATCCAATTGAGAATCTGTAGCAAGACTTGAAAATTGCTGTTCACAGACGCTCTCCATCCAATCTGACAGAGCTTGAGATATTTTACAAAGAAGAATGGGCAAAAATGTCCCTCTCTAGATGTGCAAAGCTGGTAGAGACATCCCCAAAAAGACTTACAGCTGTAATTGCAGAGAAAGGCGGTTCTACAAAGTATTGACTCCGGGGGGCGCCATACAAATGTACCCCACACTTTTCACATATTTCAATGTAAAAACAAATTGAAAACCATTTATCATTTTCCTTCCACTTCACAATTATGTGCCACTTTGTGTTGGTCCATCACATAAAATCTCAATAAAAAACATTTAAGTTTTTGGTTGTAACCTGACAAAATGTGGAACATATCAAGGGGTGTGAATACTTTTTCCAAGGCACTGTACACACTGTCACATTATACCAGACCTCAGATCAGCACTGGACAGCTCCCTGCGTTGTTACATTGTATCCACACACTTCATATTGTATCACACCACAGATCAGTATGGAGCGGTTGAGAAGTATTAGATGTACAACCACCAACATGCCCGGGTACAGCACTTTTCAGCCGATGGCACATGATGGCACCCCTAGAGGCACCGCTTCAAATGTTGGCAAACAACATTTCACAAAACATTTCAATGGTGGATTTACTAATTGTGTTCCAGGGGAGGAGGACTAGATCTCTAAGAGCCAAGAAAGAAAGTCTAGAGATCCGAGGCGTCTGTCCACCGCTCAGCTCGGTGTGACGATCCCTCTTCTTCTATTTCTACAATCAGGAGATGACCTACGATAAAACCACACACACACACACACACACACACACACACACACACACACACACACACACACACACAGCATATGCAAGCATGTACATACACACATACAGACATACTGTACACATAATACACACACACAGCATATGCAAACATGTACACACGCAATCACACAATGAGAGACACACACACACACACACACACACACACACACACACACACACACAGCATATGCAAACATGTACACACGCAATCACACAATGAGAGACACACACACACACACACACACACACACACACAGCATATGCAAGCATGTACATACACACATACAGACATACTGTACACATAATACACACACACACACACACACACACTGTACACATAATACACACAGCATATGCAAGCATGTACATACACACATACAGACATACTGTACACATAATACACACACAGCATATGCAAACATGTACACACGCAATCACACAATGAGACACACACACACAGTCTCTATACACAGAACAATCACACACTGCCGTTGTATGTTTGTTTTTTTCCTCCATAAATAAAACTCTTCCACATCCTGTCCTGATAGATGAATCCCCCAAATAGAAGACACGACGATTTCCCGGGATCTCCTCGCCACTCATCCTGGAAATGAGGAGATTGGACGGGGATGAGCGGGGTGTTATCCGCAGCTCTGATCCGGGAGGATCCTGACATGGAGCAGATTGTTGTGTATATGTTTATTGTATGATAATGAGGAAAGATTGTATCCTCTGCTACTACTACACCAAGGAGGTGTCATCTCTTCATTACATACACACAATTCACATACACACATGTAATGGAATACACACACACACACACACACACATAATGGTATACACACACACACACACACACACATACATATAATGAAATATACACACACATAATACACACACACACACACACACACAATGGTATACACACACACACACACACACATAATGGTATACACACACACACACAATGGTATACACACACATAATGTAACTCACACATACATATAATGAAATATACACACACATAATACACACAATGGTATACACATACATAATGTAATACACACATACATATAATGAAATATACACACACATAATGGTATATACACACACACACACAATGGTATACATACACACATATAATGTAATATACACACACACATACACACACACACACACACAATATGGTATACACACACACACACACAATGTTATACACACACATAATGTAATACACACATACATATAATGAAATATACACACACACACACATAATGGAATGCACACACATTACAATATACATACACACACATCATGGAATATACACACACACACACACACACATTACAATAGGCATAAACACACACACATCATGGAATATACACACGTACGTCATGGAATATACACACGCATAATGGAATACACGCACGCACACACACTGGAATACACATAATGGAATGCACAGACACACTGGAATACACGTAAATGGAATACAAACACACTTGAATATATATATATATATATATATATATATATATATATATATATATATATATATATATATATATATATATATATATATATATATATATATATATATATACACACACACAGACACACACACACACACACACACACACACACACTGGAATACTCAACGGAATACAGACACATACAGACATACTGGAATACACACACTTGAATATATATACACACACACACACACACACTAGAATACATGTAATGGAACACATACACTGGAATATATACACACACACCATGGAATACACACACACACACACACACACACACACACACACACACTAGAATACATGTAATGGAACACATACACTGGAATATATACACACACACCATGGAATACACACACACATACACACATGTCATAGAATACACACACACTGGAATAAACACACACACACACACACAATGGAACACACACATAATGGAAAACACACACACGCACACGATTGAATATACACATATTTCACTGCAATAAAACACACACACAATTTATTACACACATAATGTAACACATACACACATAATTTTAATTTATTACACACATGTAATGTAACACACACACACACACACACACTGGAAGCGATGGGTGTCCAAGCAGTGTGGAGCCTGCTTCCATAGAGCAAGAGGTGTACAAGGATGGACAGAGGGATGGACAGAGGGGTATATAGAGGGATGGACAGAGGGATATATAGAGGGGTGAACAGAGGGGTGGACAGAGGGATATATAGAGGGATGGATAGAGGGGTGGACAGAGGGGTGGACAGAGGGATATATAGAGGGATGGACAGAGGGATGTATAGAGGGGTGGACAGAGGAATGGACAGAGGGGTATATAGAGGGGTGGACAGAGGGAAGGACAGAGGGATGTATAGAGTGGTGGACAGAGGAATGGACAGAGGGGTATATAGAGGGGTGGACAGAGGGAAGGACAGAGGGATGTATAGAGTGGTGGACAGAGGAATGGACAGAGGGGTATATAGAGGGGTGGACAGAGGGAAGGACAGAGGGATGTATAGAGGGGTGGACAGAGGAATGGACAGAGGGGTATATAGAGGGGTGGACAGAGGGAAGGACAGAGGGGTGGACAGAGGGGTATATAGAGGGATGGACAGAGGGGTATATAGAGGGATGGACAGAGGGATATATAGAGGGGTGGACAGAGGGAAGGACAGAGGGATGTATAGAGGGGTGGACAGAGGAATGGACAGAGGGGTATATAGAGGGGTGGACAGAGGGAAGGACAGAGGGGTGGACAGAGGGGTATATAGAGGGATGGACAGAGGGGTATATAGAGGGATGGACAGAGGGATATATAGAGGGGTGGACAGAGGGATATATAGAGGGGTGGACAGAGGGAAGGACAGAGGGATGTATAGAGGGGTGGACAGAGGAATGGACAGAGGGGTATATAGAGGGGTGGACAGAGGGAAGGACAGAGGGGTGGACAGAGGGGTATATAGAGGGATGGACAGAGGGGTATATAGAGGGATGGACAGAGGGATATATAGAGGGGTGGACAGAGGGATGGACAGAGGGGTGGACAGGTGTTTGCTGGGCAGTACAAGCCGCAGGCCTGCAAATCCCCGACAGCTGTGTATACATCCTACACTGTACACAACAAGACCATCCTATCATACACCAGCACACACTATACAATACACCAGCAGACAATACACCAACCTCTATGCCGGCCCCTTCTGTACAGCCTGTGATGGATGTACATTCCTATAGAATACACAGATCCATGTCCAGAGGGGGATGCAGTATAATCACACACAGTCCATACATTGTATAATCACACACCGTCCATAGATTGTATATAGAGAGGATGGGGGTCTCAGTAGCTGTACTCACCCTGTGATGTTGCAGTGATTTCACCTTTTGGGGGTCACACCACCCCCAGATTCTGCATCACCGGAGAGGATCAGACAGCGGACATTCTGATTGGAGGGGGAGGGGGCTGCAGAGATCCCAGGTGCAGTGATGCAGTGTGAGGAGGAGGATGAGGATGATGAGGATGAAGATGATGGTGCAACGATAGAGAGAGATCAGTCTGCAGTGTACTGTGTATGATCATCTCTGTATGTGTGATGTCACTACCTGAGGGGGCGGGGCCAACCCAAATCCTACACCCTTCAACTGCCAGACCCCTCATCAGACCCCACATCATCATGTAACCCTTCAACTGCCAGACCCCACATCATCATGTAACCCTTCCACTGCCAGACCCCTCATCACCATGTAACCCTTCCACTGCCAGACCCCACATCACCATGTAACCCTTCCACTGCCAGACCCCTCATCACCATGTAACCCTTCCACTGCCAGACCCCTCATCACCATGTAACCCTTCCACTGCCAGACCCCTCATCACCATGTAACCCTTCCACTGCCAGACCCCTCATCACCATGTAACCCTTCAACTGCCAGACCCCACATCATCATGTAACCCTTCAACTGCCAGACCCCACATCATCATGTAACCCTTCAACTGCCAGACCCCACATCATCATGTAACTCTTCAACTGCCAGACCCCTCATCACCATGTAACCCTTCAACTGCCAGACCCCTCATCACCATGTAACCCTTCCACTGCCAGACCCCTCATCACCATGTAACCCTTCCACTGCCAGACCCCACATCATCATGTAAGCCTTCCACTGCCAGACCCTTCATCACCATGTAACCCTTCCACTGCCAGACCCCACATCATCATGTAACCCTTCAACTGCCAGACCCCTCATCACCATGTAACCCTTCCACTGCCAGACCCCTCATCACCATGTAACCCTTCCACTGCCAGACCCCTCATCACCATGTAACCCTTCAACTGCCAGACCCCACATCATCATGTAACCCTTCAACTGCCAGACCCCACATCATCATGTAACCCTTCAACTGCCAGACCCCACATCATCATGTAACCCTTCAACTGCCAGACCCCTCACCACCATGTAACCTTTCAACTGCCAGACCCCACATCATCATGTAACCCTTCAACTGCCAGACCCCACATCATCATGTAACCCTTCAACTGCCAGACCCCACATCATCATGTAACCCTTCCACTGCCAGACCCCACATCATCATGTAACCTTTCCACTGCCAGACCCCTCATCACCATGTAACCCTTCAACTGCCAGACCTCACATCATCATGTAACCCTTCAACTGCCAGACCCCTCATCAGACCCCACATCATCATGTAACCCTTCAACTGCCAGACCCCACATCATCATGTAACCCTTCAACTGCCAGACCCCTCATCAACATGTAACCCTTCAACTGCCAGACCCCTCATCAGACCCCTCATCAACATGTAACCCCTCAACTGCCAGACCCCACATCATCATGTAACCCTTCAACGGCCAGATCCCACATCATCATGTAACCCTTCAACTGCCAGACCCCTCATCAACATGCAACCCCTCAATTGCCAGACCCCTCATCAGACCCCTCATCAACATGTAACCCTTCAACTGCCAGACCCCACATCATCATGTAACCCTTCCACTGCCAGACCCCACATCATCATGTAAACCTTCAACTGCCAGACCCCTCATCACCATGTAACCCTTCAACTGCCAGACCCCTCATCACCATGTAACCCTTCAACTGCCAGACCCCACATCATCATGTAACCCCTCAACTGCCAGGCCCCTCACCATCATGTAACCCTTCAACTGCCAGACCCCTCAACATCATGTAACTCCTCAAGTGCCAGTCCCCTCATCATCATGTAACCCCTCAACTGCCAGACCCCTCATCATCATGTAACCCCTCAACTGCCAGACCCCTCAACATCACGTATCCATGCCTCACAACATTTTGAGATGGGAATGATGGACACCTAATGTATGTAGGCATAGGACACGCCCCCTGCCACACCCCCTTAAATGAGAATTAACCCAATTTTTTTTTACAAATGCAGCAATTTAGAATTTGCATGAAAGGTTTAGCACTGGGAAACACTTTTTGAAAAAATTGAGGGACAAATGAGGAGGAAAGAGGGCCAGGGGGACTTTGTTTAAAATGAGGGACAGTCCCTCAAAATCAGGGACAGTTGGGAGCTATGATGTAACCCCTCAACTGCCAGACCCCTCATCAGCATGTAACCCCTCAACAACCAGACCCTTCATTCTTTAACCCTTCAACTGCCCGACCCTTCATTAACATGTAACCCCTCAATGACCAGACCCTTCATTCTTTAACCCTTCAACTGCCCGACCCCTCATCAACATGTAACCCTTCAATGACCAGACCCTTCATTCTTTAACCCTTCAACTGCCCGACCCCTCATCAACATGTAACCCCTCAACAACCAGACTCTTCATTCTTTAACCCTTCAACTGCCCGACCCCTCATCAACATGTAACCCCTCAACGACCAGACCCTTCATTCTTTAACCCTTCAACTGCCCGACCCCTCATCAACATGTAACCCCTCAATGACCAGACCCTTCATTCTTTAACCCTTCAACTGCCAGGCTCCTCATAAAAATGTAACCCCTCAATGACCAGACCCTTCATTCTTTAACCCTTCAACTGCCAGGCTCCTCATAAAAATGTAACCCCTCAACAACCAGACCCTTCATTCTTTAACCCTTCAACTGCCAGACCCCTCATCAACATGTAACCCCTCAATGACCAGACCCTTCATTCTTTAACTCTTCAACTGCCCGACCCCTCATCAACATGTAACCCCTCAACGACCAGACCCTTCATTCTTTAACCCTTCAACTGCCAGGCTCCTCATAAAAATGTAACCCCTCAACAACCAGACCCTTCATTCTTTAACCCTTCAACTGCCAGACCCCTCATCAACATGTAACCCCTCAATGACCAGACCCTTCATTCTTTAACTCTTCAACTGCCCGACCCCTCATCAACATGTAACCCCTCAACAACCAGACTCTTCATTCTTTAACCCTTCAACTGCCCGACCCCTCATCAACATGTAACCCCTCAACGACCAGACCCTTCATTCTTTAACCCTTCAACTGCCAGGCTCCTCATAAAAATGTAACCCCTCAATGACCAGACCCTTCATTCTTTAACCCTTCAACTGCCAGACCCCTCATCAACATGTAACCCCTCAATGACCAGACCCTTCATTCTTTAACCCTTCAACTGCCAGGCTCCTCATAAAAATGCAACCCCTCAATGACCAGACCCTTCATTCTTTAACCCTTCAACTGCCAGACCCCTCATCAACATGTAACCCCTCAACAACCAGACCCTTCATTCTTTAACCCTTCAACTGCCAGACCCCTCATCAACATGTAACCTCTCAATGACCAGACCCTTCATTCTTTAACTCTTCAACTGCCCGACCCCTCATCAACATGTAACCCCTCAACGACCAGACCCTTCATTCTTTAACCCTTCAACTGCCAGGCTCCTC
Source organism: Lithobates pipiens (assembly GCF_037356315.1). Taxonomy (NCBI): domain Eukaryota; kingdom Metazoa; phylum Chordata; class Amphibia; order Anura; family Ranidae; genus Lithobates; species Lithobates pipiens. The sequence goes on along the minus strand of NW_027507758.1, from coordinate 616,968,255 downwards.
ATAAAAATGTAACCCCTCAATGACCAGACCCTTCATTCTCTAACCCTTCAACTGCCAGACCCCTCATCAACATGTAACCCCTCAACGACCAGACCCTTCATTCTTTAACTCTTCAACTGCCAGACCCCTCATCCACATGTAACCCCTCAATGTCCAGACACTTCATTCTTTAACCCTTCAACTGCCAGACCCCTCATCAACATGTAACCCCTCAACAACCAGACCCTTCATTCTTTAACCCTTCAACTGCCCGACCCCTCATCAACATGTAACCCCTCAACAACCAGACCCTTCATTCTTTAACCCTTCAACTGCCCGACCCCTCATCAACATGTAACCCCTCAACAACCAGACTCTTCATTCTTTAACCCTTCAACTGCCGACCCCTCATCAACATGTAACCCCTCAACGACCAGACCCTTCATTCTTTAACCCTTCAACTGCCAGGCTCCTCATAAAAATGTAACCCCTCAATGACCAGACCCTTCATTCTTTAACCCTTCAACTGCCAGACCCCTCATCAACATGTAACCCCTCAACGACTAGACATTTCATTCTTTAACCCTTCAACTGCCAGGCTCCTCATAAAAATGTAACCCCTCAATGACCAGACCCTTCATTCTTTAACCCTTCAACTGCCAGACCCCTCATCAACATGTAACCCCTCAATGACCAGACCCTTCATTCTTTAACCCTTCAACTGCCAGGCTCCTCATAAAAATGTAACCCCTCAATGACCAGACCCTTCATTCTTTAACCCTTCAACTGCCAGACCCCTCATCAACATGTAACCCCTCAACAACCAGACCCTTCATTCTTTAACCCTTCAACTGCCAGACCCCTCATCAACATGTAACCCCTCAATGACCAGACCCTTCATTCTTTAACTCTTCAACTGCCCGACCCCTCATCAACATGTAACCCCTCAACGACCAGACCCTTCATTCTTTAACCCTTCAACTGCCAGGCTCCTCATAAAAATGTAACCCCTCAATGACCAGACCCTTCATTCTTTAACCCTTCAACTGCCAGACCCCTCATCAACATGTAACCCCTCAACGACCAGACCCTTCATTCTTTAACTCTTCAACTGCCAGACCCCTCATCAACATGTAACCCCTCAATGACCAGACCCTTCAATCTTTAACCCTTCAACTGCCAGACCCCTCTTCAACATGTAACCCTTCAAGGACCAGACCTTTCATTCTTTAACCCTTCAACTGCCAGACCCCTCATCAACATGTAACCCCTCAACGACCAGACCCTTCATTTCTTAACCCTTCAACTGCCAGGCCCCTCATCAACATGTAACCCTTCATCTGCCAGAGCCCTCATCTTTATGTAACCCTTTGTCTGCCAGAACCCTGACTATATTGTAACTGTTCAACTGCCAGTATTCTGTAATCCTTTAACTGCTAGACCCCTTATTTTTCTTTAACCCCTGCCAGATTCTTCATAATCCTGTAAACCCTTCAACAACTGGATGCCTCATTTTCCTGCAACCCATCAATGGCTGGATCCCTCTTTATCATGTAACCCCCTAACCGCCTTATCCCTCATCTTCTTACCTTTCAACTGCCAAATTCCTGGTTATCCTTCCACAAATTGATCCCTCATTATAATTGTAACCCTTCAAATGCCGGATCCATCATTTTCTTTCCACCAATCAACTGCCAGTTTTCTCATAGTCTCCCTGCCAAATCCCTCATTATCCTGTAACCCTCTAACTGCCAGATCCTTCATAATACTGTAACCCATCAACTGCTCCTTCAAGATTCTTCATAATACTCTATCCCATAAATTGACAAATCCTTCATAATACTGTAACCCATCAACTACCAGATCCTTCATAATATGTAACCCTTCAATTGACAAATCCTTCATAATACGGTAACCCTTCAACTGATAAATCCTTCATAATACTGTAACCCTTCATAGTTACATAGTTAGTGAGGTTGAAAAAACACACATCTAGTTCAACCAAAAAGAAAAAATAATTACAATCCCATATACACAATCCTTCACCCACCGTTGATCCAGAGGAAGGTGAAAAACCCCAGCAGAGCATGATCCAATTTGCTCCAGCAGGGGAAAAAATTTCCTTCCTGATCTTCCGAGAGGCAATTGGATTTTCCCTGGATCAACTTTACCTATAAATGTTACCTATCCAGTTATATTATGCACATGTAGGAAATAATCCAGGCCTTTTTTTTTTTTTAAAGCAATCTACTGAGGTGGCCATAACCACCTCTGGAAGGAGTCTATTCCACAATAAATTCCTATTGGGAAAACCATTCGTCTGTGTGCTGTTCCGACGGACCAAAAACAATGCAAGGGCAGCTTTTGGCTACTGGTTATTTAACTTCCTTTTTCTAGTCCCGTCATATGTGTTGTACGTCACCACGTTCTAAGCGGACTTCGGACTTTGGTGTGATCGTTTGTAGGCAAGTCCGTTTCAGAGGAACTCCATCGGAAAAATGTATTCTATTGGAAAAAAAATGGTCGTGTGTACGTGGCATTACTGTGAAGAAACCTTTCTTTATTTGGAGATTAAATATATTTTCCTATAGATGTAAAGAGTGCCCCCTTGTCCTCTGTGAGTTAAAGTGAATAACTCAACACCAAGTTCACTATATGGACCCCTTATATATTTGTACATGTTGGTCATATCCCCCTTAATTTCCTCTTCTCAAGAGAGAATACATTTAGTTCCTGCTGCCCCAGGCATTTCCCACGGACAGAAGCAAAATAGGTTTTGTGATATCTTTGCTTTCTGAGAGAGCCTTGGCCTGGGCAAACCCTTTATGGGAGACACAAAACCCAGTTGTCTTGAGTTACCCTCAGTTTGTGGCCTCCTTGAAAAGGGCATTTGACATTCCTGCATGCTCTACTTCTGCTGCCAAGTGCCTCATGTCCATCAAACAGAGTACGAGAACTGTTCCCGACTAAGCCATTAATTCTGTAATCTGGCAGCAGAGGTTGCTTGGAACAATGAGGCCCTTGTGACTGCCTTCTCTCATGGTCTCTCGGATTCCATCAAGGATGAGATAGCAGCCCGAGACATACCCACTGAGCTGGAGAAGTTGACCACATTTGCCATCCTCATGGACTCCAGACTCAAAGAAAAACTCTCTTTTAAGAAGCTCTTGCAGAAGCCTCCTGAACGGCTGCCTCTAAGCTTTCCAGTCCCACCCGTGCCTCCCTCACCTCCCATGCCACTTGGTACCGAGTCGGTCAGTGAAGGTGAGCCCATGCACTTGGGCTTTATGCGTCTCTCTGAGGATGAGAGAACCTTTAGGAGGAGGTAGAGGTTGTGCCTTTATTGTGGCCAGGCAGGTCACTTTTTGAAGTCTAGTCCTACCCATCCAGGGAGCGCCTGAACCTGGAGGTCTTGTCACGGACAGACCTTAGGTGGCATTGTTTCGTCCCCAGTTATCCAGAAGGATAAGCCCCTGGTTTCGGGCACCCTTTCTTCGGCTGAGATGTCCGTCGAGATACAGGCGCTAATCGACTGTGGGGCTGCAGGCCTGTTCATTGATGCTGCCTTTGTATCAAAGTACTCGATTCCACTGCAGCTGTGTGACACTCCACTTGCCATTGAGGTTCTTGACGGGAGACCCATACAGCCTGCCCATGTGACTCAAGAGATGGTTCTGTTGTTTGTTGGTGTTATTTCCTCACCTAAGTTTCCCTTGGTTATTGGTTATCCTGGGTTACTGAGACACAATCCTTCTTTTGATTGGCTCTGTGCTGAGGTTCTCTCCTGGTCGCCACAATGCAGTAAGACATGCTTCCAGAAGGTAGCCAAGGTTCTTTGCACCTCTTCACTCTCCTCCCTGCCAGAGGAGTACTGCGATTTTAGCAATGTCTTTGACAAAGGTCAAGCCAGTAGTTTTCCTCCACACCGGTCGTATGATTGCACAGTTGATCTTCAACCTGGTGTCATACCCCCTCGTGGCTGGGTTTACCCTTTGTCAGTCTTGGAGGATAAGGCCCTTGAGGAGTATGTTGCAGACGCGCTTTTAGGGTTTCATCCACAAATCCTCATCCCCTACTGGTGCTGGTTTCTTATTCGTGAAGAAGAAGAGTGGTGAACTGAGACCTTGTATTGATTATACGGGTCTCAATAGTTTCACAATTAAGAATGCCTACCTGATTCCCTTGATTACAGAGTTATCGCCTCAAGGGAGCAACCGTTTTCACAAAGCTTGATTTGAGAGGGGCATACAATCTCGTGAGGATTAAGGAGGGCGATGAGTGGAAAACTGCATTTAAAACCAGAACAGGCCATTATGAATACCTCGTAATGCCTTTTGGCCTTTGTAACGCCCCAGCAGTTTTCCAGGAATTCATTAATGATGTCCTCTGAGATTTGTTGCAGTTATGTGTGGTGGTTTATCTTGATGCTATCCTCATATTTTCCAAGTCCCTGGAGAGCCACCACACAGATGTCTGTTGTGTGCTTCAGAAACTAAGAGAGAACAATCTCTATTGTAAATTGCAGAAATGCGAGTTCCATCGTGAACAGGTTAAATTGCTGGGTTATGTCATTTCCACTCCTGCTTTTTCAGAACATGCAAACTCCAGGCAGGTAGTGTCATGGTTGGGATTAGAACTAGCGACCCTTTTTACTGCTGGGCAAGAGTGCTACCCACTACACCACTGTCCTATCCAGTTATATCACTCAGGGGCTTGACCAGAGATGAGAAGTTACGAATAAACTTCCAATAATAGTTGGCTCTGCAGCATTTCCTGGGCTTTGCCAACTATTATTGGAAGTTTATTCGTAACTTCTCAAATAATAATAATAGGACAGTAACCCACAGAGTTGGTTTTCGGAGTCTATTATGGCATTTGAGAGTCTCAAGTCTGCCTTTGTTTCCGCTCCTGTGTTGGCACATCCTGATCCTATGTTGCCTTTAATCCTTGAGGCTGATGCTTCTGAGACTGGAGTTGGTGCCCTTCTGTCTCAACGTCCTACCTCAGAGTGATTTGCATCCTTGGGGCTACTTTTTGAACAAATTTTCACCTGCTGAGTGCAATTACGAGATTAGTGACAGAGAGCTGTTGGTGATCACTTTAGACCTGAAAGAATGGAGACATCTCCTCAAAGGTACCACTGTGCCGGTTCTCATTCTTACTGACCATAAGAATCTTACATTCTTGTCTGAGGCTAAGCGACTCTCTCCCAGAAGGGCGCGATGGGCTCTTTTCTTGCCAAGTTTCAATTACATTGTCTCATTCTTACCCGGTACTAAGAATGTAAGGGCTGATGTCTTGTCACAACAATTTTCCTCCACTTCCAAGTTGGAGTCGGTTCCGGTTCCTATGATTCCTCCTGATCGTATCTTGGCTACGGTTCACACCAGTCTTACTTCTCCTTTGGGTGACAAAATTCTTGCTGCTCAGGTCCATGCTCCTCCTGATAAACCTTGTGACCGCTGCTTTGTCCCAGAGAGTCTCCGTACTGCTGTGCTCCAGACTTACCATTCTCCGAAGGCAGCTGCCCATCCTGGGAAGAATCAACTCATTTGGGCCATTTCCCAACAATTCTGGTGGCCTAGTCTACAGGCTGATGTAACTGCCTTCGTAGCTGCCTGTTCCATGTCTGCTCAGAGTAAGACTCCACGACATCTTACAGTGGGAGTGGCAGCTCGGTTTATTGGGCCTTTCCGTATTGTTCGCAGGATTAACCCAGTGGCTTACACATTAGACCTTCCTTATAACATGCGTATTTCGTATGTATTTCATGTTTCCTTATTAAAACTTTTGGTCTGCAACAGCTTTACCACCTCGGTGCCATGTCCTCAACCTGTACAGGTTGAGAACCATGAGGAGTATGAAGTACAGTCCATTGTTAACTACCGTATGTTCCGTGGGCGCATACAGTACCTGGTGCATTGGAAGAGGTACAGTCCGGTGGAATGCTCTTGGGTCTCATCCTTGGACATACATGCCCCTGACCTCCTCAATGATTTCCATAGACATGTTCCCCTCAAGCCTGGTGGTCCTCCAAGTGGGAGGGGTCGTTGAGGAGGGGGTGCTGTCAGGGATGGGTTCAGCCCTTCCTTCTCTGAGCTGGCCGCTCAGCTGTTGGCTAATTGCCAGCTCCTATCTCTCTACGGGTACTCAGCTGCATATGATATCCTGCTCGTCAGTCCTGCCTACTTAAGCCATCCAGCCCAGAGGAGCTCTGCCTTTACCTTAGTCAACATCACAGAGATGCTCTCCTGCTTTCCAGTTAAAGACTTTCTTGGCTGACATCCCTTCTAGCTCCAGATCCTGCTTGCTGTTTTACTACGCTCATCTCTGGCTCCCTGACTTTTGGCTTGTCTGACTATCCGTACCGGTTCCTGAACTCTGGCTATGTTTTCACTACACTTTGTTCTATTTACTTTTATTATTAAACAAGTGTTTTAACTGTACTTCTGTCTCGGTCTGATTTTCAGACTTTCTGACACAGATCCTTCATAATACTGTAACCCATCAACGACAACTGCCACATCTTTCATAATACTGTAACCCATCAGCTGACAGATCCTTCATAATACTGTAACCCATCAACTACCAGATCTTTCATAATACTGTAACCCATCAACTACCAGATCTTTCATAATACTGTAACCCATCATCTACCAGATCTTTCATAATACTGTAACCCATCAACTACCAGATCTTTCATAATACTGTAACCCATCAACTACCAGATCTTTCATAATACTGTAACCCATCAACTACCAGATCTTTCATAATACTGTAACCCTTCAACTGACAGATCCTTCATAATACTGTAACCCTTCAACTAACAGATCCTTCATAATACTGTAACCCTTCAACTAACAGAGCCTTCATAATACTGTAACCCTTCGACAGATCTTTCATGATATTGCAACCCATAATCCTATAACCGATCTAGCATTGGATCTTTCATTATACTACAACCCCTCATCTGTTGACTGTGCCTAATTCTGCCCCCCCCCCCCCCCCAACTTCTGGATCCCTCATAATGATTGAAACCAGAATCTTATTTAGTCCTATAACCCTTCCTTTTCTGGATTCCTAACAATACTGTAATCCCTGCTGGATCCCCAATAATCCCGTAATCCCTTAATAGGTGAATCTTTCATAAATCTATAACACGTCACTTGATGGATCTTTCATCCTCTCTTATTCTTTGACTATTGGATCAAAGGGATTTACAATCCTGTGACCCTTCATCTGCTGGATCCCTCGTGATCCTATAAATTCTCATCTGGTGGATCCCCGAAATTGCAGTAAGCCCCTACTTTCATCTAGACTTTGTTTTGTCTTTATTATGTCTTGGTGACCTGACCAGATCACAGATAGCCAGATCCTTTTTATATTATAGTCTCCTCTGGTTTATGTGTTTTATTACGTTGACCTGAGGCAACGTCTACCAGTCAGGACAGAAATGTTTGGCTGATGAACCATTATCCTCCAGGCCAGCAGGGCACAGTGGCCTATATGTGTATCTATAGAGTGTGTGGATGAGTGTGTGCAATGTCACCGCCTGCCCGATCACAGAAGATAAATGATCTCACCCAATACAGTTATTGATCTGCTGGGAGTATTAAATGAATTCTCACACCAATCATTGTAAATACTGAGCTGTAATTATGGTCCATTGAAGGTCTGGTAGAATAATTAATAGGGGAACACTGGCAGTCCTAGGAGGGCTGAGGGGGTTCTATTGGTTGCTGGTCTCCGCAGGGAAGAAAGCATGAAGCCATTAATATTATTATGATTGGAGGAGGAATACAATCATAACAATGTAATACAGAGATAATCATCAGGATGTGAGTGTGTCATATCACCTCAAGGATTTTTTTCTTAATTTATGCCGCGTACACACGACCAGACTTTCCAGAAGAAAAGGTCCGACGGAATCATTTCATTGGATATTCCGATCGTGTGTGGGCTTCAGCTGACTTTTTTTTTTTTCAAAAAGTCTGACGGACCTAGAAATAGAACATGTTTTAAATCTTTCAGACGGAATCAATTCCTATCGGGGAAAACCTTTCGTCTGTATGCTGGCCTGACGGACCAAATACGACGCAAGGGCAGCTATTGGCTACTGGCTATTGAACTTCCTTTTCTAGTCCCGTCGTACGTCATCATGTTCGAAATGAACAGACTTTGGTGTGATCGTGTGTAGGCAAGTCCATTCGAACAGAACTTCGTCGGAAACTGCATCGGAAAGACCGTCAGAGTTTATTCTGTCCGGTCGTGTGTACATGGCTTTACTGTTGACTGACTCACTACCTCTGCTGGAAGTCTGTTTCAAGCATCAACTACTCTTTTCGCAAAAAAATGATACAATATATAATATAATGTTAGTAAGAATATTTTAGAGGAATATTTAGGTGTTTATTTTATGATTTTCCTCATTTTACATCCTATTGTGTGTGTAGAGGAACGCTGACTATAGATAGTTTCCCCTCAGTCCAACCACTCTGTACACATGGCCTGTAAATCCTGAAATATTTTTATTAAAGGGCCACTCCACCTAGAAATGATATCTCAGTTTCTGGTAGGTGATCAAACCTATTGGTGAGTTCCTGTATACTTGCTGTGACCATTACGAAGAGTTCCCAACATCCCTGTGCTGAGTTCCCAAGTCTACACTCCCGCTGTGCCCATTATGAGGGGTTCCCACCATCTCTGTGCTGAGTTCTTGGGTCTCTACACCTGCTGTGCCCATTATGAGGGGTTCCCACCATCCCTGTGCTGAGTTCCCGGGTCTGGGCACCTGCTGTGTCCATTATGAGGGATTCCCACCATCCCTGAGGTGAGCTCCTGAGTCTGCACACCTGCTGTGCCCATTATGAGGGGTTCCCGCCATCCCCGTGCTGAGTTTCCCTGTCTATATACCTTCTGTGCCCATTATGAGGGGATCCCACCATCCCTGTGCTGAGTTCTTGGGTCTGTATGCCTGCTGTGTCCATTATGAGGGGTTCCCACCATCCCTATGCTAAGTTCTCAGGTCTCTACACCTGCTGTGTCCATTATGAGGGGTTCTCACCATCCCTGTGCTGAGTTCTCAGGTCCGTACACCTGCTGTGCCTATTATGAGGGGTTCCCACCATCCCTATGCTAAGTTCTCGGGTCTGTACACCTTCTTTGTCCGTTTTGAGGGGTTCCCACCATCCCTGTACTAAGTTTCCGGGTCTGTACACCTGCTGTGCCCATTATGAGGGGTTCCCACCATCCCTGAGATGAGCGCCTAAGTCTGCACCCCCATTGTTAGGATAGCAGGGGTTCATTTTTGCAAGATAAAGCATTTGCTATGTAGTATGTCTCAGACTTGGTCCCCTATGGTAACTGCATCCACTTAGAAAAAAAGGTATTTAAATGTCATCTCCCCACCACTAAGCTAGGAATATGCAGAAGGCCGAAATTATACAAATTTCCTCTGTTGCTATGATATCTGTCCTGGCATATGCAGTTATACTATTTGATTTTAATGGCTTTTTACTCTCTGCTAAGTTCGTAAAGGTTCCAGCTGTATAATGTGGAACGGTGCATGACAGACATTTTAATAATACATGTTCAACACACATCAGTACAAAATGAAATAACAGTCAGTCTAATGTGCAGAAGGTACTTAATGGCTTCATTACAGCTCTGTGGAAAACAAACAATGCATATTTCTTATGTTTTCTACATTTCACTGCCTTTCCTTTTTTTTTTTTTTATTAAAAAACCCCACAAAAAACACTTATAAGTCGCCACAGAATGATATGCAATGATCCATGCTCTCTTAAAATAGGAGTCCTCATATTCATATCCTGTTCTTCTACATTGCTACCCCCCCTCCACGTACTGTGAGATCTGTGTCTTTGTAGATCTATATTTGTATATTATCTTTATGCTTTGTTTTATTTTTCTGCTTTCTTCTTACTTCTTTCACTACTTTCACATTTTTTTTTCATCCTAAATTTTCTTTTGGAATCCTATAACCATGGGCGGACTGACCATTGGGGCTCTGCCCGAGGGCCCCATGCCACTAGGGGGCCCCATCAGGGTTACAAGCCTCAATAAAACCAAGGAAAGTATGTAAAGTATTGCCCGGGGGCGCCATAATCTCCTATTGCGGGGGGGCCCCATGAGTTGTCAGTCCGCTCCTGCCTATAACATCAATCTCTGTATTCATGGTGGCCATACACAAAGGAGTGAATTGATATAAAAACTTTATTAGAATTAATCATAATATAAACATTAATAGTATAATTACTACATTATTATTATTATTATTATTATATATGTATAGTCTTATTTATATGTGTATATATATTTATTTATATTTCACAAAAGAGAGTACACCCCTCACATTTTTGTGAATATTTTCTTCTATCTTTTCATGTGACAACACTGAAGAAATGACACTTTGTTACAATGTAAAGTAGTGAGTGTACAGCTTGTATAACAGTGTACATTTGCTGTCCAATCAAAACAACTCAACACACAGTCATTAATGTCTAAACCGCTGGCAACAAATGTGAGTACACCCCCAAGTGAAAATGTCCAAATCTGGCCCCAAAGTGTCAATATTTTGTGTGGCCACCATTATTTTCCAGCACTGCCTTAACCCTCATGGGCATGGAGCTTTACGGGTTGCCACCGGAGTCCTTTTCCACTCCTCCATGACGATATCATGGAGCTGGTGGATGATAGAGATCTTGCGCTCCTCCACCTTCCGTTTGAGGATGCCCCACAAATGCTCAATAGGGTTTAGGTCTGGAGAACTGTGTAGCCTTGGCTCCTGATGAGTAGGCGCTATTTTGTTTTTGTATAGTTAAGTTGCCTGAAGCCACAGTTGGGCTTCGGGATTATTTCTCAAAATTTCTGGTTTTAATTCCAGTCCAGCTGGGTAGCACTGGGTTCTCCTTGACCGCAGGTGTTGCTGTCACCGCCGGCAAGAATGCCACTTATCTCTCAGAACCAGCCCAGTAGGAGTGTTTTCCTGCTGCGCATTCTAGTGGGTGGTATTTAAGGTACCAACGCCATGTTGGTGGGAGATTACTTTCTGTCCATTTGGTTCTGGTGGTCCTCCTGACCCAGTCCCATAGCCCTCCTGGCCTGGGGTGTGGAACTATGCATCCTGTGACGCAACTGAAGGGATAGGCCCGAACAAATTTTGGAGCCTACTGATCCAAGGATGGTCCGGTGCCGTCTCATCTGAAGGGAGAGGCCCAGCAACTGAAGAACCCCAGGGGAGGACTCTTTCAGGAGAAGACCGTGCACAAGGCTGGTTTCTCTGAAGGAGCCAGGAGACTTAGTTGAAGGACGCAACCTGGATCAACACTCATACGGTATCGCTGGATCGGTTGAGAGAAACTGGTACCGTATGTCAGTTCTTTGAATGTATCCACATCCCTCAGTAACGCTCAAGTGTATCTCACAAGTCTGTGGCAGAAACTTTACTGAGCATCCCACCGGCTGCTCCTACTTAGTTACTTTTTCATTTTTTTTCATCGTTTTCATTTATTTAGTTACTCCCGAAATGCGTTTTTATTTATTTTGTTTCGTTAAAAAATGCATTAGTCCGAAAATCCGAAATAATGAAGGTCGAATCTGTCATTGAAGGCTTATGGTGTCTGTTGAATGTTCTAAGAAGATTCGACGGAGCAGCTAAACTGTACGACGCCGCAATCGTACATTTCCAGTCGAATGTTCCGCCTACAAGCTATAGTAGAATTCTAATGTTGTATGACACTAGTAATAATTATATTTATTAATTATTATTACTAGTCAACCAACATTAGAATTCTGATATAGCCTATGGGCGGAGCATTTGACCATGAATGTCTGCTCGCGGCGACTGCTTCGTCCAATCTTCATGGCGAATCTTTTCTATCTATGTTGAATAATCTTGGACCAACAGAGTTAGGTAAGGCACATTCGACCTTTTTTGCTATTGTCTCTATAATGTCAAATCTTTTCTCTCTATGTCGAATCTTTTCTCTCTATGTAGAATAATCTTGAAATTATAGAGCCAAGTTTAGGCACATTCAACCTTTTTTGATATTGTCTCTATAATGTTGAATCTTTTCTCTCTATGTCGAATCTTTTCTCTCTATGTCGAATCTTTTCTCTCTATGTCGAATCTTTTCTCTCTATGTTGAATCTTTTCTCTCTATGTCGAATCATTTCTCTCTATGTCGAATCTTTTCTCTCTATGTCGAATCTTTTCTCTCTATGTTGAATCTTTTCTCTCTATGTCGAATCTTTTCTCTCTATGTCGAATCTTTTCTCACTATGTTAAACAATCTTGGACTAATAGAGCTAGGTTAGGCACATTCAACCTTTTTTGCTATTGTCTCTATAATGTCAAATCTTTTCTCTCTATGTCGAATCTTTTCTCTCTATGTAGAATAATCTTGAAATTATAGAGCCAAGTTTAGGCACATTCAACCTTTTTTGATATTGTCTCTATAATGTTGAATCTTTTCTCTCTATGTCGAATCTTTTCTCTCTATGTTGAATCTTTTCTCTCTATGTCGAATCTTTTCTCTCTATGTTGAATCTTTTCTCTCTATGTCGAATCTTTTCTCACTATGTTAAACAATCTTGGACTAATAGAGTTAGGTTAGGCACATTCGACCTTTTTTGCTATTGTCTCTATAATGTTGAATCTTTTTCTCTCTATGTCAAATCTTTTCTCTCTATGTCGAATCTTTTCTCATTATGTTGAATAATCTTGGACTAATAGAGTTAGGTGAGGCACATTCGACCTTTTTTGCTATTGTCTCTATAATGTCAAATCTTTTCTCTCTATGTCAAATCTTTTCTCTCTATGTAGAATAATCCTGAAATAGAGCCAAGTTTAGGCACATTCGACCACAAGTTCGATGGACACAGATTGCTATTGTCAGCGTCATGTCGAATCCCCTATCTATATCGAACTGCTGCATTGAAAACAAAAATAAAGCATTTGTTTATGTCAGATCTTTTCAGTTTTCGGATTCTGCGCATTCGTTCAGGAAAATACCCGAAATTCAGAACGAAAATGCATTCGGGTGAAAATGAGTGCACATGTCTACTCTATACTCTATAGTTCTTTGGGATTGGGTGAGTTTTGGAGATCACAAACAATTGATGCATGGTATTTTTCCACCTATTGGGATTGAATATGAATATTAAATAAAAATATGATCTAAGATCTAGTTAAAGCTATCATTTAATCAAGCAGTATTATGACTAGAGGCGATTCAGTTCGCATTGTGCGCTATACAAGTATTTCATTCATTCATTCATTCATTCATGACTGGTACTTGTTAAAGATGAAGTTTAATCTGCTTTTTGCCAAAGCCCCCCCCCCCCCCCCCCCACTGACATGGTAACAGAATTTTTATATAAAACTTTTCCATTTTCATTATATACCTTATTTTAGTCCTAGTGACACCATCACTGGGTCTCTGTGCTCCTCTTTGCAATGCAGGCAGATCATGGCTGGTAGGAGGGGCCGGCAGGGTGCTGTACATAGCTTCCTGAAAACATCACAGCACCCTGACTCACTACCCTTAGTCCTGATGTAAGCTTGAAAGAACTAAAATCCACTGAATAAAAGGGATGGGTCAGCGATAGTCAGGCTGGGCAGGAAAGCGTTACAATGATCCTCAAGCCATGAACTGAGGCAGGCTGATTCTGAATTGCGGCAGTTTCTGTTGCACGTTGTGGGAAGCTCACAGTATGCAGTGAAATCAGATGAAGCCATTTCAGTCCATGTGAGGAGCCTGTACAGCTGTGCAAGACTGAAGGGAAGTCTGGAGATGGGATTTAAGGTAAACGAATGGCGCGTACACACGATCGGACTATCCGGCAGACTTAGTCCAGCGGACATCCCGCCGGACTTTGCAGCGGAGGTCCACCGGACTTTCCGAATGAGCAGACCTGCCCACACAGGACCGGACTTTTCCGGCGGACAATCCGCCGGACTATGGCAGGAGTCCGCCGGACTTTTGAAATGAATGGACTTGCCCACACATGGAGTAAAGTCCGTTCATTTTGAACGTGGCTCCAGGTAGCCGGGACTAGCGAAGGAAGTCAATGTCGCCACCTCCATTGGCGAGATTGACACCTCGCTAGCCCCGTCACCTGGTATGGATTTAAAGGGAAAGCCCTATGCCGAAAAAAACGGCGTGGTGGTCCCCCCAAAGTCCATAGCAGACCCTTATATGAGCATGCAGCCCGGCCGGTCAGGAAAGGGAGCGGGGACAAGCGAGCGCCCCCCCCTCCTGAGCCGTACCAGGCTGCGTGCCCTCAACATGGGGGGTGCTTTGGGGAAAGGGGGGCCCTGCGGCCCCCCATCCCAAAGCACCTTGTCCCCATGTTGATGAGGACAAGGGCCGTTGGTTGTCGGGGTCTGCGGGTGGGGGGCTTATCGGAATCTGGGAGCCCCTTTAATAATACCGGCCCCCCCACCCTATGTGAATGAGTATGGGGTACGATGTACCCCTACCCATTCACCTGGTGAAAAAAGTGTAAATAAACAAAACAACACACGTTTTTAAAATAATTTATTAGACAGCTCCGGTGGTCTTCTCTTCTTCTGTCTTGGGGGGTCTTCTCGCCGGACTCCTCCGCTATCTTCTGCTCTTTTGCTAGCTCTTTTACTAGCGGAGAAGCCAGGCTTTCTTCTTTGTCGTTGCCGCTGACTTCGGGGCCTTGTCCCGCTCTTCGGTTCTTCTTGCCGGGCCTTATGGTGACCCCGCCCCTTATGATGTCACAGTCCCGGAGGATGCTGGGACTGTAACATCTTACGGGGCGGGGCCCCGTGTGACATCACCCGGTGACCCCGCCCCTTGTCCCTATATAAGTCGCCGCACAACGCGTCCCTGCCATTGCGGCCAGAGAGAGCGTTGTGTCAACATCACAAGGAAGAAGAGAAGAAGGCGGCAGCGACAGAAGACCGGGCCAAACGCTAGTAAAACAGCTAGAAGAACTGAAGAGCGGGACAAGACCCCCGGTCGGAAGAAGACCCCCGGACGGCGGCGACGACGAAGAAGAAACCTGGGCTCCTCCGCTTCTATCTTCTAGCAAAAGAGCAGAAGATAGAAGAGGAGTCTGGCGAGAAGACCCCCAAGACGGAAGAAGAGAAAACCCCAGAGCTGTCTAATAAATTATTTTAAAAACTTGTGTCGTGTTTTTTTATTTACACTTTTTTCTCAAGGTGAATAGGTAGGGGTACATCGTACCCCATACTCATTCACATAGGGTGGGGGGCCCGTATCTGGGGGTCCCCTTATTAAAGGGGGCTCCCAGATTCCAATAAGCCCCCACCCGCAGACCCCAACAGCCAATGGCCAGGGTTGTCAGGAAGAGGCCCTTGTCCTTATCAACATGGGGACAAGGTGCTTTGGGGTGGGGGGCCGCGCAGCCCCCCCTTTCCCCAAAGCACCCCCCCATGTTGAGAGCAGGTGGCCTGGTATGACTTAGGAGGGGGGCGCTCGCTCGTCCCCACCCCCTTTCCTGACCGGCCAGGCTGCATGCTCATATAGGGGTCTGCTATGGACTTTAGGGGGACCCCCACGCCGTTTTTTCGGCGTAGGGGTTCCTCTTTAAATCCATACCAGGTGACGGGGCTAGCGAGGTGTCAATCTCGCCAATCCTTACTGAGCATTAACCCCCCCCCCCCCCAGACACTAACACTCTCTCCTGCTGTATGGTGTCAGAGACAGAGAGTCTGAAAGGAGGCAACAACTGCAGTGCAGTCTTCAGAAAACCCACAGTGCTCTGCAAATTCAAATCTTGTACTGTATGTTAATTTGATAAACAAAGATTGTTTATACATCATTAAGGCCCCTTTCACACGGGGCGGATCAGTAATGATCCGCCCCGTGATGATCCGCTTGCTCAGCGGGGATCGCTCCGTTGTCCCCGTTGAGCCGGCGGCGGACAGGGTGGTCACTGCACACTGTGCAGGGACCGCCCTGTCAGCTCTCCGCTCTCCTCTATGGGGGATCGGATGAGCACGGACCGTCTGTCCGTGTTCATCCGATCCGCTCTGCAGACGGATAGAAAAATAGGATTTTCCGCCGTCTGCAGAGGCGGACAAAAGCGGGTGTCTGCGGATGTTCATCCGCAAACACCCGCTATCCCATAGGGATGCATGTATGTCCGTATTTCATCCGCAAACGGATGGATGAAATACGGACATAATGTCCGCATGTGTGAAAGGGGCCTAAGAAATATAAAATCACTTTAAACTAATTTCCCCTGCAGAGCCCTTTAATGTTCTATGGCACCTTCAGGCATACACAAACTGAAGTCCAGTACTTGAGTTTTATCTGATCTGTATAAAGCCAAATTCTTCTTGAAATCTTCCGACAATCTGCTCTGTGTCACCCAGCAGACTGCTGCAGATTAATCATCCCCAGTTCATGTGGTCAGCGTGAGATTAAACCAGAGGAATCACAGATCTTGTGAAGAACCAAACTACAAACAACTGTCACTCCATTATTCCGGACTGTACTAATCCCCCAAGATAGCCACACAGCATGTAAAATGGGAAGCTCGCACTATGAAGCATGGTGAACGTGGCACTCTGCCCACAGAACAGTACACACCATTTTACATTTATATAGCTGTGGCATATACCGCAGTGCTGTACAGGGAACACTGAGCCAGTCACACCAGTCTCTGCAACAGAAGAGCTTATCCACTAGGTGGTGCTGTTCTGCAGGGTGCTGTTGGCTCACTCCACTGTGATCTCAGCTGAGAGAAGCAGCAAAGCTGGGGCCTCTCATGCAGGCTTTTCCCTGGTAAGCATGGACCATATTGGGGAATACAAAGGTGGAGGCTCTCCAGAGGCACTGAGGCCTACTCAGGGGCGGATCCAGGGGGGGGGCAACGGGGCAATTGTCCCCTCCGAGAATAAGGCCGGCGGGTGCCAGCTCGGCCGGTTCCGCGGGTGCCAGCGTGGCCGGTTCCACAGCCGGTTCCACGGGTGCCAGCGCTGATTGTTCCGCGGGTGACTGCGCTGAGTGCTGGTGAGTGAACGGGTGAGGGGGGGGCAGCTGGGCGGCTTAGGGTCTGAGGGCTGCTGGCCAATCAGGAAGCCAGCGGGCAGGGGAGCAGGGAGATGACATCATCTCTCACTGCCCTGCATTCCTACAGTTCCGCCATCACTGTGAGGGCAGCTGTGTGCAGCAGAGAGATTACATCATCTCTCTGCTGCCTATCTTCACTCTGGGACACAGCAAAAGACCACCTTAGCAGAAAAGTGACACAGTAGGTGACAATCCGCAATGTGTGGCAGGCTACATGGCAAGCGGCAATCCGCAATGTGTGGCAGGCTACGTGGCAAGTGGCAATCCGCAATATGTGGCAGGTGACGTGGTAAGTGGCAATCAGCAATGTGTGGCAGGTGACGTGGCAAGTGGCAATCCGCAATATGTGGCAGGTGACGTGGCAAGTGACAATCCACAATGTGTGGCAGGCTACGTGGCAAGTGACAATCAGCAATGTGTGGCAGGTGACGTGGCAAGTGGCAATCCGCAATGTGTGGCAGGTGACGTGGCAATCCGCAATGTGTGGCAAGTGACGTGGCAAGTGACAATCCACAATGTGTGGCAGGCTACGTGGCAATCCGCAATATGTGGCAGGTGACGTGGCAAGTGGCAATCAGCAATGTGTGGCAGGTGACGTGGCAAGTGGCAATCCGCAATATGTGGCAGGTGACGTGGCAAGTGACAATCCATAATGTGTGGCAGGTGACGTGGCAAGTGGCAATCCGCAGTGTGTGGCAGGTGACGTGGCAAGTGACATTCCACATTTGGTGACAAGTGACGTGGAAAGTGACAATCCGCATTTGGTGACAAGTGACGTGGCAAGTGACACCCTCAGGGCTCTCACTGATTCTGCATTATGGTCAGTTGAACCATTTAATTTTTTATTACAATGTTATAGTAGAAATTATGCGCTTCAATCATCCTGACACCATAACAACCATGGTGCCGTAATGATTGAAGCGCCAATACCAGCCATTTCCCATATAAATTGCCCCCCAAAAAACATATTTTATTGCAGTGCCCCTCCCGAGACTAAGCTCTGGATCCGCCCCCGGGCCTACTTCATGTGCTCAAGCTGCAATCAATCCTGGGCCTGTCCCTATGCAAGAGGAGTCCTTACCAGTCTTCCAGGATAAAATGGTGAGCAGACTTCTCCGCATTGCTAAGGAGGAACAGAAACTTTCTGTCATGAAAGAAGAGCCCAGGAAAAAGAAATCCCTGCATAGTAAGTCTAGAATCAGTGAGAGGGAAGTCTCCAGGCTGAAGTCTCTGGAGGAGGCATTGAAAAAGCAGGAGAAGTTGGTTGGTTCTCTGAAGGAAAGCAGCAGTGTGTTCAGAGAAAAGTGTGAGAACAAGGAGAGATTCCAACAGATGAAGGAGAGTGCCTGTGCCAGTACCAGCCAGAGGGTGGATGCCACAGCAACAGCGACAGTATGGATGGGGGATAAGGATGTGGCTTCACATGGTGGCCCCAGTACTACCCCTATCTCAGGACCTGTTGCACTGGAGTCAGTATCTGCCCCTCTCCCTCCCCAGCGGCCTGGGTCATCCCGGGAGGAGGTTGAGGAAAATGCTGCAGGCCCATAACAGAAATAGAATCTCCCTTCAGTGGCGCTGATCCATCAGATGAAGATCATGGGAATGCAGGAAGAGATGGCATGTATCCAGACACAAAAGTTTCTGCTGGCTGTGAGGAGTCCCACATGGACATTAACAGTGCAGAGCAGGAATGTCGCATGAACATTGAAACTGCAGAGCAGGGATGTTGCATGAACATTGTACCTGCAGAACAGGAGGGCTGTATGAACGCTGAAACAGCTGGTATTTTTTCTAAACAGAAAACTTTACTTGATGATGAGACTGCTGGTATCTGTGGTACTTCTGGGACTATGGGGAGTGGGATTGTTGTGCTGGAGGGGAGGAGGGAGGATCAAGTGGTGGGTAATTTACTAAACCAGATTTCAGAGATTCCTATGCAGCAAGTTAATGTGTCATAATGTGTCATCTGTCCCAGTTATGAACTATGTTAAGGCTGTGTTGGGACAAAGTCATGCTGCTGTTGGTGGAAGGAAGCCAGTTGTGTGACTTTCACCTAACGCACCTTCTTCCATTAAATGCAGGGATGTGGTACAGCTCAGGTGGGAAGGAGGAGGTATTCCACCTATCATGAGGACAGTTGTTGATAAGATCCTTGCCATGGGATTTAAGGCAGAGGATATTTATGCTCTTATCAGTCTGGCCGATTCCTATGAATATGATTTATCATTTGTGTGTCCAGAATTGCTGGATCTGTTTTGGGAAAGGTTTGAGAATGTATGTGGAGGCAGTGGCGGCTGGTGAAGTTTTAGGATGGGGGGGCGCCAGACTCCACCCTATCTTTTTGACCTCTTACACTTGGTGAAAATGGGCGTGGTTTCAGCAAAATAGTGGGTGTGGCTCTAAGGTGGTGTGGTTAGTGTCTGAGATGAACGAGGGAGAGAGAGAGGGATGGAGGGACAGCAGGCCCAGATCCTACACAACAATAGAAATATGTGTATTCTAGAAAGTTTAACAATCAGCAGATAAAGATATTTCAAACACCTGGTGTTAGCACTTCAATCATCCCGGCACCATGGTTGTTATTGTGTCAGGATGATTGCATCTCATTATTTCTATTATAACATTGTAATATAAAATGAAATCATTCAACTCACCATAATGCAGATTCAGTGGGAGCCCTCAGGATGTCACTAGCCACGTCGCCTGCCACCAGATGCCATCAGGTGTCGCCAGTGGAGTCCCTCCTTACATGCAGCCTGTGTCCCACTAAATGCAGCCTGTGTCCCACCAAATTGCAGCAGCCTGTGTCACCATCAATTGCAGCAGCATGTGTCACCATCAATTGCAGCAGCATGTGTCACCACCAAATTGCAGCAGCATGTGTCACCACCAAATTGCAGCAGCATGTGTCACCATCAAATTGCAGCAGCATGTGTCACCATCAATTGCATCAGCATGTGTCACCACCAAATTGCAGCAGCTTGTGTCACCACCAAATTGCAGCAGCATGCACCAAACCAAGTTGCAGCAGCATGTGTTCCACCAAGTTGCAGCAGCATGTGATCCTCTAAGTTGCAGCAGCATGTGTCCCACCAAGTTGCAGCGGCCTTGCATCAAAACCCCCCTCCCCACTTACTTACCTTGCAGTGTATTGTCCTCTCCCGTGATGTCTCCTGTGGAGAGGTCCGTCCTCTCATACTTCCTGGTTCCTCTTTCCTGGGTGCAATTGGAGAGAAAACCGGAAGTGACATTAACTCAGATGTCAATCAAACCGCCCGGCCGTAGTAATATATACTACGAATGGGCGGAAGCTACTCAGCGCTTCATGAAGCGCCACGTCTGAAATCTCGTGACTGCATAGACGTGGCGTTTCCAATAGGTGCACTGTGTCCGGTGTCCGAGCACAGTGCACTTAAGGACCCTTTTTATTTTTTTTTTACATTTTATTTTTTGACTGCCGGGGGGGGGGCACTCCTGTATGGGGGCCAACCTGACTGGAAGAGGCTTGTCCCCAAATTTTTCTCACATCAGCCCTTGATTAGGAAGTGACTATCCTGACAAGGAATGAGTCCATACCCCCCCACCCCCCCCCCTCGAGGATTTATGGGTCTGGTTGAGGAGGTTTGGTGAAACGTTGTGTCCCCTAAAAATGATTGTGGATGATAGAGGAATCTGGACGGTTGGGTGGTCGGTATCAATGAGGTTGAGTGTGTGTGGGAGTGTGGTCCAGCATTTGCCCTCCTCTGCCTATATTGGTAGAGATAGAATTACCATCTTCTACCCTGGTCAACCTAAGCTGTGCCATAAATGTGGAGTCTAAGGACATTTCTCCTCTAAATGTCCAGAACAGAAGTGCTCTTTGTGCAAGGAACTGGGACATCTGGCGAGGGACTGTAACATCATTAAATGTAACCTATGTAATAAGGTTGGTCACCCTTATAGCCGATGCCTTATAGCCGATGCCCGATGCCCTGAGGCTTGGCATAATTGGAGGAATTCCTCCACCTGGATAGAGAAGAGCCTGGGTTGGCGGAGGTTGTACCAGGGGTTCCTAGTGTCCCTCTCCCGTCAGAATATGTATCTGTGAGGCCGTCTGTGGTGTCAGTGTCCCCCCAGTCTATGGTCTCCCAGTCAGTGTCAGAAAGTGTGGTTGCCAAGTCTGTGTCTGCACCTATTGTTTCTCCTAGTGTAGTGGAGGGTGCTGGACTAGCCTGTATGGTTGTGCCAATACCTCCTTCTCGATGTGGCAGAAGCGCTGCAGTTCAAGGTCAGCAGACACCTAGGAGTGGATGAGTGATGGATTGGCTGAAGGTGGAGGCGGAGATGGGAAGGGGAACGAAATAAAAGTGGCTGGTGCAGAATACAAGGTGAATGATGTGGAAGTCAGGGTGAAAGATGTGTAAGTTGGTGTGAATAATTTGGGGGGAGGGGTTAATGGGGGGGTTTTGGCTGAGGATGTCCTGGGGAGCAGGGGGGAGGGGGTTCTGCCGTTGGGATTTTTGAATGAGGATATGGAATGGTTGGAGGCTAAAAGGAATAAGGGAAAAAGGAAGGATGTCAAACTCCTGAACCTAGGATGGTGGAGGTGGCAAATGCTTTTGAGGTGTTTTCTGAGGTGGAGGATGGAATTTCTTCTGGCAATGAGTCTATGGAGGAGGAATCGCAAGGAACATTCAAGTGTGTAGGGTCTCCAGGTAGGGAGGGGGGTAAACAGGCTAAGAAACGTATACCTCAATCATCCTGATGGTGGGTCCCACTCCACTGAAGGTGGCGACCATTAATGTCGCCAGCATAAAATCAGTAAGTGCTCGTAATATGGCCTTATTTTTGCTCAGCAGGTTTTCTGCTGATATTTCCTTTTTGCAAGAGACCCGGTTGTCTAGTTTGGCTGATATTCATCTGTCGAATAAGGAGTGTAGGCGCGGCCCCTCTTTCTGGTCTCTTGTGGCCGAGCCTTACACTGGAGTAGCGGTACTTTTTTCCGGCCTGGTAACCTGTCGGTGGATTATTGAGGTAGAAATGGGGAAATGCATGGTCTTAGATGTCTCCATGGGGGGGGGGCAGGACCTGCGCCTGATCAACATCTATGGGCCCCAGACAAAGTGGGACAGGAAATGCCTCTTCGTGAAGATCAAGCCTTTTCTTTTTACAGCCCGGCAAGTTGTCTTTGGTGGTGATTTCAACACCGTCAATAGGACAAAGGACAGGAAAGGTACCAGAGCCAGGCTGGACCGGTGATGGCTTTTTCTTGAACAAAATAGGTAGAGAGGCAGGTCTGGTTGATGTGCACATTCATTGCTGCCCAGATGACACAAGATTCACTTTTTAGCGAGGTAGTAGTCAGAATAGAATAGATAGTTGTTTTTTTTTAAAGGGGAACCCTGCCTTCTCAGCACCAGTGTGTCAGGTGGTGGAGTTTTCCGATCACTGTACTCTGTCTGTGACTCTGAATATCCCCGATACACCACCTAGGGGGAAGGGTACCTAGAAGCTAAATTCGGCACTCCTGGACGATGTGAAAGTGAGTCAATCCTTTAAAGATTGTTTTCAGGCACAGCTATCAATCATGGACTTTTGTAGCAGTAATTCAGAGTGATGGGAGCTTGCAAAATGAAGGATCGTTGGGTTTTTCAAGGCCATTGGAAGAAATAAACAACTTGATAAGTACGCCACATACCAGCGTCTGCGGAGGAAGCTTGATGGGCTTGTGTCGAATAATGGAGATCCAGGAATGATCTCTGAGGTTAAACTCTTGCTCAGGGAGTGTCCATATGCCTCTTTGGTTCTGGAAAGGGATTATGGGAAATATCACTCGCCGGACCCTTACCAGAATGCAAACAAGGTAGATCAGTTAAGTCAGTTGTAGGCCTGGTTGCCAGTACAGGTTCCTTGACAAAGTCCAAGTCAGGGATCCTGGAAACCGCCAGGTCGTATTATGCTGACCTCCTGGGTGGGAGACCCCTCGATCAGGCAGGCATATCAAGTTTTCTAGATTCTATTCCAGGCAGGGCTGGACTGGAACAGGAATTTGGCCCTGGACTTCATCCAGACCAGCCCACTTACATTTTGAGTGTCCCATCAGCACCCCCTTACATCAGAGTGTCCCATCAGCACCCTTCTTACATCAGAGTGTCCCATCAGCACCCCCTTACATCAGAGTGTCCCATCAGCACCCCCTTACATCAGAGGGTCCCATCAGCACCCCCTTACATCAGAGGGTCCCATCAGCAGCCCCTTACATCAGAGTGTCCCATCAGCACCCCCTTACATCAGAGTGTCCCATCAGCACCCCCTTACATCAGAGTGTCCCATCACCAGCCCCCTTACATCAGAGTGTCCCATCAGCAGCCCCCTTACATCAGAGTGTCCCATCACCAGCCCCCTTACATCAGAGTGTCCCATCAGCAGCCCCCTTACACCAGAGTGTCCCATCAGCAGCCCCCTTACATCAGAGTGTCCCATCAGCACCCCCTTACATCAGAGTGTCCCATCACCAGCCCCCTTACATCAGAGTGTCCCATCACCAGCCCCCTTACATCAGAGTGTCCCATCACCAGCCCCCTTACATCAGAGTGTCCCATGAGCACCCCCTAACATCAGAGTGTCCCATCACAGCCCCCTTACATCAGAGTGGCCCACTGAGCCATCGGCCCACCGGGAAACTCCCAGTAGTCCCGATGGCCAGTACATGCCTGATTCCAGGACTGGTAAATGGCAGTTCTCTTGCGAGTGTTGATGAGGTGTTTTAGGCTATTGATAAGCTTGAAGTCGCCTGGGCCAGATGGATTGACAGCCAAGTTTTACAAGCACTTTAAGGTTACTCTGGCATATTTGGTGGAGGATTTTAATGGCGACAATCTGCGATGATTCTTCTGTCAAAGGGAAAAGATTCTTCGAGAATTGAAAATTGATGGTCCCCTTTAGCCTTCTCATTGTTGATAGGAAGATACTGACAAAAATTTTTTTTCTGGCGTTTATCATCTGTAGCAAGCAATCTACTTTCCAGCCACCAGTACTGTTCGCTTTAGGATAGAAGCACTTTTTCAGAAGTTAGCTATCTGGGAGGCACTAGAACAGTGCAGGGCTGCAGGCTGGAGAAAGTACTTGCTGGCATTGGATCAGGCTAAAGCGTTTGATCGGTCAATCATGAGTACATATGGCTGCTTCTTGGCAAGTATGGCCTGGAGGGGGGCTTTATCAATTAGCTGAAGTCCTTGTACAAAGGGGCTGAAAGCTTCATGCTTGTGAATGGTTGGATCGACGGCCTTTTGAGATTGGCTTGGGTGTGCATCAGGGGGTTTCCATTGATTCCTCTGCTATACATGTTGACAATCAATCCCTTCATCAGTGGGTTAGAGAGCGGACTGTTGTGCGGGGTGCCTTTGGGCATTCCTGGCAAGCCTCCTCTGAGGGTCGTGGCCTATGTTGCTGATGTGTCTGTTTTCATCTCTGGGACAGAGGAGGCGGAGGAGGTAGTTTCAGTGATGAAGCAGTATGCTGAGGTATCTGGCTCAAAGACAGTGGTGGCTGGTGCTCAAAATTGGGGGGTGCAAACAAACTGAAAAATACTGAACCCCCCCCCCCCCCACATCAATTGCAGCCTCACTGTGCTCATCAAATGTAGCTATTGTGCCCATCAAATGCAGCTACTATGCCCATCAATTGCAGCCATTGCGCCCATCAAACACAGCCACTGTGCCCATCATATGCAGCCACTGTGCCCATCATATGTAGCCATGTGTGCCCATCATATGCAGCCACTTGTGCACATCATATGCAGCCACTGTGCCCATCAAACGCAGCCACTTGTGCGCATCATATGCAGCCACTTGTGCCCATCAAATGCAGCCACTTGTGCCCATCATATGCAGCCACTCGTGCCCATGAAATGCAGCCACTTGTGCCCATCAAATGCAGCCACTTGTGCCTGTCAAATGCAGTCACTTGTGCCCGTCAAATGCAGCCACTTATGCCCCTCATATGCAGCCATTGTGCCCATCATTTCAGGCACTTGTGCCTGTCAAATGCAGCCACTTGTGACGTCATATGCAGCCACATGTGCCCGCCATATGCAACCACTGGCAGCACCCACCTCCCCTGCGCAAGCGTGGCTCTGGCAGCACCAAAACCCCTCTGCGAGCGTGGCTCTGGCAGCACCGAACCCAGCCCCCCCCACATGTTGCTCTGGCAGAGGGGACTTACCGCAGTAGCTCCTCTAGCGTGTCTTCTCCACTCCTCTTCTTAAGCACCAGGCACCCAATAGGGTGATCTGGCATTTTGGCCAATCAGGGAACAGGTCTATCGTCCTGCCTCCTGATTGGCGGGGAGGAGGGTTAGTGTGAAAATAGCAAAAATTAATTAATTAATATCCCTTTCCCGCTTATGCAGAGTGGTCGTATGGGGCCTTTGAAACACATCGGGATTTTGATTTTAAGACACTTTTTCTAGTTAGCTTAGTAGTTCAATTCTTCACATGGTTTCCATTCGGAAAAAAAGTCCTTCCTGTCGAGGTGGTTGTGCACGACATTCTGGGTGAGGTTGGAAAAATTCAGGGGCTTGAGTAGGAAAGGTGGCAGCTGGGGGCCTGGTCAAAGGCGTGGAGGAATGTAAGATCTCCGTAGCTGCTGTCTGTCAGGCTCTGGGTGTTTGCGGCTTTTCTTTTTGTCCTTTCACGTCCCCTAGATTTTTATATAAGATCAGATTTTTAAAAAAAGTCTGCATGCATGGGTTAAACGTGTAATCGTTTCTTAGCCTGATATTGTGTTTAGATGGAGGTTAGGGCTTTGTTTAGTTGAATCGTGATAATAATACGACGGAAATACATCTTGGTTGGTATATTTAGCTTTCTTTATGGATTTTTTCTGGAAAAAAAAAAGGCATTTTCTGTTTCTATGCTGATGTAATCTATTTTTGTCTATATATTTTTATTTAATGAAAATCCGATGAAAAGCTCCCATTTATATTGGAATGTAAGCTCCTCTGGTACAGAGACGGGTTTGACTGCCTCAGTGTGTACAGAGGAGCTTACATTCCAATATAAATGTGCAAATAAAGGCAAAGAAACCTGAAAAGATAAAATGAATTCAGTCTCCACATCTAAAGCCACGTACACACGCCCAGGATTTCCAATGGAAACAGTCCGATGGGAGCTTTTCATCGGATTTTCCGACCGTGTGTATGCCCATCGGTCTTTTTCTGTTGGCATTTCCGACGGACTTTAGATTGAGAGCCGGTTCTTCATTTTTCCGACGGAAAACCTTTCTATCGGATTTTCCGATCGTGTGTATGCAATTCCGACACGCAAAATTCCGACGCATGCTTGGAAACAATTTGACGCATGCTCAGAAGCATTAAACTTCCCTTTGATAGTGCCGTCGAACGTGTTGTATGTCGCGGTGTTATTGACCATCGGAATTTGCTGTGTAGGCAAGACGGTTTGAGCGAAATTCCATCGGAATTCCGACGGGAAAACCATCAGAGCTTTTTCCAACGAGAATTCCGATCGTGTGTACGCGGCATAAGGCTTGGGAGACTGCATTATATGACATTGTTGTGGGGTCAAGATACACATTATAATGAATCTAAAGTCTCCTATAGGAAAGTGGGCATTGAACAATCACACCTTAGTGGGCACCTCCACTGTGGTTTATGCAGGAAGTGCAGCAGTCGTAGTGAATCTCTGGAACTTAAAGGACTTACCCTTTATATGCATATTCAGATCCATTTGATAGGAAGCTCAAGTATGTATGTACATGTGCTGAGCGGCCATGCATTTATTATGCATGGACCATGAATTGGCCCTTATGACTGAAGCTGGTGGTTGCCACCAAACAAGAAATGATGCTCAGTTTTGTCTGAGCTTAGTGGTGAATGAGCTCCAGTAATAATCTGTGACCTGCAAACTGTTTGCTGATCTCCTGTAGGATGGAGGTCAATGTTTGCAGTTACCAAGGGAATCCCAGAGATTTGAAAAGTTCAAGATGTGCCAACTTTTGCCTGGAAGGTTTCACCACCAGAAATAAGGAACAACTTATAATAAAGTGCGTAGCCTATGCCCTTTGTCACAAGAGCCAATATTCCGAAGGACTCAATACCCAAGTGAACCTCGTAGTCTTGAATGGAGTGCAACTGCAAAGGTCACAAATTTCAAGAAGGATTTCTGAAACTGTTTGCGAACCAATCCCAGGGAGATGTCTGTATATTTGGTCTGTTCTCTATTAGACGTCCACTCCATATACAGTGGTAAGTCTCCATTATACATCCATATACTGGGCCTGGTCTCCATTAGACTACCATATATTTTAATATTGAGTTGGCCCACCCTTTGCAGCTATAACAGCTTCAACTCTTCTGGGAAGGCTGTCCAGGGGGTCTAGGAGTGTGTCTATGGGAATGTCTGACCTTTTTTTTTACAGATGCGCATTTGTGTGGCCAGGCAATGCTGTTGGATGAGAAGGCCTGGCTCGCAGTCTTTCAACCCAAAGGTGTTATATTGGGTTGGGGTCAGGACTCTATGCAGGCCAGCCAAGTTCCTCCACCCCAAACTCACTCATCCATGTTTTTAAGGACCTTGCTTTGTGCACTGGTGCGCAATCACGTAGGAACAGAAAGGAGCCATCCCCAAACTGTTCCCACAAAGTTAGGAGCATCAAATTCTCCAAAATACTTTGGTATGCTAATGCCTTAAGAGTCCCCTTCACTGAAACGAAGGGGCCAAGTCCAACCCCTGGAAAAACTACCCCCCACACCATAATTCCCCCTCCACCAAATAATTTGGAACAGCGCAAAAAAGCAAGGTCCATAAAGACATGGATGAGCGAGTTTGGGGTGGAGGAACTTGACTGGCCTGAGTCCTGATACACCTTTCGGCTTAATTAGACTGTGAGCCAGGCCTTCTTGCCCAACATCAATGCCTGACCTCACAAATGTGCTTCTGGAAGAATGGTCAAACATTCCCATAGACACACTCCTAAACCTTGTGGACAACTTTCCCAGAAGAGTTGAAACTGTTATAGCTGCAAAGCGTGGGCCAACTTAATATTGAACCCTACAGACTAAGACTTGGATGCTATTAAATTTAATGTGTGTGTAAAGGCACGTGTCCCAATACTTTTGGCAATATAGTGTACATATACGTGGCCTGGTCTCTATTATGCCGCGTACACACGACCGGACTTTTCAACATCAAAAGTCTGACAGAATGATTCCGGCAGGCTATTCGATCGTGTGTGGGCTGCAGCGGACTTTTGATTTGCAAAAGTCTGACAGACTTTAGAAATGGAACATGCTTCAAATTTTTCCGCCAGAACTCCGCCAGACCCAGTTCCTACCGAGAAATCCGCTTGTGTGTATGCTAGTCCGACGGACAAAAACCAACGCGAGGGCAGCTATTGGCTACTGGCTATGAACTTCCTTATTCTAGTCCGGTCGTACGTCATCACGTTCAAATCTGTCGGAGTTTAGTGTGATTGTGTGTGGCCAAGTCCGTTCATTCGGAAAGTCTGTCAGAACTCTGTCAGAACTCCGTCAGAACTCCGTCGAAAGTCTGTCGGACCTAGTCCCTCGAAAAGTCCGGTCGTGTGTACGTGGCATTAGATGCCTTTATACTGGAGCCGGTCTTAATTGGTTGTCTATATATTGGGCCTGTTCACCAATAGGTATCTACAGTGGGGGAAAAAAGTATTTGATCCCCTGCTGATTTTTTACATTTGCCCACTGACAAAGAAATGATCAGTCTATAATTTTAATGGTAGGTTTATTTTAACAGTGAGAGACAGATAAATAAAAAAAAAATATCCAGAAAAACATATTTCAAAAAAAGTTATAAATTGATTTTCATTTTCATGAGCAAAAAAAGTATTTGATCCCCTATAAATCAGCAAGATTTTTGTTTCCCAGGTGTCTTCTATACAGGTAACAAGCTGAGATTAGGAGCACTCTCTTAAAGGGAGTGCTCCTAATCTCAGCTTGTTACCTTCACAAAACTTGTCCACAGAAGTAATCCATCGATCAGATTCCAATCTCTCCACCATGGCCATGACCAAAGAGCTGTCCAAGGATGTTGGGGACAAGATTGTAGATCTACACAAGGCTGGAATGGGCTACAAGACCATCGCCAAGCAGCTTGGTGAGAGGGTGACAACAGTGCGATTGTTTGCAAATGGAAAAAACAAAAAAATAACCGCCAATCTCCCCCGATCTGGGGCTCCATGCAAGGTCTCACCTCATGGAGTTTTAATGATCATGAGAACGGTGAGGAATCAGCCCAGAACTACACAGGACAATATGGTCAATGATCTCAAGGTGGCTGGGACCAAAGTCACCAAGAAAACAATTGTTTTGTGCCTGCAAGGTCCCCCTGCTCAAGAAAGCACATGTACCCACCCGTCTGAAGTTTGCTAATGAACATCTGAATGATTCAGAGGTGAACTGGGTGAAAGTGTTGTGGTCAGTTGAGACCAAACGCAAGCTCTTTGGCATCAACTCAACTCGCCATGCTTGGAGGGGGATGAATGTTGCCTGAGACCCCCAAAACACCATCCCCACCCTCAAACATGAAGGTGGAAACATTATGCTTTGGGGGTGTTTTTCTACTACAGGACAACTTCACCGCATCGAAGGCACGATGAACGGGAACATGTACCATCAAATCTTGGGTGACAACCTTCTTCCCTAAGCCAGGGTATTGAAAATAGGTCACGGATGGGTATTCCAGCATGGTAATGACCCAAAACCCACGGCCAAGGGAACAAAGGAGTGGCTTAAGAAGAAGCACATTTACCACTTTTACCCCCCTTCCTGACCACAGCACTTTTTGCGTTTCGGCACTGCGTCGTTTTAACTGACAATTGCGTGCAACGTTGTACCCAAACAAAGTTGACGTCCTTTTTTTCCCCACAAATAAAGCGCTCTTTTGGTGGTATTTGATGCGGTTTTTATTTTTTGCGCTATAAACAAAAAAAAGAGTGACAATTTAAAAAAAAAAAAAGCTATATTTTTTTACTTTTTTGCTATAATAAATATCCCCCAAAAATATATAAAAAAAACTATAAACAGTGGGCATTGGGCAAACGTACAAAATCAGCAGAAGATCAAATCCTTTCCCCCCCCCTCACTGTATATACTGGGCATGGTCTTTATTGGATGTCCATATACTGGACCTGGTTTGCATTAGCTACCCTGTTTCCCCTAAAATAAGACCTAGTGTGATTGTCGGTGATGGCTGCAATAAAAGCCCTACCCCCGAAATAAGCCCTAGTTAAAGTCCTTGTAGGTCTTCTTTTCAGGGTAGGGCTTATTTTTGAGGAAACAGAGTAGGGCTTATTTGGGTGGTAGGGCTTATATTGCAGCCAACACCGACAATCACGCTAGGTCTTATTTTAGGGGAAACAGGGTATGTGTATATTGGGTCTATCCTCTATCTATATACTGGACCTGCTGTTCTTTGCTGTTGTGTGCTTTCATCAGGCAACTCTTGTAGATAAAGGCGGGATTTGTGCCTTGAGGTCTGAATCTATTTTATCTCTGCAGTCCACAATACAGACACGGCGGAGAAGATTGGCTAGCAATGAGTATCCAGTTCATGTGAGTCGCGTGCTGAATTCTGTGAATGACTTAATTACATTTGCAGGAAGCATTAAGAGACTCCATAATTCAGCACTAACAGAGAGGAGCATGGGTAGTTATGTGAATTGGCGGCTGCTGGCGCACTGATTTAAAGGGTCACTCCACCCGCAAAGGATTCTTTTAATAGTTTAGAACAGCAGAAGGACGCTGGCTCCCAGGAGCTTACATTCTATACTTTGCCTGCCTAGCTCGCGTACCAAGCTTTATGACTCCTCTAAAAGACTAGAGTTTTATGAGCATATTATTCTTTATTTCCATCTCTGAGCTTTTTTCTCCATTATATTTGAGGACATTTTTCTACATGTTATCTCATGGTGGACACATTTCCCTGAGTGGACCTCTTGACTTGGTGGTCAGTCATTATACCCTAACTAAACTCAAAGCAATATTTGTCTCTGCTGTATCAAGGGTTTTGGGGGGCTCTTTCCTAGGGGACTCTAATCTCTTCTTCTAATTGATTCTTCCAGAGGTACCCTAAGCTCTTTCAGGGTTTTTTTTCCTGGTGGAGTCCATTTCCTAGGGAATGCTGAGCTCCTTCTGGAATTCTACTTCCTGGGTAACTCTGAGCTCTTTCTGGGGTGCTCTTTCTATGGGGGCTCTGAGATCCCGTTTGAGGGGCTCCTTCCTGAGGGATACTAAGCTTTTTCTGGCAGAATATTTTCTTCCCTTCCTTGGGAACGCTGAGACCTTTCTGAGTTTTTTTTCCCTAGTGGACTCTGTGCTCCTTCTGGGGGGACTCTGATCTCGTTCTGGGGTTCTACATCCTGGGGAACGCTGAGCTCTTTCTGGAGTGCTCTTTCTATGGAGACTCTGAGCTCCTTTTTTGAGGGGCTCCTTCCTGGGAGACCCTGAGCCTTTTCTGGCAGAATTTTTTTTTTCTGGTGGACTATGAGCTTCCTCTGGGTTGTTATTTGCTGGGGAATTCTGAGCTCCTTCTACGCTGTTCCTTCTGTGGGAACTTTGAGCTTCTTCTGAGGTACTACTTCCTAGGAACTGTGAGCTTCTTCTAGTGTGCTCCTTCCATGAGTAACTCTGAGCTTCTTCTGGGGTTCTACTTCCTGAACTCTGAGCTCCTTCTGTGATGTTCCTTCTGTGGGGAATTCTGAGCTTATTCTGGGGTACTACTTCCTGGGAATTCTAAGTTCCTTCTGGGGTGCTCAGGGGCGGACTGACAACTCATAGGGCCCCCGGGCAATAGGAGATTATGGGGCCCCCAGGCAATCAGAGATTATGGGGCCACACAGTATACACAAACACACACAGTATACGATCACACAGTATGCATATACATGTACACACAGTATACACAGACATGTTTCTATTGGCTGAGAAGGTACTGGAGAGGTGGGACAGCTATAATCTCTGGATTTTTAGACCAAAAGTATGTCGGTAAGGGACATTTCAGAGACACATGTAAAAAGAAACACACATTTTTACATACTGTCCCCGGTTTTACTGAGGCTGGCAACCCTGACGGGGCCCCCTAGTGGCATGGGGCCCTCGGGCAGTGCCCGAGTGGCCCAATGGTCAGTCCGCCCCTGGGGGTGCTCCTTCTAAGGGTAACTCTGAGCTTCTTTTGAGGTTCTACTTCCTGGGGAACTCTGAGCTCCTTCTGGAGGGGTCCATTAATGGGAGACTCTGAACTCCTTCTGCGGTGATCCTTCTGTGGGGAACTCTGAGCTTATTCTGGGGTACCACTTCCTGGGAATTCTAAGTTCCTTCTGGGGTGCTCCTTCTATGGGTAACTCTGAGCTTCTTTTGAGGTTCTACTTCCTGGGGAACTCTGAGCTCCTTCTGGAGGGGTCCATTAATGGGAGACTCTGAGCTCCTTCTGCTGTGATCCTTTTGTGGGGAACTCTGAGCTTATTCTGGGGTACTACTTCCTGGGAATTCTAAGTTCCTTCTGGGCTGCTCCTTCTAAGGGTAACTCTGAGCTTCTTTTGAGGTTCTACTTCCTGGGGAACTCTGAGCTCCTTCTGGAGGGGTCCATTAATGGGAGACTCTGAGCTCCTTCTGGAGTGTTACTTCTCTGGGGAACTCTGAGATCTTTCTGGAGTGTTCCTTTTATGGGGAACTCTGAGCTTATTCTGGGGTTCTACTTCCTGGAGGACTCCGAGGTCATTCTGGGATGCTCCTTCTATGGGGAACTCTGAGCTTCTTTTGAGGTTCTACTTCCTGGGGAACTCTGAGCTCCTTCTGGAGGGGTCCATTAATGGGAGACTCTGAGCTCCTTCTGCTGTGATCCTTCTGTGGGGAACTCTGAGCTTATTCTGGGGTACCACTTCCTGGGAATTCTAAGTTCCTTCTGGGGTGCTCCTTCTATGGGTAACTCTGAGCTTCTTTTGAGGTTCTACTTCCTGGAGAACTCTGAGCTCCTTCTGGAGGGGTCCATTAATGGGGGACTCTGAGCTCCTTCTGGAGTGTTACTTGTCTGGGGAACTCTGAGATCTTTCTGGAGTGTTCCTTTTATGGGGAACTCTGAGCTTATTCTGGGGTTCTACTTCCTGGAGGACTCCGAGGTCATTCTGGGATGCTCCTTCTATGGGGAACTCTGAGCTCCTTCTGGAGTGTTCCTTCTATGGGGAACCCTGAACATCTTCTGTAGTACTACTTCCTAGGAATGCTGAGCTCCTTCTGGGGTGCTCCTTCTATGGGTAACTCTGAGCTTCTTCTGGGGTTCTGTTTCTTGGGAAGCTCTGGTCTCCTTCTGGGGTGCTGTGTCTGTAGGGACTCTGAGCTACTTTTGGGGAGCTCCTTCCTGAGTTCTTTTTGGAGGTTTTTTTTTTTGGTGGGCTCTGAGCTCCTTCCAAGAACTCTGAACACTTTCTGAGGTTTATAGAGGGCTCTAAACTTCCCTTAGGAATGACGCACAGCAAAATCCGCCTCTTCTGTATACGGTGAGTATCTGGGGGTTCTCTGAACTTTCTCAGGCCCCTGGAGTGAATTCTAGAGGACACGTCTGCGGGTGTTTCTATACAAAGAGATGCTCTCTGATGCAATTTCTGAAAAGCTGGTGGTGCCAGCAAATAATTCCAGTAGCTGATCTCATAATGCGGAGATGTTAAATCTGGTGACACCCGACCTCCTTCCTGGCAGTGCCAGCTGTATACAGCCAAGATACAGCCGTCATTTCTAACCGTCATCCTCCAACCAGAATGAGTACCTTCCCCTCACCCTCCCCACCCCCATCACATCTCTATACACCAGCCTCATCCTCTGCATCCGGTTGACCGGCAGTAAAGTGTTAATATTAGACTAATAGCACTATGCTAAGTGAGGGACCACTGGGAGCTAATATAAATACATAAATAATGTACATGGCGTATCATTCTATAGGTATGGGGGCTGGAGCCATGTATAATCATTAGTGCTGCAAAGTGCTTGTACTTTATCGCACCTCCTGCAATGTAAGTCTACCAGACAAGGCCTGTCAGACTAAGAACAATGGTGGGCCTTCTTGCATTAGATATAATAGATAGAGCCAGGTTAAAGGTGAAGTTGTAGTTCGCCATAGGAAGTCTTTATGGATTGGTGACATTGATCTGAAGATGGGATTATTGTTACCTTGGTGGAGATAATGAGCAATTTATAAATAGGAGAAGAAATCTAGATTTCCGGGTCACAGAAAGACTCTGAGACCCATCACCGCAGTGCGATACGGCGTTTCCGTACAGATCTGAGACCCGTCACCACAGTGCGATACGGCGTTTTCATACAGATCTGAGACCCGTCACCAGAGTGCGATACGGCGTTTCCGTACAGATCTGAGACCCTTCACCACAGTGCGATACGGCGTTTCCGTACAGATCTGAGACCCGTCACCAGAGTGCGATACGGCGTTTCCGTACAGATCTGAGACCCATCACCGCAGTGCGATACGGCGTTTCCGTACAGATCTGAGACCCGTCACCAGAGTGCGATACGGCGTTTCCGTACAGATCTGAGACCCGTCACCAGAGTGCGATACGGCGTTTCCGTACAGATCTGAGACCCGTCACCAGAGTGCGATACGGCGTTTCCGTACAGATCTGAGACCCGTCACCACAGTGCGATACGGCGTTTCCGTACAGATCTGAGACCCGTCACCAGAGTGCGATACGGCGTTTCCGTACAGATCTGAGACCCGTCACCAGAGTGCGATACGGCGTTTCCGTACAGATCTGAGACCCTTCACCACAGTGCGATACGGCGTTTCCGTACAGATCTGAGACCCGTCACCACAGTGCGATACGGCGTTTCCGTACAGATCTGAGACCCGTCACCACAGTGCGATACGGCGTTTCCGTACAGATCTGAGACCCGTCACCACAGTGCGATACGGCGTTTCCGTACAGATCTGAGACCCGTCACCACAGTGCGATACGGCGTTTCCGTACAGATCTGAGACCCGTCACCACAGTGCGATACGGCGTTTCCGTACAGATCTGAGACCCGTCACCACAGTGCGATACGGCGTTTCCGTACAGATCTGAGACCCGTCACCACAGTGCGATACGGCGTTTCCGTACAGATCTGAGACCCGTCACCACAGTGCGATACGGCGTTTCCATACAGATCTGAGACCCGTCACCACAGTGCGATACGGCGTTTCCGTACAGATCTGAGACCCCTCACCACAGTGCGATACGGCGTTTCCGTACAGATCTCAGACCCGTCACCGCAGTGCGATACGGCGTTTCCGTACAGATCTGAGACCCGTCACCACGGTGCGATACGGCGTTTCCGTACAGATCGGAGACCCCTCACCAGAGTGCGATACGGTGTTTCCGTACAGATCTGAGACCCCTCACCAGAGTGCGATACGGCGTTTCCATACAGATCTGAGACCCCTCACCAGAGTGCGATACGGCGTTTCCGTACAGATCTGAGACCCGTCACCAGAGTGCGATACGGCGTTTCCGTACAGATCTGAGACCCGTCACCACAGTGCGATACGGCGTTTCCGTACAGATCTGAGACCCCTCACCACAGTGCGATACAGCGTTTCCGTACAGATCTGAGACCCCTCACCACAGTGCGATACAGCGTTTCCGTACAGATCTGAGACCCGTCACCACAGTGCAATACGGCGTTTCCGTACAGATCTGAGACCCGTCACCACAGTGCGATACGGCGTTTCCGTACAGATCTGAGACCCTTCACCACAGTGCGATACGACGTTTCCGTACAGATCTGAGACCCGTCACCACAGTGCGATACGGCGTTTCCATACAGATCTGAGACCCGTCACCACAGTGCGATACGGCGTTTCCGTACAGATCTGAGACCCCTCACCACAGTGCGATACGGCGTTTCCGTACAGATCTGAGACCCCTCACCAGAGTGCGATATGGCGTTTCCGTACAGATCTGAGACCCCTCACCGCAGTGCGATACAGCGTTTCCGTACAGATCTGAGACCTCTCACCGCAGTGCGATTTGGCGTTTCCGTACAGATCTGAGACCCGTCACCACGGTGCGATACGGCGTTTCCGTACAGATCTCAGACCCGTCACCACAGTTCGATACGGCATTTCCATACAGATCTGAGACCCGTCACCACAGTGCGATACGGCGTTTTCGTACAGATCTAAGGCTCGTCACCACAGTGCGATACGGCGTTTCCGTACAGATCTGAGACCCGTCACCACAGTGCGATACGGCGTTTCCATACAGATCTGAGACCCGTCACCACAGTGCGATACGGCGTTTCCGTACAGATCTGAGACCCCTCACCAGAGTGCGATACGGTGTTTCCGTACAGATCTGAGACCCCTCGCCAGAGTGCGATACGGCGTTTCCGTACAGATCTGAGACCCCTCACCAGAGTGCGATACGGTGTTTCCGTACAGATCTGAGACCCCTCACCAGAGTGCGATACGGTGTTTCCGTACAGATCTGAGACCCCTCGCCAGAGTGCGATACGGCGTTTCCGTACAGATCTGAGACCCCTCACCAGAGTGCGATACGGTGTTTCCGTACAGATCTGAGACCCCTCACCAGAGTGCGATATGGCGTTTCCGTACAGATCTGAGACCTCTCACCGCAGTGCGATTTGGCGTTTCCGTACAGATCTGAGACCCGTCACCACGGTGCGATACGGCGTTTCCGTACAGATCTCAGACCCGTCACCACAGTTCGATACGGCATTTCCATACAGATCTGAGACCCGTCACCACAGTGCGATACGGCGTTTTCGTACAGATCTAAGGCTCGTCACCACAGTGCGATACGGCGTTTCCGTACAGATCTGAGACCCGTCACCACAGTGCGATACGGCGTTTCCGTACAGATCTAAGGCTCGTCACCACAGTGCGATACGGCGTTTCCATACAGATCTGAGACCCGTCACCACAGTGCGATACAGCGTTTCCGTACAGATCTGAGACCCGTCACCACAGTGCGATACGGCGTTTCCATACAGATCTGAGACCCGTCACCACAGTGCGATACGGCGTTTCCGTACAGATCTGAGACCCGTCACCACAGTGCGATACGGCGTTTCCGTACAGATCTGAGACCCGTCACCACAGTGCGATATGGCGTTTCCATACAGATCTAAGGCTCGTCACCACAGTGCGATACGGCGTTTCCATACAGATCTGAGACCCGTCACCACAGTGCGATACGGCGTTTCCGTACAGATCTGAGACCCGTCACCACAGTGCGATACGGCGTTTCCGTACAGATCTGAGACCCGTCACCACAGTGCGATATGGCGTTTCCATACAGATCTAAGGCTCGTCACCACAGTGCGATACGGCGTTTCCATACAGATCTGAGACCCGTCACCACAGTGCGATACGGCGTTTCCATACAGATCTGAGACCCGTCACCACAGTGCGATACGGCGTTTCCATACAGATCTGAGACCCGTCACCACAGTGCGATATGGCGTTTCTGTACAGGTAAGAGCCCCCCACTCAGATAATCAGCGGATGATCCTTTGTAATTAGAAGGAAGTTCTTGTATCTCTCAGTGTATAATCAACTCATCAGACGGGATTTACCGCCAACGCCCCCAACGCCTCGAAACGCCTCCCAACACCCTCCACACGGCATATGATCCTCATTCAAGATATTAACCCTTTACAGGCCCCACCATTCTTCCACTACTGCGTGACTTACCAGTCTTGCAAATGTTATTAACCCTTTACTGGCCTCTCTTCTCCTCCTCCTCTACATGATGTCTCACCATCCCAGCCACTG
The DNA here is from genome assembly GCF_037356315.1 of Lithobates pipiens. Taxonomy (NCBI): domain Eukaryota; kingdom Metazoa; phylum Chordata; class Amphibia; order Anura; family Ranidae; genus Lithobates; species Lithobates pipiens. The sequence goes on along the minus strand of NW_027507758.1, from coordinate 616,930,371 downwards.
TTATTAACCCTTTACTGGCTCCTCTCCTCCTCTACATGATGTCTCACCATCCCAGCCACTGTTATTAACCCTTTACTGGCTCCTCTCCTCCTCTACATGATGTCTCACCATCCCAGCCACTGTTATTAACCCTTTACTGGCTCCTCTCCTCCTCCTCTACATGATGTCTCACCATCCCAGCCACTGTTATTAACCCTTTACTGGCTCCTCTCCTCCTCTACATGATGTCTCACCATCCCAGCCACTGTTATTAACCCTTTACTGGCTCCTCTCCTCCTCCTCTACATGATGTCTCACCATCCCAGCCACTGTTATTAACCCTTTACTGGCTCCTCTCCTCCTCCTCTACATGATGTCTCACCATCCCAGCCACTGTTATTAACCCTTTACTGGCTCCTCTCCTCCTCTACATGATGTCTCACCATCCCAGCCACTGTTATTAACCCTTTACTGGCTCCTCTCCTCCTCCTCTACATGATGTCTCACCATCCCAGCCACTGTTATTAACCCTTTACTGGCTCCTCTCCTCCTCCTCTACATGATGTCTCACCATCCCAGCCACTGTTATTAACCCTTTACTGGCTCCTCTCCTCCTCCTCTACATGATGTCTCACCATCCCAGCCACTGTTATTAACCCTTTACTGGCTCCTCTCCTCCTCCTCTACATGATGTCTCACCATCCCGGCCACTGTTATTAACCCTTTACTGGCCCCTCTTCTCCTCGTCTTACATCACTTCTCACCATCCCGGCCAATGTTATTAACCCTTTACCTGTCCTGCTTCTCCTCCTCTACATGACATCTCACCATCCCGACCACTGTTATTAACCCTTTACTGGCCCCTCTTCTCCTCCTTTATTTAACGTCACTAACATCTCAACATCCCGGCAACTGTTATTGACCCTTTACTGGCCCCTCTTCTCCTCTACAGGGCTTCCCACCATCCGAACCACTGTTATTAACCCTTTACTGGCCTCTCTCCTCCTCCTCCACATGATATCTCACCATCCCGGCCACTGTTATTAACCCTTTACTGGCCCCTCTTCTCCTCTACATGACTTTTCACCATCCCGGCCACTGTTATTGACCCTTTACTGGCCCCTCTTCTCCTCCTCTACATGTCTCCCCATCCCGGCCACTCTTATTGACCCTTTACTGGCCCCTCTTCTCCTCGTATACATGACTTCTCACATCCCAGCAACTGTTATTGACCCTTTACTGGCCCCTCTTCTCCTCTACATGGCTTCCCACCATCCCGGCCACTGTTATTAACCCTTTGCTGGCCCCTCTTCTACTCCTCTACATGATGTCTCACCATACTGGCCACTGTTATTAACCCTTTACTGGCCCCTCCTCCTCTTCTACATGACTTCTCACCATCCCGGCCACTGTTATTAACCCTTTGCTGGCCCCTCTTCTACTCCTCTACATGATGTCTCACCATACTGGCCACTGTTATTAACCCTTTACTGGCCCCTCCTCCTCTTCTACATGACTTCTCACCATCCCGGCCACTGTTATTGACCCTTTGCTGGCCCCTCTTCTACTCCTCTACATGATGTCTCACCATACTGGCCACTGTTATTAACCCTTTACTGGCCCCTCCTCCTCTTCTACATGACTTCTCACCATCCCGGCCACTGTTATTAACCCTTTGCTGGCCCCTCTTCTACTCCTCTACATGATGTCTCACCATACTGGCCACTGTTATTAACCCTTTACTGGCCCCTCCTCCTCTTCTACATGACTTCTCACCATCCCGGCCACTGTTATTGACCCTTTACTGGCTCCTCTTCTCCTCCTCTATACGACGTCTCAGTAGCCCAGGCCAATATTATCATAAAACTCATGTCTGCTGTTGTGAAAATGTGTAGAATTCAGTAATACTGAGAGAATTTCATTTTTAACCCATTTAACATTTGTCAGGATTTGTGTGCGAATTGTAGCTTTGTTTTGGATAATCTATACACCTTTGTCTATTTGCGTTTGAGGATTCGGAAATTCCCTGCATCATGGGCACCAAAGATCACAGTTGACCCACAGTAAAGCCCAAACTTTTTTTTTTCCATTTATTTCATTTTGTAGAACGTAAGGGAGTGCTATAACTCATCAGTTTTTTGTTTTTTTTCCCCATTAGGGAGATTTCCCTTGGCTTCCTGTCTCGTAGCCACAACAGGAAGTGAGAGAAAATCCCTGTCCATGAGTTACGAGAACTAGTGTCCTCATTGGAGGAAAGGGTTAACTGGTGCCGAGGTGTGGCAGACCAGATTATTATTTAAAATGTATCAATTCCTGGAGTTTCCATATCAGCGTATATATATATATATATATATATATATATATATATATATATATATATATATATATATATATATATATATATATATATATATATATATATATATATATATTGTGTTGCATTCTCTTATGTGTTCATGTTTCAAGCTGTATTATTTATGTATGATTGCTCCTCCAGGATAGGGGAGGGGATGCCTGATTGGGCTGCTCATGATGGTTTGCTTAAAAGAAGCTAATGGAAGTTACTGCTTCAGCTTGTATCCATTTAAATGATCCTTTCACAGCACCCCAGAGCACCTGCGTTGTAACAATGCAGCACCGCACAGCAATGCATTACAGGGCATTGCCATGCGTTTTATTGCAAAAAAAAAAAAGGGCGGTTGTGATTTTAGGCACATTAGGGTACTTAGGTAGTCCAATCATTTTGAATGTGTTGCCTTAACACAAAACATATAACATGCCTCAAAAAAAGTACATGTGCCCTGTGTTAAAAACTACTTCAAACCCTAGTGCTCTGTTTCAAATGCCACTTAATGCATTGACATACCGCCTTCGGCCCGGTCTGTCAGGACAGCATGGGTCATCTGCTGACTTGGCATCTTCCACAGACAGCTTAACTCTTCAATAAGACACATACATTGAATCTAACACAATATTTTTTCAGATAACTGCAGTGCAGAGGTTGTTTTTTTTGTAGCGTAGGAAGACAATGTAGCACTAACCCCCGAAGGAGCTGCTGGTTAGATTTCGGCTTAAGGCCCGTACACACGGTCGGACTTTTTGACAACAAACATGCAAATGAGCTGTTTTGGAGCAACATCCGACTGTGTGTACGCTCCATCGGACAAACTTTTTCTGTTTTCATCGGACTTTTGTTGGCTGTGCGAACGGACAAACTTTCTGGCAACAAAAGTCCGATGGAGCAAAGTCCGACCGTGTGTACGCAAAAGCATCGGACTTTTGTACAAGGTACAAACACGCATGCTCAGAACCTATGCAAACGATCAGACTACAATACAGAAGTTGACCAAAGGTGGCGCTGGAGTCATTGAACGTCCTCTTTTGAAGTGGCGTCCGTACGTTGTGACGTCACCACGTTCGTGTTTGTTGTCAAAAAGTCCGACCGTGTGTATGCAATACAAACTTGTGGACCACGCCCTTTGTACAAAAGTCCACGGAAAAGTTTGTACAAGTCCGACCGTGTGTATGAGGCTTTACCGTTACCTTCTGCCTTCCTCGTTGCATGTCTAGGGGTGTCCCGTGGTAGATGGCCCAGTAACTTGAGAGACTGACAACAGATCCACTTGAATGGATTTTATTTGCAAAACGTAGACAATGTGGGATCAAAGGGTTGGAAAGGAAGTTCAGGTACTCTTAGCCCTTGTACACACAGTCGGAGATTCCGACGGAAAATGTCCGGTCAGACCGTGTTGTCGGATAATCCGACTGTGTGTGGGCTCCATCGGACTGTTTCAATCGGAATATCCGACCGAAAAAGTTTTAGAGCTGGGCTATAAAACTTTCCGACAACATGATCCGATTGGACTTTGTCTGATTGTGTGTAGAGAATTCCGATCGGACAAAGTGCCACGCATGCTCAGATCAAAATCGGATTTTCCGACAACTTTGTCCGACCGTGTGTATGCAACAAAAGTTTCGGACAAAATCCGACGGATTTTGTTGTCGGAATGTCCGACCGTGTGTACAAGGGCTAAGTGTCAAAGTCAAAACGTTAAAGAACTTGCTTACTTTGACCGCATCCAGAGAATGGCCATTCGCAAGTGGATGATCACTCAGGTTGGACAGTCCTTCTCTCACAAGGCCTAGCAGCCAACAAGGTGCTTACTCAGGAACAAGTCTCTGCCACAGACGTTGTTGCAGAACACGTAGGGAAACTAAGCTTGAAAACACTCATAGGATACCTGGATCTTTCAGCCTGCTTGGCGATATCCACGAGACCGGATTCTCTCGGGTACTTCAGCCCTTTCAGGCTCTTACTAAGAAACCAACCCGTACCTGGTGTTCTTCTGAAGAGTCCTCCCCTGGATAGCGTGAAGTCACTGGGTCTCTCCCAAACCGGAGATGGTACCCAAACACCTCAGAATCCTCCCTCAGTTTCCTTGCCTCGGGCTAGCCAGCCCAGAGACATCAAGATCGGGTGGTTCTGCACCCCAGGCCATAGCCTTCCTGGGGGCTGGTCAGGAGGACCAGGACCATGAAGTCAGCACATCATTCTGGACCGGAACCCCAAACCACGCGACGTCCGCATCTTAAATACCCTCTCCCAGAAAGCACAGCGAGAACGCCACTCCCACTGGGCGGGCTCCAAGAGAGAGTAACTTAAGCACCTAACCAGACCAGAGTTCCATGCCTGCCAGAAGAGACAGTGCCCCCTGTGACCAGGCTGAACACTTCACAGTCCAGTCAGACTGATGCTGAAGTCTAATTTAAATAATTGTACCCAAACCAAACTGCAGTTTAGGAATGTTTAACTTGAAAAAAACGCATAGCGCGTGCTCTTCAGGAGCTGCCGCTACATCAACAACCTGTCGGCCGCAACATACAGTGTAATACTGACATATAATCACACACATAGGTTAGACTTGATGGACTTGTGTCTTTTTTCAACCTCATCTACTATGTAACAATGACTTTCCCAAACCCTGTTTCTGTGAAACTCGAATACTGACTGAGGGAGCATGGAAGAAATCGAGCGAATCAGGCTAGGGCTAAACTAGCATTAAACCAGAGGGGAAGACAGCTGGAGATACCAAATCACATTAGAACACAGGTTCCAATTGCTAAAAACCACCACTAGATGGCAGCATATTAAAGAAAAATGATAACCTAATGCAACAGATATGCCAACTCATTGTCAGGGTGCTGCATCAATTCCAGGGACCACACGGGACACCTGTATGGATGTGAGGATGTGACAGGTCCTCTTTGCAGAGTCAGGGATGGGGAGAGGAGACCAGGATGTGGAGGATGACTGGTCTGAGGAGGTTGAGTGAGACTCTGGGCTCTGCAGGTCTGGGAAAGGTTGACTCAGGACTGAGACCCAGGAGATGCTGGAGAAGGTGGAGCAATGCAGCAGGGGCGGATCCAGAGCCTAGTCTCGGGAGGGGCACTGCTAGAAAATATGTTTCTTTTGGGGGCAATTTATATGGGAAATGGCTGGTAATGGCGCTTCAATCATCACAGCACCATAGTTGTTATGGTGTCAGGATGATTGAAGAGCATTATTTCTATTATTACATTGTAATACAAAAATAAACGGTTCAACTCACCATAATGTAGAATCAGTGGGAGCCCAGAGGGTGTCACTAGCCATGTCGCCTGCCACCAAATGTGGATTGTCACTTGCCATGTCACTTGCCACACACTGCGCATTGTCTCTTGCCACACACTTTGGATTGTCACTTGCCATGTCACTTGCCACACACTGCGGATTGTCACTTGCCACGTCACTTGCCACACACTGCACATTGTCACTTGCCATGTCACTTGTAACCAAATACGGATTGTCACTTGCCACATGACCTGCCACACATTACGGATTGTCACTTGCCACACTTTGCAGATTGTCACTTTCCCCTTTGCCTGCCATACATTGCGGATTGTCACTTGCCACATGACCTGTCTCACATTACGGATTGTCACTTGCCACACTTTGCAGATTGTCACTTGCCCCTTCGCCTGCCACACATTGCGTATTGTCACTTGCCACGTTGCCTGCCACACATTACGGATTGTCACTTGCCACGCAGCCTGCCACACATTGCGGATTGTCACTTGCCACGTAGCCTGCCACACATTGCGGATTGTCACTTGCCACGTAGCCTGCCACACATTGTGGATTGTCACTTGCCACGTAGCCTGCCAGACATTGCGGATTGTCACTTGCCACGTAGCCTGCCACACATTGCGGATTGTCACTTGCAACGTAGCCTGCCAGACATTGCGGATTGTCACTTGCCACGTAGCCTGCCACACATTGCGGATTGTCACTTGCCACATAGCCTGCCACACATTATGGATTGTCACTTGCCACACAGCCTGCCACACATTGCGGATTGTCACTTGCCACGTAGCCTGCCACACATTACGGATTGTCACTTGCCACGCAGCCTGCCACACATTATGGATTGTCACTTGCCACGTAGCCTGCCACACATTACGGATTGTCACTTGCCACGCAGCCTGCCACACATTGCGGATTGTCACTTGCCACGTAGCCTGCCACACATTGTGCATTGTCACTTGCCACGTTGCCTGCCACACATTCCGGATTGTCATTTGCCACGTCACCTGCCACACATTGCAGATCGTCACTTGCCATGTAGCCTGCCACAGGTTGCAGATTGTCACTTGCCACATAGCCTGCCACACATTGCGGATTGTCACTTGCCACGTCGCCTACCATACGTTGCAGATTGTCACCTTCTGTGTCACTGGTCTTTTGCTGTGTCCCAGAGTGAAGTTAGGCAGCAGAGAGATAATGTAATCTCTCTGCTTCCCACTGCTTCCCGCACAGTGCAGAACTGCAGAGATGCAGGGCAGTGAGAGATGATGTCATCTCCCTGCTCCCCTGCTTGCCAGCTTCCTGATTGGCCAGCAGCCCGCTCACACACTGAGCCGCCCAGCTAACCCCCCCACCCACCTGCCCACGCTGTCACCCGCGGACCACCCGCCAGCGCTGTCACCCACGGAACCCACCGGCGGAATCGCCTGCCCACGTTGTCACCCACGGAACCGCTCGCCCACGCTGTCACCTGCGGAACCCGCCCGCGGAACGACACCCGCGGAACCGCCGGCCCGCGCTATCACCTGCGGAGCCACCCACATTCTCAGAGGGGGCAATTGGCCTGTTGCCTCCCCCCTGCAATGCAGGAACTGATCCTGGGGCGGGGGGGTGGATTTTTGGAAGGAGCAGTGCCGGGTCCAAGTGGAGTAACCTGCATCCACCCAGAAGAAGATTGTGGTGGATATTGCAATGTTAAATCATCTGACAGGCTCTCAGGGAATCTACTGGTGAGATCTCTGGGCCTAGTTCCCGGATCTGCATGCTAGGTGTTCTTAATATAAGGAGTTTCCACTATCCCTGTGCTGAGTTCCTTGGCCTGTACACTTGCTGGGTCCATTATCAAGGGTTCCCACCATCCCTATTCTCAGTTCTTAGGTCTATACACCTGCTGTGCCCATTATGAGGGGTTCCCCTTATCACTGTGCTGAGTTCCCAGGTCTGTACACCTACTGTGCCCATTATGAGGGGTTCCCACCATCCCTGTGCTGAGTTCCCAGGTCTGTACACCCGATGTGCCCATTATGAGGGCTTCCCACCATCTCTGTGATGAGTTCCCAGGTCTGTACACCTGATGTGCCCATTATGAGGGCTTCCCACCATCTCTGTGCTGAGTTCCCAGGACTGTACACCCAATGTGCCCATTATGAGGGCTTCCCACCATCTCTGTGATGACTTACTAGGTCTGTACACCTGCTGTGCCCATTATGAGGAGTTCCCACCATCCCTGTGCTGAGTTCTTGGGTCTGTACACCTGCTGTGCCCATTATGAGGAGCTCCCACCATCCCTGTGCTGAGTTCTTGGGTCTGTACACCTGCTGTGCCCATTATGAGGGGTTCCCACCATCCCTGTGCTGAGTTCTTGGGTCTGTACACCTGCTGTGCCCATTATGAGGAGTTCCCACCATCCCTGTGCTGAGTTCTTGGGTCTGTACACCTGCTGTGCTCATTATGGGGAGTTCTGGAGTTCCCACCATCCCTGTGCTGAGTTCCAGGGTTTGTACACCTGATGTGCCCATTATGAGGGGTTCCCACCATTCATGTGCTGACTTCCTGGGCCTGTACACCTGCTGTGGCCATTATGATGGGTTCCCATGTCAGGGAGATCTCGGCACATAGAAGACTCAGCCACCTAGGCTCCAGCTATACTAAAATATGATTTCCCGGGGAAGTGACACAATAAGAAGACAGAAGAAAATCTTTCATTCTTCATCTCTCTCTTCGATGACGCACAGCGGCAGACATGTGATTGTGACACACGTGCGCTCCAATATTTCTGTATGATGTTTTGTGCAGCGTGTCCCCGGAGCCCCCCGATGATGTTCTTGGCTGTGAATAGTTCTAGAGGCCCCCCACAGGTTGTAATCCGGGGCCAGGATCCCAGGCGCCTATTTTGTGTTTTCTTGCCTCCCACTCTCCCTCGCTCTTTCCATCTGCGTCCTGCCGGGTTTTTATTCCAGCTAATTGTTGGCTGTATTTGTCTGCCGCCCACTCTAATCAGAGCTCTTATTTCTCAAAGTGCCTGCCGAGCAAATTCTGAATTATCAACAATTTCACTTTTCTTTACCTTTCCACAACCCAATGTCAACGTCCCACCGACTTCGCCACCATGTCATCTGTCTATTCACTGTTTCACCAACTTCATTGCCATCTTATCTGCATATTCTCCATCACACCGACTTCATCTACATCTCATCTGTATATTCACCGCCTCACTGATTTCACCGCCATCTCATCTATTTACCAACATCTCAATGACTTCACTGTCATCTCATCTGTCCATTCACCAATGCCACACCGACTTACCGACTCCATCTCATATGTCTAATGACCAACGTCTCACTGACTTTATAGACATTTCATCTGTCTATTCACCAACGTCTCACCGACTTCACCGCCATCTCATCTGTCTATTCACCAACGTCTCACCGACTTCACCGCCATCTCATCTGTCTATTCACCAACGTCTCACCGACTTCACCGCCATCTCATCTGTCTATTCACCAACGTCTCACCGACTTCACCGCCATCTCATCTGTCTATTCACCAACGTCTCACCGACTTCACCGCCATCTCATCTGTCTATTCACCAACGTCTCACCGACTTCACTGCCATCTCATCTGTCTATTCACCAACCTCTCACCGACTTCACCGCCATCTCATCTGTCTATTCACCAACGTCTCACCGACTTCACCGCCATCTCATCTGTCTATTCACCAACGTCTCACCGACTTCACCGCCATCTCATCTGTCTATTCACCAACCTCTCACCGACTTCACCGCCATCTCATCTGTCTATTCACCAACGTCTCACCGACTTCACCGCCATCTCATCTGTCTATTCACCAACGTCTCACCGACTTCACCGCCATCTCATCTGTCTATTCACCAACCTCTCACCGACTTCACCGCCATCTCATCTGTCTATTCACCAACGTCTCACCGACTTCACCGCCATCTCATCTGTCTATTCACCAACGTCTCACCGACTTCACCGCCATCTCATCTGTCTATTCACCAACGTCTCACCGACTTCACCGCCATCTCATCTGTCTATTCACCAACGTCTCACCGACTTCACCGCCATCTCATCTGTCTATTCACCAACCTCTCACCGACTTCACCGCCATCTCATCTGTCTATTCACCAACGTCTCACCGACTTCACCGCCATCTCATCTGTCTATTCACCAACGTCTCACCGACTTCACCGCCATCTCATCTGTCTATTCACCAACCTCTCACCGACTTCACCACTATTTCATACGTCTATTGACCAATGTCTCACCGACTTCACCGCCATCTCATCTGTCTATTTACCAACATCTCAATGACTTCCCTGTCATCTCATCTGTCCATTCACCAATACCACACCGACTTACCGACTCCATCTCATATGTCTATTCACCAACCTTTCACCGACTTCACCACCATTTCATACGTCTATTGACCAACGTCTCACCGACTTCACCGCCATCTCATCTGTCTATTTACCAACATCTCAATGACTTCACTGTCATCTCATCTGTCCATTCACCAATGCCACACCAACTTCATCTCCATCTCATATGTCTATTGACCAACGTCTCACTGACTTTATCGACATTTCATCTGTCTATTCACCAACGTCTCACCGACTTAACATCCATCTCATCTGTCTATTCACCAACCTCTCACCAACTTCACCACTATTTCATACGTCTATTGACCAACGTCTCACCGACTTCACCACTATTTCATACGTCTATTGACCAATGTCTCACCGATTTCACCACTATTTCATACGTCTATTGACCAACGTCTCACCGACTTCACCGCCATCTCGTCTGTCTATTCACCAACCTCTCACTGACTTCACCACTATTTCATACGTCTATTGACCAACGTCTCAACGAATTCACCACCATCCCATCTGTCTATTTACCAACATCTCAATGACTTCACTGTCATCTCATCTGTCCATTCACCAATGCCACACCGACTTCATCTCCATCTCATATGTCTATTCACCAACGTCTCACCGACTTCACCGCCATCTCATCTGTCTATTCACCAACCTCTCACCGACTTCACCACTATTTCATACGTCTATTCACCAACGTCTCAACGACTTCACCGCCATCTCATCTGTCTATTTACCAACATCTCAATGACTTCCCTGTCATCTCATCTGTCCATTCACCAATGCCACACCGACTTCATCTCCATCTCATATGTCTATTCACCAACGTCTCACCGACTTCACCGCCATCTCATCTGTCTATTCACCAACCTCTCACCAACTTCACCACTATTTCATACGTCTATTCACCAACGTCTCAACGACTTCACCGCCATCTCATCTGTCTATTCACCAACCTCTCACCAACTTCACCACTATTTCATACGTCTATTCACCAACGTCTCAACGACTTCACCGCCATCTCATCTGTCTATTTACCAACATCTCAATGACTTCCCTGTCATCTCATCTGTCCATTCACCAATGCCACACCGACTTACCGACTCCATCTCATATGTCTATTCACCAACCTTTCACCGACTTCACCACCATTTCATACGTCTATTGACCAGCGTCTCACCGACTTCACCGCCATCTCATCTGTCTATTTACCAACATCTCAATGACTTCACTGTCATCTCATCTGTCCATTCACCAATGCCACGCCAACTTCATCTCCATCTCATATGTCTATTCACCAACGTCTCACCGACTTCACCGCCATCTCATCTGTCCATTCACCAATGCCACGCCAACTTCATCTCCATCTCATATGTCTATTGACCAACGTCTCACTGACTTTATCGACATTTCATCTGTCTATTCACCAACGTCTCACCGACTTAACATCCATCTCATCTGTCTATTCACCAACCTCTCACCAACTTCACCACCATTTCATACGTCTATTGACCAACGTCTCACTGACTTTATCGACATTTCATCTGTCTATTCACCAGTGTCTCACCGACTTCACCGCCATCTCATCAGTCTATTCACCAATCCCTCTCACCGACTTAACATCCATCTCATCTGTCTATTCACCATCGTGCTGACTTCACCACCATATGATCTACCTAAACACCAGTGTCTCACCGACTTCACCGCCATCTCATCTATCAATTCACCAACCTCTCACCGACTTTACCACCATCTCATACGTCTATTGACCAACGTCTCACCGACTTTACCACCATCTCATACGTCTATTGACCAACGTCTCACCGACTTTACCACCATCTCATATGTCTATTGACCAACGTCTCACCGACTTTACCGCCATCTCATACGTCTATTGACCAACGTCTCACCGACTTTACCGCCATCTCATACGTCTATTGATCAACACCTCACTGACTTTACCGCCATCTCATACGTCTATTGACCAACGTCTCACCGACTTCACCGCCATCTCATACGTCTATTGACCAACGTCTCACCGACTTCACCACCATCTCACCTGTGTTTTTATCCATGTCTCATTGACTTCACCGTCATTTCATTTGTCTTTTCACCAATGTCTTGACCAGTGTAGATAAGATGTACACCTCCTTTCATAATGACTGCCACCATTTATTATACCCCCCAACCTTATTCCCCATCATCTTACCTATAAGAATGAGACCACTCTTTAATTGGGGTATAACTGGCCATAGCAGCCTTTTATTCACAAATATAAAATATATAAAAAACTTTAACCATAACAACAAACTCAAAGTATCAGTTTCTCCCACCCGGTGGTCTTATACGGCACTTCCCCAAATAACTGCTCCACTTCTACACTGCGGGCCTGCTACCGTACTAGGCCTCCAGCCGTGATACCATCAGCCCGGAGACAACTCATTACCCGCAGTGTCCACATTACCATCTTCAGCTAACCTTTGTTAGCTGTACACCAAGGGGCCCATTGCACTAATAAGTCCCCCACACTTCCATCTCATGGGTTAGTTACCACCATACAAGACCACCACCGCAAACTGACCGCTGCCATGACGTATCTGGAAACCGCACCTGAAAATAAAAGCGTTAGTACAAACCTAAAAAAACAAACACTCAGGGAGGGTGGGTGGGAAACTCCTTTTGCCTGGCTACTCCCCGCAATGTTGCCCAGGAACACCTCCTGCCCCTTAAGTAAACTAAACCCCTCCCAGCCTGTTACTTTCCTTAACCACTCCCCAGCTCCACACTTTCTAACCTCCTAAACTTTTTTAACTCTTGCTGTGCTCCCTTATCACTCCCGTCATGCTGGCCCTCCGCTACCCTGTTTCCCCTAAAATAAGACCTAGCCTGATTGTCGGTGTTGGCTGCAATATAAGCCCTACCACCCAAATAAGCCCTACCCTGTTTCCTCAAAAATAAGCCCTACACTGAAAAGAAGACCTACAAGGACTGTAACTAGGGCTTATTTGGGGGGTAGGGCTTTTATTGCAGCTATCACTGACAATCACACTAGGTCTTATTTTAGGGGAAACAGGGTAGCTCCTTTGAAATACTCTCGCTCCCTGGCCTTTCTTACCGACTTCACCACAATCTCATCTGTCTATTCACCAACCTCTCACCGACTTCACCGCCATCTAATATGTCTATTGACCAACGTCTCACCGACTTCACCACCATCTCATTTGTCTATTCACCAATGTCACACTGATTTCATCGTCATGTCACCTGTGTTTTTACCAATGTCTCATTGACTTCACCGTCATTTCATTTGCCTTTTCACCAATGTCTTACCGACTTTACCACCATCTCAGCTGTCTATTCACCAATGACACACTAACTTCACCACCATCTCACATGTCTATTGACCAATGTCTCATCGACTTCACCGTCATCTTATCTGTCTATTCACCAACGTCTCACCGACTTTACCGCCATCTCATCTATATCGTCTACCGATGTCTCACCAACTTCACAGCCATCTCTTCTGTGTCTATTCACCAATGTCACACCGAATTCACCGTCATCTCATCTGTCCATTCACTAATGTCTCACCGACTTTACCGCCATCTCATCTGTGTCTATTCACCAATGACACACCGACTTCCCCACCATCTTATATATCTATTGACCAATGTCTCACCGACTCCACCATCATCTTATCTGTCTATTCACCAATGTCACACTGACTTCACCGCCATCTCATACGTCTATTGACCAATGTCTGACCGACATCACCATCATCTCATTTGTCTATTCACCAATGTCACACTGACTTCACCGTCATCTCACCTGTGTTTTTACCAATGTCTCATTGACTTCACCGTCATTTCATTTGTCTTTTCACCAATGTCTTACCGACTTTACCACCATCTCATCTGTCTATTGACCAATGTCTCACCGACTTCACCGTCATCTTATCTGTCTATACACCAATGTCACACCGACTTCACCGCCATCTCATCTATATCGTCAACCGATGTCTCACCAACTTCACAGCCATCTCTTCTGTGTCTATTCACCAATGTCACACCGAATTCACCGTCATCTCATCTGTCCATTCACTAATGTCTCACCGACTTTACCGCTATCTTATATGTCTATTGACCAACGTCTCACAACTTCACTGTCGTCTCATCTGTCTATTCACCAATGTCACACCAACTTCAACAACATGTCATCTGTTTATTCACCATCTCCCCAACCTCACCGACATCTCATCTGCCTAATCATCAATGTCTCACCGACTTCACTGTCATCGCATCTGTGTTTTCACCAAAGTCTCATCGACTTCACCGCCATCTTATCTGTCTATTCACCAATGTTACACTGACTTCACCGTCACCTCATCTGTCCGTTCACCAACATCTCACCGACTTCACCACCATTTTATCTATCTATTCACCAATGTCACACCGACTTCAGCAACATGTCATCTGTTTATTCACCATCTCACCAGCCTCACCAACATCTCATCTGCCTAATCACCAAAGTCTCACCGACTTCACCGCCAACTCATCTGTGTTTTCACCAAAGTCTCACCGACTTCACCACCATCTCATCTGTCTTTTCTCGAATGTCACACCGACTTCATCGTCATCTCATCTGTCCATTCACCAACTTCAGCACCATCTTATCTGTCTATTCACCAATGTCACGCCAACTTCATCGACATGTCATCTGTTTGTTCACCATCTCACCGACTTCACCGCCATCTCACCTGTCTATTCATCAATGTCACATGACTTCACTGCCTGCGTGACTCAGGACAGACTACTATTTTACAGCAGAGCTCAGAGCAGGGGAGGGAGAAGCCGCACAATGAGCCAAACAAGAGTTTGGCAGTGCAAGGGACATGCTGACAGGAGCAGAGAGATGGGTTCACCATTCTACTGCTTCTCCTTTCACTGTCCATTCACAGGCTGATTCAATGAATGCCTCTTGAAATGAATGATGTGCTGCTTGTGCAAATTCCTAAATGTTTGATTTAATATAGAAAAGTTTTATGTTTGGGAGGCTCTTATATGATTGCTGTTGGGGATTGGAACTTAAAAGCCTCCCAATTTTATTATGAGGATAGATTCCAGAGACACTGTCTAAGGATCCCAAGCACATTAATCTCTCTGCTTTTTAAAGTGGCTGTAAATCCTTACATATACCCACTGAAGAGAATGGCCTCAGGTGATACACAGAGAAGAAGAAAAAAATCATCCCGCATAAGTTGTACCTGTTTATATGTAGCCATCTCTTCTCTACATCCATTCAAAGTGCATAATTTATACAGCTTGTCTGAGGTTTTAGAAAGCAGAGGGCAGCAAGATGAAGTTACGCTCTGCAGAGCTCAGTGAGAAGAGCTCTGAGGCATAATCGGAGGGAAGGCATGCACCCCCTTCAGGAACAGAGCTGAGGTTATCAATCACAGGCTGTGTGATGAAGCTCCCTCCCCATCACCTTTTTTCTCTTGGTGTTAGGCAAACTCAGAAGAGACTCATGCTGATAGCAGAGGAATGAGGCTGCAGAGAAAAATGTCACTTAGTGCTCTGGACTGAGACAAGTGCACACTATAGCGGGATATGCTTTGTTCATATTTCATGTCTGAGATTTCCAACCACTTTAATCTCTTCTCTTCATTTTTTTTTCTTTCTCTTTCCTCCTCTACCCTTCCCCTTTCTCTTCTTCCCCCATATTTCATTTTCCTTTCCTCTGCTCTCCCCTTCCCGTTCTTTAATTTC
The DNA here is from genome assembly GCF_037356315.1 of Lithobates pipiens. Lineage (NCBI taxonomy): Eukaryota > Metazoa > Chordata > Amphibia > Anura > Ranidae > Lithobates > Lithobates pipiens. The sequence continues at coordinate 616,914,598 of NW_027507758.1, read as the reverse complement.
CTCTGATCTACCCTTACCTTCTCTTTTCTTTCTCTTTTCTTGTTCCCCTTCCCTTCTCTCCTCTCAAAGGATGACCAACTCTGTCTGGGGGGAATTCATTCAATCGCTAGTGGTGCATCTTGAAATTTTCGAAACCCAAACTCAACCCTTCGCTTCTCTTCTTCCACCTCTTCTCTCTTCTTCACCTCTTTTCTCTTCTTTTTTCTTCCCTTTTCTCATCTCATCTCCTCTTCCCTTTTCTATTCTTTCCCCATCACTTTCCTTTTCTTTTTCTCCGCTTTCCCCTTCCCGTTCTTTCCTTTCCTCTGATCTACCCTTACCTTCTCTCCTCTCAAGGGATGACCAAATCTGCCTGGGTGTGATTCAAGGGGGGAATTCATTCAATCCTTAGTGGTGCATCTTGAAATTTGTGAAATCCTAACTCTCTTCTCTTCTCTTTTCTCCTCCCTTGCCCTCCCCTCTCCTCCACTCTCTTCTCTTCTATTCTCTCCTCCTCTCTTCTCTTCTCTCATCTCTTCTCTTCTCTCCTCTCCTCTCATCCCTTTTCTTCTCTCCCCTCTACTCTCCCCTCTTCTTCTCTCCCCTCTATTCTCCCCTCTTCTCTCCCCTCTTCTCTCCCCCCTTCTCTCCCCCCTTCTCTCCTCCCTTCTTTCTCCTCTCCTCTCTTCTATCTTCTTCGCTCCTCCCTCCCTTCTCTCCTCTTCTCTCCTCCCTTCTCTCCTCTTCTTGTCTCTTCTCTTCTCCTCTCCCTTCCCCTCTCCTCTTCTTGTCTCTTCTCTTCTCCCCTCCCTTCCCCTCTCCTCTTCTTGTCTCTTCTCTTCTCCACTCCCTTCCCCTCTCCTCTTCTTGCCTCTTCTCTTCTCTTCTCCCCTCCCTTCTCCTCTCCTATTCATGTCTCTTCTCTTCTCTCCTCCTCTCCCCTCTTCTTGTCTCTTCTCTCCTCCCCTCTTCTTGTCTCTTCTCTCCTCCCCTCCCCTTTTCTTGACTCTTCTCTTCCCCCCTCCCTTCCCCTCTCTTCTTCTCGTCTCTTCTCTCCTCCCTTCCCCTCCCCTCTTCTTATCTCTTCTCTTCTCTCCTCCCCTCCCCTCTTCTTGTCTCTTCTCTCCTCCCTTCCCCTCCCCTCTTCTTGTCTCTTCTCTTCTCTCCTCCCCTCTTCTTGTCTCTCTTCTCTTTTCTCCTCCCTCCCCCTCCCCTCTTCTTGTCTCTTCTCTTCTCTCCTCTCTACCCCTCCCCTCCCCTCTTCTTGTCTCTTCTCTTCTCTCCTCCCTTCCCCTGCCCTCTTTTTGTCTCTTCTCTTCCCCTCTCCCTTCCCCTCCCCTCTTCTCGTCTCTTCTCTCCTCCCTTCCCCTCCGCTCTTCTTGTCTCTTCTCTTCTCTCCTCCCCTCCCCTCCCCTCTTCTTGTCTCTTCTCTTCTCTCCTCCCTTCCCCTCCCCTCTTCTTGTCTCTTCTCTCCTCCCCTCTTCTTGTCTCTTCTCTTTTCTCCTCCCTCCCCCTCCCCTCTTCTTGTCTCTTCTCTTCTCTCCTCTCTACCCCTCCCCTCCCCTCTTCTTGTCTCTTCTCTCCTCCCTTCCCCTCCCCTCTTCTTGTATCTTCTCCCCCCCTTCTTGTCTCTTCTCTCCTCCCTTCCCCTCCCCTCTTCTTGTCTCTTCTCTCCCCCCTTCTTTTCTCTTCTCTTTCCTCCTCCCTTCCCCTCCCCTCTTCTTGTCTCTTCTCCCCCCCCCCCTTTTCTTGTCTCTTCTCTTCTCTCCTCCCTTCCCCTCCCCTCCCCTCTCCTCTTCTCTCCCTCTCTTTTCATCTTTTCTCTTCTCTTCCCCAGGTTGTTGTTATCCTTCTAAGCCAATAGTAACATTTGGGCACCTCTCCAACCAGCAGCTCTTCCAGATTTCCTATTAACGAAATAAGGTTATTTTGGTGCCAGTTGGGTGACTTCAGGGGCCCCTCTGGCAGCATTCCATCACTCATCCTTTCAGGGGACACAACATGTATTTCAGATCCCTTCTTGCACATGGAATGGAAACTGCTGAGCAATGACATTGGGAGGCTCATTAAGAAATTAGACGGCGGAACGAGGTTCTAATTAATGGAAGTGGTGGTGGAAGGAGACGTAAATACCGAGCGGGGGAAAGTGCTGGATCAATAACAGCGGCAATGAAGGACATCAATCTCGTGTGTCTGATTCCACCGGTGCATGGAGACATTTTCCTTTATACCCCCCCCCCCCCGTTCCCCGTATACCTCCAGTTCATCAATAGACCTTTACAATGCAACCACGGGGATGCAGCTGATGTTCAAATCCAATTTACTAGTCTGCCATAGTTACATACTAACCCGGGATCGGAAGAGCCCAACGTTCGCCAAGTTCACCCTCCTACACATGGTACTGAGCAGGCAAAACCAACTGCATTCCAATTCAACCCACCCCCCCCCTGTACACCCCCTCCCCCTGTACACCCCCTCCCCCCCCGTACACCCCCCTGTACACTCCCTCCCCCCCCGTACACCCCCTATGAAGCAGAGCTGCTTTGGGACCAATTATGCAGGCAAAACATTGTCGTTATTTAAGATATCCAAGTAATAGAGATTCAGTATCTTTAATTTGGTGATTTTTGGTGGTTTTGAAAAAAATTATAATTATAATTGTAAAAAAAAATTTTTTTATATTTTAATTATAATATTTTTATGCAGTCCATATACATTTGATCGACATTGATCAGAGTTAGTTAAAAAAATAATAATATTGTTACCATGGATACAAATTTATAAATGGTATTCTGCCACCAAAATTAGAATTTTGATACAAAGCATGCTAAAGGTGTTTACAAAGGAAATAGACTTTTTTTTTTTTTTTTTGCAATTTTGTGTATTTTTTTTTTTTTTTTTTAACGTGACGCTATTAAAAAAACAATGAAGAAAAAAAAGAAAAATAGAAAACAAAGTTTAAATATTGATGGTTAGAACAATATAAATGAAAAAAAAGAATAGTCATGGGGAGAAGGGAAAAAAGGAAATTCATTATTCCTGATGTATGGCGTGAGGTAAGGATTAGTAAAGGGTTAAAAGGAAATATATTTTATTTAAAAAAAACAGGTCAAAGCTGTTTTTGTTGACATCACATACAGATGGAAGCTCATCTCTTTGGCCTGTAGATGATTTCAAAAGTAACAATGTTACTTTGTATCTCTCTATCTCCTGCCTGATCAATGTTTATAAACAATGTTACTTTGTATCTCTCTATCTCCTGCCTGATCAATGTTTATAAACAATGTTACTTTGTATCTCTCTATCTCCCGCCTGATCGATGTTTATAAACAATGTTACTTTGTATCTCTCTATCTCCCGTCTGATCAATGTTTATAAACAATGTTACTTTGTATCTCTCTATCTCCCGTCTGATCAATGTTTATAAACAATGTTACTTTGTATCTCTCTATCTCCCGTCTGATCAATGTTTATAAACAATGTTACTTTGTATCTCTCTCTCTCCTGTCTGATCAATGTTTATAAACAATGTTACTTTGTATCTCTCTATCTCCCACCTGATCAATGTTTATAAACGATATTACTTTGTATCTATCTCTCCTCTGATCAATGATTATAAACAATGTTACTTTGTATCTCTCTATCCCGTCTGATCAATGTTTATAAACAATGTTATTTTGTATCTCTATATCTCCTGTCTGATCAATTTTTATAAACAATCTTACTTTGTATCTCTCTATCTCCCGTCTGATCAATGTTTATAAACAATGTTACTTTGTATCTCTCTATCTCCCGCCTGATCAATGTTTATAAACGATGTTCCTTTGTATCTTTCTATCTCCCGTCTGTTCAATGATTATAAATGATGTTACTTTGTATCTCTCTATCTCCTGTCTGATCAATTTTTATAAACAATGTTACTTTGTATCTCTCAATCTCCTTCCAGAGTGCCCCCTTATGTCATCTCCTTCGAGAGTGCCCCCTTATGTTGTCTCCTTCCAGAGTGCCCCCTTATGTTGTCTCCTTCCAGAGTGCCCCCTTATGTTGTCTCCTTCCAGAGTGCCCCCTTATGTCATCTCCTTCCAGAGTGCCCCCTTATGTTCATCTTCTTTCAGAGTGCCCCCTTATGTCTTCTCCTTCCATAGTGCCCACTTATGTCCATCTACTTTCAGAGTGCCCCCTTATGCCTTCTTCTTCCAGAGTGCCCCCTTATGTCGTCTCCTTCCAGAGTGCCCCTTTATGTTGTCTCCTTCCAGAGTGCCTCCTTATAACATCTCCTTCCAGAGTGCCCCCTTATAACATCTCCTTCGAGAGTGCCCCCTTATGTTGTTTCCTTCCAGAATGCCCCCTTATGTCGTCTCCTTCCAGAGTGCCCACTTATGGTTTTCTTTTTTCAGAATGCCCCCTTATGTCCATGTTCTTCCAGAGTGCCCCCTAATGTCGTTCCCTTCTAGAGTGCCCCCTTATGGTTATCTTCTTTCAGAGTACCCCCTTCTGTCATCTCCTTCCAGAGTGCCCACTTATGTCCATCTACTTCCAGAGTGCCCCCTTATGCGCATCTCCTTCCAGAGTGCCCCTTTATGTCGTCTCCTTCCAGAGTGCCTCCTTATGACATCTCCTTCCAGAGTGCCCCCTTATGTTGTTTCCTTCCAGAGTGCCCCCTTATGTTGTTTCCTTCCAGAGTGCCCCCTTATGTTGTTTCCTTCCAGAATGCCCCCTTATGTTGTCTCCTTCCAGAGTGCCCACTTATGGTTATCTTCTTTCAGAGTGCCCCCTTATGTCCATGTTCTTCCAGAGTGCCCCCTAATGTCGTTCCCTTCCAGAGTGCCTCCTTATGTTGTCTCCTTCCAGAGTGCCCCCTTATGTCATCTCCTTCTAGAGTGCCCCCTTATGGTTATCTTCTTTCAGAGTGCCCCCTTATTACATCTCCTTCCAGAGTGCCCCCTTATGTCTTCTCCTTCCAGAGTGCCCACTTATGTCCATCTACTTCCAGAGTGCCCCCTTATGCCTTCTTCTTCCAGAGTGCCCCCTTATGCCTTCTTCTTCCAGAGTGCCCCCTTATGCGCATCTTCTTCCAGAGTGCCCCTTTATGTCGTCTCCTTACAGAGTGCCTCCTTTTGACATCTCCTTCCAGAGTGCCCCCTTATGTTGTTTCCTTCCAGAGTGCCCCCTTATGTCGTCTCCTTCCAGAGTGCCCCCTTATGTCGTCTCCTTCCAGAGTGCCCCCTTATGTCATCTCCTTCCAGAGTTCCCCCTTATGTTGTTTCCTTCCAGAGTGCCTCCTTATGACATCTCCTTCCAGAGTGCCCCCTTATGTTGTTTCCTTCCAGAGTGCCCCCTTATGTCGTCTCCTTCCAGAGTGCCCCCTTATGTCATCTCCTTCCAGAGTGCCCCCTTATGTTGTTTCCTTCCAGAGTGCCCCCTTATGTCGTCTCCTTCCAGAGTGCCCCCTTATGTCATCTCCTTCCAGAGTGCCCCCTTATGTTGTCTCCTTCCAGAGTGCCCCCTTATGGTTATCTTCTTTCAGAGTGCCTCCTTATGACATCTCCTTCCAGAGTGCCCCTTTATGTCGTCTCCTTCCAGAGTGCCCCCTTATGTTGTTTCCTTCCAGAGTGCCTCCTTATGACATCTCCTTCCAGAGTGCCCCCTTATGTCGTCTCCTTCCAGAGTTCCCCCTTATGTTGTTTCCTTCCAGAGTGCCCCCTTATGACATCTCCTTCCAGAGTGCCCCCTTATGTCGTCTCCTTCCAGAGTAGTGATGGACGAACGTTTCGCCCGGCGGTCGTTTCGCGGCGAATTTCCGACTTTCGCCGTCCGCGGGTTCGAACGCCTTTTTCCGTCGTTCGCCCCGGCGGACTTACGTGTTTAATGTATACAAGAACTTTAACCTTTCGTGACACGTTTATCATGTGTTACAGGACAACCAATTGAGACATGACAGCTCATGGACACTTGGACATTCCCCCTAACCTATAAATACACCCGATCCGGTGGCCATTTTACATTCTTTCTTCTGTCACTGTAGGGAAAGGATCCTGTGTGGAGTAGGGACAGAGAAAACGCTAGCTATTTGGTACACAAAAGTTCTTTTCAGGACTGGTATAGGTGTTAGGTCAGCAGCCTGAGTTTCTTTTGTCAGTTTAGATAAAGGGACAGAGCGCTGTATGCTGCTATTTTAGGGACAGCTCAGCCAGATTAGTCTTTCTTCATCATCATCATCATCATCATCATTAGCTGTTACTATCAGGTCCACAAAAGAGCTGTTCCAGCTAATCGTTCCAGCCTACTCTTTTTTGCCAATTTGTATAGGGACAGGCAGGAAGCAGTGTGTCAGGCAGTGAGGATAATTTTAAAGACTTGCTGTTACTATTAGTTCCACAAAGGTTCTTTTCAGGACTGGTATCAGTGGTACGGTAATAGGCTTGTACACGTATAATATTCTTTCTTCCAAATATAGAAAGAATATTATACTTGACTGCTGCCCTTCTGCTGCAGTCTGCTAATCATTCACAACTCACTTGTTCCACAAAGCTCTTTATCAGGACTGGTAACTTGGTCTGTCTAGGGTGCTACGGTACATAGGCTTGGGTGCGGTACAGTCTGCTGTTCTGTAAGGACCGCTATCGGTCCACAATACATAGGGTTGCCGTGCACTACTGCTGACCGCTGCCCTATACTGCAGCAGTCCTTCAGCGGTATAGGGACTGACGCACAGTCTGCTAAACACTAATACACAACCTGCTTGGTCCACAAAAGTTCTTATAAGGACTGGTAACTTGGTATAGGGTGCTACGGTACATAGGCCTGAGTGCGTTACAGTCTGCTGTTCTGTAAGGACCGCTATCGGTCCACAATACATAGGGTTGACGTGCACTACTGCTGACCGCTGCCCTATACTGCAGCAGTCCTTCAGCGGTATAGGGACTGACGCACAGTCTGCTAAACACTAACACACAACCTGCTTGGTCCACAAAAGTTCTTATAAGGACTGGTAACTTGGTATAGGGTGCTACGGTACATAGGCCTGAGTGCAGTACAGTCTGCTGTTCTGTAAGGACTGCTATCGGTCCACAATACATAGGGTTGCCGTGCACTACTGCTGACCGCTGCCCTATACTGCAGCAGTCCTTCAGCGGTATAGGGACTGACGCACAGTCTGCTAAACACTAATACACAACCTGCTTGGTCCACAAAAGTTCTTATAAGGACTGGTAACTTGGTATAGGGTGCTACGGTACATAGGCCTGAGTGCAGTACAGTCTGCTGTTCTGTAAGGACCGCTATCGGTCCACAATACATAGGGTTGCCGTGCACTACTGCTGACCGCTGCCCTATACTGCAGCAGTCCTTCATTGGTATAGGGACTGACGTACAGTCTGCTAATCACTAACACACAACCTGCTTGGTCCACAAAAGTTCTTATAAGGACTGGTAACTTGGTATAGGGTGCTACGGTACATAGGCCTGAGTGCGTTACAGTCTGCTGTTCTGTAAGGACCGCTATCGGTCCACAATACATAGGGTTGCCGTGCACTACTGCTGACCGCTGCCCTATACTGCAGCAGTCCTTCAGCGGTATAGGGACTGACGCACAGTCTGCTAAACACTAACACACAACCTGCTTGGTCCACAAAAGTTTTTATAAGGACTGGTAACTTGGTATAGGGTGCTACGGTACATAGGCCTGAGTGCAGTACAGTCTGCTGTTCTGTAAGGACCGCTATCGGTCCACAATACATAGGGTTGACGTGCACTACTGCTGACCGCTGCCCTATACTGCAGCAGTCCTTCAGCGGTATAGGGACTAAGAGTTTTGTCACAGGGTGATTTAAAAAATGACAGGCAGAGGAAGAGGCAGGCCCTTCCGCAGGGGTGGTAGGGGTAGGGCAGGAGCAACAGCCTTGAGCCAAAGTGGGAAGTTGCAGAAGGTGCGTTCAATTACTTTAAAGGACGCACCAGACTTGGTTGAGTGGCTCACTCAGCCTTATTCTTCTGCACCCTCCTCATCCTCTCGATCTGCACCCTCTTCTTCACTCTCTGCTATGTGCACCCCCAAAGACACTACCACCAACAACACCACCACCACCACATACCTTCCGCTTGAGTGCAAATGGGGGCCTTCATGCTCCAGTGTTTTAATAGGGACCCCCGTATAAAAAGCATGAGGGTCAAGGACCAGTACTGGGTGGCAACGTACTTAGATCCCCGGTACAAACACAAAATGGCGGAAATGTTACCGCCGTCGCAGAGGGCTGTCAGAATGCAGCACTTCCAGGCCTTGCTTCGAGAAATGCTGCATTCTGCTTTTGCGTGCGCTGGCAGAGGAGCAATTCCCACTCCCAGAGAAGGATTTGCGGGTACCAATCCAACAGCGCCTGCAAGAAGAGGCCGGTTTGAAGATGTGTTGGTGACTTCGGATATGAGGTCATTCTTTCAGCCGACCCATCGACAGGTGTCATCCGGATCCAGCATCAGGGAACGCCTAGACCGTCAGGTGTCCGACTACATTGGGTTAACGGCCGATGTGGACGCTCTGAGGAGTGATGAACCCTAGACTACTGGGTGGGCAGGCTTGACCTCTGGCCAGAGCTTGCCCAATTTGCAATCGAACTGTTGGCTTGCCCCTCATCCAGTGTCCTGTCCGAAAGGACGTTCAGCGCAGCAGGGGGGATTGTGACCGATAAGCGTACTCGCCTAGCTCACGACAGTGTTAACTACCTCACATTTCTAAAAATGAATGAGGCATGGATCTCGGAGGAATTCAACACATGTGATCAGTAGACCATGTATATGTCTATAAACAATTTTTGGAATCAAGCACACAGACCTTCTTAATTCATTTGGCTCACTTCCCTGACCCAAAAAAGCACACCGTACTATATGCCCCTACCCTCCTCTTTGAAGAGGTTGAGCGGTGTCATATTTCTACTGGGGCTGCTTATTATGAGGGGTTCCCACCATCCCTGTGCTGTGCTGACTTCCTCCTGGGTGTTCTTATTATGAGGGGCTCCCACCATCCCTGTGCTGTGCTGACTTCCTCCTGGGGGTTCTTATTATGAGGGGATCACACCATCCCTGTGCTGTGCTGACTTCCTCCTGGGGCTGCTTACGGTGCTGCTGTCAGCGCTGTATGTCACGGAGCTGCTGTCAGCGCTGTATGTCACGGAGCTGCTGTCAGCGCTGTATGTCACGGAGCTGCTGTCAGCGCTGTATGTCACGGAGCTGCTGTCAGCGCTGTATGTCACGGAGCTGCTGTCAGCGCTGTATGTCACGGAGCTGCTGTCAGCGCTGTATGTCACGGAGCTGCTGTCAGCGCTGTATGTCACGGAGCTGCTGTCAGCGCTGTATGTCACGGTGCTGCTGTCAGCGCTGTATGTCACGGAGCTGCTGTCAGCGCTGTATGTCACGGAGCTGCTGTCAGTGCTGTATGTCACGGAGCTGCTGTCAGCGCTGTATGTCACGGAGCTGCTGTCAGCGCTGTATGTCACGGAGCTGCTGTCAGCGCTGTATGTCACGGTGCTGCTGTCAGCGCTGTATGTCACGGAGCTGCTGTCAGCGCTGTATGTCACGGAGCTGCTGTCAGTGCTGTATGTCACGGAGCTGCTGTCAGCGCTGTATGTCACGGAGCTGCTGTCAGCGCTGTATGTCACGGAGCTGCTGTCAGCGCTGTATGTCACGGTGCTGCTGTCAGCGCTGTATGTCACGGAGCTGCTGTCAGCGCTGTATGTCACGGAGCTGCTGTCAGCGCTGTATGTCACGGAGCTGCTGTCAGCGCTGTATGTCACGGAGCTGCTGTCAGCGCTGTATGTCACGGAGCTGCTGTCAGCGCTGTATGTCACGGTGCTGATGTCAGTGCTCTGTATTACGGTGCTGCTGTCAGTGCTCTGTATCTCCTGCACCCTCTTGTTTGCCTACCCTGGTCCCTGACCTTCCCTCTCCTCCATTGCCTTCATTAGCTCCATAGTCCTGAATTGTCAGAACAATTTCCCAAATAAAATAAAAATGCTTGTAGTTATCGATCCCAAATTCACCTCATACATGTATTATGCTATTGTCCAGGTGGTGGGACTACGTGCTACCCCCTAATAATTACCCCGTGGCCGCAAATTCGACCTAAAGGTTTGCGAAATTCGCCTCCCATTGAAGTCAATGGAGCCCGCGGCGAACGGTCGTTTTCGCGAACGTTTGTGTCCGTTCGCGTTTCGCGTTCGCGAAACGTCCCGTCGGAAGTTCGTCCATCACTATTCCAGAGTGCCCCCTTATGTTGTTTCCTTCCAGAGTGCCTCCTTATGACATCTCCTTCCAGAGTGCCCCCTTATGTCGTCTCCTTCCAGAGTGCCCCCTTATGTCGTCTCCTTCCAGAGTGCCCCCTTATGTCGTCTCCTTCCAGAGTGCCCCCTTATGACATCTCCTTCCAGAGTGCCCCCTTATGTCGTCTCCTTCCAGAGTGCCCCCTTATGTTGTTTCCTTCCAGAGTGCCTCCTTTTGACATCTCCTTCCAGAGTGCCCCCTTATGTCGTCTCCTTCCAGAGTGCCTCCTTATGTTGTCTCCTTCCAGAGTGCCTCCTTATGTCGTCTCCTTCCAGAGTGCCCCCTTATGTTGTTTCCTTCCAGAGTGCCCCCTTATGACATCTCCTTCCAGAGTGCCCCCTTATGTCGTCTCCTTCCAGAGTGCCCCCTTATGTTGTTTCCTTCCAGAGTGCCCCCTTATGTCATCTCCTTCCAGAGTGCCCCCTTATGTTGTCTCCTTCCAGAGTGCCCCCTTATGGTTATCTTCTTTCAGAGTGCCCCCTTATGTCTTCTCCTTCCAGAGTGCCTCCTTATGACATCTCCTTCCAGAGTGCCCCTTTATGTTGTTTCCTTCCAGAGTGCCCCCTTATGTTGTCTCCTTCCAGAGTGCCCCCTTATGTCGTCTCCTTCCAGAGTGCCCCCTTATGTTGTCTCCTTCCAGAGTGCCCCCTTATGGTTATCTTCTTTCAGAGTGCCCCCTTATGTCTTCTCCTTCCAGAGTGCCTCCTTATGACATCTCCTTCCAGAGTGCCCCTTTATGTTGTCTCCTTCCAGAGTGCCCCTTATGTCTTCTCCTTCCAGAGTGCCTCCTTATGTCATCTCCTTCCAGAGTGCCTCCTTATGACATCTCCTTCCAGAGTGCCTCCTTATGACATCTCCTTCCAGAGTGCCCCCTTATGTTGTTTCCTTCCAGAGTGCCCCCTTATGTCATCTCCTTCCAGAGTGCCCCCTTATGTCTTCTCCTTCCAGAGTGCCCCCTTATGTCATCTCCTTCCAGAGTGCCCCCTTATGTCATCTCCTTCCAGAGTGCCCCCTTATGTCTTCTCCTTCCAGAGTGCCCCTTTATGTCATCTCCTTCCAGAGTGCCCCCTTATGTCTTCTCCTTCCAGAGTGCCCCCTTATGTCGTCTCCTTCCAGAGTGCCCCCTTATGTTGTTTCCTTCCAGAGTGCCCCCTTATGTCATCTCCTTCCAGAGTGCCCCCTTATGTTGTCTCCTTCCAGAGTGCCCCCTTATGGTTATCTTCTTTCAGAGTGCCCCCTTATGTCTTCTCCTTCCAGAGTGCCTCCTTATGACATCTCCTTCCAGAGTGCCCCTTTATGTTGTTTCCTTCCAGAGTGCCCCCTTATGTTGTCTCCTTCCAGAGTGCCCCCTTATGTCGTCTCCTTCCAGAGTGCCCCCTTATGTTGTCTCCTTCCAGAGTGCCCCCTTATGGTTATCTTCTTTCAGAGTGCCCCCTTATGTCTTCTCCTTCCAGAGTGCCTCCTTATGACATCTCCTTCCAGAGTGCCCCTTTATGTTGTCTCCTTCCAGAGTGCCCCCTTATGTCTTCTCCTTCCAGAGTGCCTCCTTATGTCATCTCCTTCCAGAGTGCCTCCTTATGACATCTCCTTCCAGAGTGCCCCCTTATGTTGTTTCCTTCCAGAGTGCCCCCTTATGTCATCTCCTTCCAGAGTGCCCCCTTATGTCTTCTCCTTCCAGAGTGCCCCCTTATGTCATCTCCTTCCAGAGTGCCCCCTTATGTCATCTCCTTCCAGAGTGCCCCCTTATGTCTTCTCCTTCCAGAGTGCCCCTTTATGTCATCTCCTTCCAGAGTGCCCCCTTATGTCTTCTCCTTCCAGAGTGCCCCCTTATGTCCATCTCCTTCCAGAGTGCCCCTTTATGTCATCTCCTTCCAGAGTGCCCCCTTATGTCATCTCCTTCCAGAGTGCCCCCTTATGTCCATCTCCTTCCAGAGTGCCCCTTTATGTCATCTCCTTCCAGAGTGCCCCCTTATGTCATCTCCTTCCAGAGTGCCCCCTTATGTCCATCTCCTTCCAGAGTGCCCCTTTATGTCATCTCCTTCCAGAGTGCCCCCTTATGTCATCTCCTTCCAGAGTGCCCCCTTATGTCATCTCCTTCCAGAGTGCCCCCTTATGTCTTCTCCTTCCAGAGTGCCCCCTTATGTCATCTCCTTCCAGAGTGCCCCCTTATGTCATCTCCTTCCAGAGTGCCCCCTTATGTCATCTCCTTCCAGAGTGCCCCCTTATGTCATCTCCTTCCAGAGTGCCCCCTTATGTCATCTCCTTCCAGAGTGCCCCTTTATGTCATCTCCTTCCAGAGTGCCCCCTTATGGTTATCTTCTTTCAGAGTGCCCCCTTATGTCTTCTCCTTCCAGAGTGCCCACTTATGTCCATCTACTTCCAGAGTGCCCCCTTACGCGCATCTCCTTCCAGAGTGCCCCCTTATGTCTTCTCCTTCCGGAGTACCCCCTTATGTCCATCTACTTCCAGAGTGCCCCTTTATGTCATCTCCTTCCAGAGTGCCCCCTTATGTCCGTCTTCTTCCAGACTGCACTTGCACACTTATGTGAGCACAATAATCAGTGTTATTTATTGATTATCTGACCGATATTGATTGTTCTCTTCTGCTTTCTATACACTTATGGGAGAAGTAAAGGACCCTGGATGCTTCGGTGAAGAAGAGGGAAAGTGACACCTGGTGGCCGGTTGTATAATTACACTTGCCTGACATGACCCATTTACTTCTGAGGGTCTAGTAAGCTTTTATTTTTATTTTTTTATTTTTTCAAGCACTTGAAGGATGATAATTTTAAGATTGATTGTTATTGGCATTATATACTATTATTGGCACAGATGGTATTTTGAGTTAGCAGACAATGATTCTAAGAGCTGGGAGAATATTGTTTATATTTGGGGAACATATCTTGGGGGGGTATAGGGTTATTCCACCTGCTGGATGGATTTTATTTTCTTTGGGGAATATCCTATGTGCTGAATCAATATCTACTTTCTTTTTACCAGTTCAGTGGCGTAAAGGTGTCCCTCTATCAGTTCAGTGGAGTGGAAATACCCCTCTATCAGTTCAGTGGAGTGAATATACTCCTCTACCAGTTCAGTGGAGTGGAGATACCCCTCTATCAGTTCAGTGGAGTGAATATACCCCTCTACCAGTTCAGTGGAGTGAATATACTCCTCTACCAGTTCAGGGGAGTGAAGGTGCCCCTCTACCAGTTCAGTGGAGTGAATATACCCCTCTACCAGTTCAGTGGAGTGAAGGTACCCCTCTACCAGTTCAGTGGAGTGAAGGTACCCCTCTATCAGTTCAGTGGACTGAAGGTACTCCTCTACCAGTTCAGTGGAGAGAATATACCCCTCTACCAGTTCAGGGGAGTGAAGGTACCCCTCTACCAGTTCAGTGGAGTGAATATACCCCTCTACCAGTTCAGGGGAGTGAAGGTACCCCTCTACCAGTTCAGTGGAGTGAAGGTACCCCTCTATCAGTTCAGTGGAGTGAAGGTACCCCTCTACCAGTTCAGTGGAGTGAATATACCCCTCTACCAGTTCAGTGGAGTGAAGGTACCCCTCTACCAGTTCAGTGGAGTGAAGGTACCCCTCTATCAGTTCAGTGGACTGAAGGTACCCCTCTACCAGTTCAGTGGAGAGAATATACCCCTCTACCAGTTCAGGGGAGTGAAGGTACCCCTCTATCAGTTTAGTGGAGTGAAGGTACCCCTCTACCAGTTCAGTGGAGTGAATATACCCCTCTACCAGTTCAGGGGAGTGAAGGTACCCCTCTACCAGTTTAGTGGAGTGAAGGTACCCCTCTATCAGTTCAGTGGAGTGAAGGTACCCCTCTACCAGTTCAGGGGAGTGAAGGTACCCCTCTACCAGTTCAGTGGAGTGAAGGTACCCCTCTACCAGTTCAGTGGAGTGAAGGTACCCCTCTACCAGTTCAGTGGAGGGAAGGTACCCCTCTACCAGTTCAGTGGATTGAAGGTACCCCTCTACCAGTTCAGTGGATTGAAGGTACCCCTCTACCAGTTCAGTGGAGGGAAGGTACCCCTCTACCAGTTCAGTGCATTGAAGGTACCCCTCTACCAGTTCAGTGGAGGGAAGGTACCCCTCTACCTGTTCAGTGGAGGGAAGGTACCCCTCTTCCTGTTCAGTGGAGTGAAGGTACCCCTCTACTAGTTTAGGGGAGTGAAGGTACCCCTCTACCAGTTCAGTGGAGAGAATTAACCCCTCTACCAGTTCAGTGGAGTGAAGGTACCCCTTTACTAGTTCATTGGAGTGAAGGTACTCCTCTACCAGTTCAATGGAGTGAAGGTACCCCTCTACTAGTTTAGTGGAGTGAAGGTACCCCTCTACTAGTTTAGTGGAGAGAAGGTACCCCTCTACCAGTTTATTGGAGTGAACATACCTCTATACTAGTTCATTGGCGTAATGGTACCCCTCTGCCGGTTCAGTGGAGTGAAGGAGTCCCTCTACCAGTTCTGTAGAGTTAAGGAACCCTTCTATCAGTTCAGTGGAGTGAAGGTACCCCTCTTCCAGTTCAGTGGAGTGAAGGTACCCCTCTACTAGTTCAGTGGAGTGAAGGTACTCCTCTACCAGTTCAATGGAGTGAAGGTACCCCTCAATGATTTGAGTGGAGTGATGGTATCTCTCTACGAGTTCAGTGGAGAGAAGGTACCCCTCTACCAGTTTATTGGAGTGAACACCAGTTCTGTAGAGTTAAGGAACCCTTCTATCAGTTCAGTGGAGTGAAGGAATCCGTCTTCCAGTTCAGTGACGTGAAGGAACCCCTCTACCAGTTCAGTGGAGTGACGGTACCTCTCTACCAGCTCAGTGGAGTGAAGATACCCCTCTACCAGTTCTTTGGAGTAATGGCACCCCTCTTCCAGTTCAGTTAATTGTAGGGACCCCTCTACCAGTTCAGTGGAGTGAAGCAACCCCTCTACCAGTCCATTACAGTGAAGGCAACCCTCTGCCAGTTCAGTGAAGTTAAGATACCTCTCTACCAGTTCAGTGGAGTGAAGGTACCCCTCTACCAGCTCAGTGGAGTGAACATACCCCTCAACAAGTTCATTAGAGTAATGGCACCCCTCTAACAGTTCCGTGGAATGAAGGAACCCCTCTGCCAGTTCAGTGGAGTAAAGGAACCCCTCTACAAGTTCAGTGGCATAAAGGAACCTCTTTACCAGTTCAGCGGGGGGGGAACCACTCTACCATTTCAGTGGAGTGAAGGAACCCCTTTGTCATTTCATTGGAGTGAAGGAACCCCTCTACCAGTTCACTGGAGAGAATTAACCCCTCTACTAGTTCACTGGAGTGAGGGAACCCCTCTACCAGTTCAGTGGAGAGAATTAACCTATCTACTAGTTCAGTGGAGTGAAGGTAACCATCTACCAGTTTAATGGATTGAAGGAACCCCTCTACCATTTCAGTGGAGTGAAAGTACCCCTCTACCAGCTCAGTGAAGTAATGGTACCCCTCTATCAGCTCAGTGGTGTGAAGGAACCCCTCTATCATTTCAGTGGAGTGAAAGTACCCCTCTACCAGCTCAGTGAAGTAATGGTACCCCTCTACCAGCTCAGTGGTGTGAAGGAACCCCTCTATCATTTCATTGGAGTGAAGGAACCCCTCTACTAGTTCATTAGATTAAAGGTACCCCTCTACTAGTTCAGTGGAGTGAAGGACCCCTTTTACCAGTTCAGCGGTGTGAAGAAACCCCTCTACCAGTTGAGTGGAGTGAAGAACCCCCTCTACCAGTTCAGTGGAGTGAAGGTCCTCCTCTACCCATTTATTGGAGTAAAGGAACCCCTCTACTAGTTCAGTGGAGTGAAGGCACCCCTCTTCAGGTTCATTTAGTGAATGTACTCCTCTACCAGTTCAGCGGAATCCTGGATGGACCTATACTGATACTACAGGATAATTAACTTAGAGCCCCTCGCACCTGAGGACCGGGGGGAGAGTACCCTCTTGCTTTGAGCAACCTACATGTTTGTCTAGCCAATGGGTTGAGTGTTATAGATTTTTATCAAATTAAAGTGAAAATTTCAACATGTTTATCTTCTTAAATATGCCTGGTGCAGTATAATTTTCACTGCGGCTTTTCCCACACAGAACATTCATACAGGGGCAGTAAACAGAATGCATTAAAAATGGATGTGTTCTCCAGCACAGACATGTGACCGGCCCCCAGGGAACTGGTGCTTTGTTCACTACATTCCTCTATGATGTCCTTCCTATGTACAGTTTTATCTCAGCAATTACTAATTTAGCATCTTCTCTTCCATTACCTTTGAAAGCCACCTGTTTCATCCTGTCATCGCCTTTCATATAAAAATCTGATCTGAAACATGTGACTATGCCAATGAATCAGGATGAGAATTTACAATAATGTAATGCCTAATTCAGAATTCCATTTTGTCAATGGGGGTTCTGGCTGTTTTTTTTTTTTGGTGCTTCCCCAGTGACATCATACCTCCAGCACATAGATTGGTTCTTTCCCACTGACATCACACCTCCAGCACACAGATTGGTCCTTCCCCAGTGACATCACACCTCCAGCACACAGATTGGTCCTTCCCCAGTGAGATCCCTCCCCCAAAACACAGATTGGTCCTTCCCCAGTGCAATCCCACCCCCAAAACATAGATTGGTCTTTCCCCAGGGAGATCCCACCCCCAACGCACATGTTGGTCCTTCCCCAGTGAGATCCCACCCCCAACACACAGATTGGTCCTTCCCCAGTGAGATCCCACCCCCCAAAACACAGATTGGTCCTTCCCCAGTGCGATCCCACCCCCAAAACACAGATTGGTCTTTCCCCAGGGAGATCCCACCCCCAACGCACATGTTGGTCCTTCCCCAGTGAGATCCCACCCCCAGAACACAGATTGGTCCTTCCCCAATGAGATCCCACCCCCAACATACAGATTGGTCCTTCCCCAGTAAGATCCCACCCCCGGAGCATACAGATTGGTCCTTCCCCAATTATATCCCACCTCCAGCACACAGATTGGTCCTTTCCCAATTATATCCCACCTCCAGCATACAGATTGGTCCTTCCCCAATTATATCCCACCTCCAGCACACAGATTGGTCCTTCCCCAATAATATCCCACCTCCAGCACACAAATTGATCCTTCCCCAGTGAGATCCCACCCCCAAAACACATATTGGTCCTTCCCCAGTGCAATCCCACCCCCAAAACACAGATTGGTCTTTCCCCAGGGAGATCCCACCCCCAACGCACATGTTGGTCCTTCCCCAGTGAGATCCCACCCCCAACACACAGATTGGTCCTTCCCCAGTGAGATCCCACCCCCAACACACAGATTGGTCCTTCCCCAGTGAGATCTCACCTCCAGCATACAGATTGGTCCTTGCTTAATTATATCCCACATCCAGCACACAGATTGGTCCTTTCCCAATTATATCCCACCTCCAGCACACAGATTGGTCCTTCCCCAATAATATCCCACCTCCAGCACACAAATTGGTCCTTCCCCAGTGAGATCCCACCTCCAGCACACAGATTGGTCCTTCCCCAGTGAGATCCCACCCCCAACACACAGATTGGTCCTTCCCCAGTGAGATCCCACCCCCAGCATACAGATTGATCCTTCCCCAATAATATCCCACCCCCAGAACTCAGATTGTCATTTATTGGGACTTTGAAAATACCAGGAACACTGGGAAAGGACCAATCTATCTACAGGATATGTTTTTCCTCTCTGGGTAGTGATAACCAATTATAAAGCTTTATTGCCCATGCATTGTATTCCAGCACACCAACAAATCTAGGAGGATACATTATATACAGTGGTGTGAAAAAGTGTTTGCCCCCTTCCTCATTTCCCGTTCATTTGCATGTTTGTCACACTTAAGTGTTTCGGAACATCAAACCAATTTAAACAATAGTCAAGGACAACACAAGTAAACACAAAATGCAATTTGTAAATGAAGGTGTTTATTATTAAAGGTGAAAAAAAATCCAAACCATCATGGCCCTGTGTGAAAAAGTGATTGCCCCCCTTGTTAAAACATACTATAACTGTGGTTGTCCACACCTGAGTTCAATTTCTCTAGCCACACCCAGGCCTGATTATTGCCACACCTGTTCACAATCAAGGCATCACTTAAATAGGAGCTGCTTGACACAGTAAGGTCCACCAGAAGATCCTTAAAAGCTACACATCATGCCGAGACCCAAAGAAATTCAGGAACAATTGAGAAAGAAAGTAATTGAGATCTATCAGTCTGGAAAGGGTTATAAAGCCATTTCCAAAGCTTTGGGAATCCAGCGAACCACAGTGAGAGCCATTATCCACAAATGGCGAAGACATGGAACAGTGGTGAACCTTCCCAGGAGTGGCCGGCCGCCCAAAATTACCCCAAGAGCGCAGCGACGACTCATCCAAGAGGTCACAAAAGACCCCACAACAACGTCCAAGGAACTGCAGGCCTCACTTGCCTCAGTTAAGGTCAGCGTTAATGCCTCCACCATCAGGAAAAGACTGGGCAAAAATGGCCTGCATGGCAGAGTTCCAAGGAGAAAACCACTGCTGAGCAAAAAGAACATCAAAGCTCGTCTCAATTTCTCCACAACTTATCTTGATGATCCCCAAGACTTTTGGGACAACATTCTGTGGACCGATGAGACAAAAGTGGAACTCTTTGGAAGGTGTGTATCCAAGTATATCTGGCGTAGAAGGAACACTGCATTTCATAAAAAGAACATTATACCAACAGTAAAATATGGTGGTGGTAGTGTGATGGTCTGGGGCTGTTTTGCTGCTTCAGGACCTGGAAGACTTGCCGTGATAAAAGGAACTATGAATTCTGCTGTCTACCAAGAGATCCTGAAGGAGAATGTCCGACCATCTGTTCGTGTACTCAAGCTGAAACGAACTTGGGTTCTGCAGCAGGACAATGATCCTAAACACACCAGCAAGTCCACCACCGAATGGCTGAAGAAAAACAAAATGAAGACTTTGGAGTGGCCTAGCCAAAGTCCTGACCTGAATCCTATTGAGATGTTGTGGTATGACCTTAAAAAGGCCGTTCATGCTCGAAAACCCTCTAATGTAACTGAATTAGGACAATTCTGCAAAGATGAGTGGGCCAAAATTCCTCCAGGACGCTGTAAAAGCCTCATTGCACGTTATCGCAAATGCTTGGTTGCAGTTGATGCTGCTAAGGGTGGTCCAACCAGTTATTAGGTTTAGGGGGCAATCACTTTTTCACACAGGGCCATGATGGTTTGGATTTTTTTTCACCTTTAATAATAAACACCTTCATTTACAAATTGCATTTTGTGTTTACTTGTGTTGTCCTTGACTATTGTTTAAATTGGTTTGATGTTCCGAAACACTTAAGTGTGACAAACATGCAAAGGAACAGGAAATGAGGAAGGGGGCAAACACTTTTTCACACCACTGTATAAGACACATTGGGGTTGATTTACTAAAGGCAAATAGACTGTGCACTTTGCAAAGTGCAGTTGCCCTCTGCAAGTGCAGTTTCTACAGAGCTTAGTAAATGGTAAAGCTTCACTTTGCAAAGAGAGACCCAATCATGTGCAAGGAGGAAAAAAAATGCATTTTTGCTTGCACATGATTGGATGATGGAGGTCAGCAGAGCTTCTGCTCATTTACTAATCTCTGGAGCAACTGCTCTTCCAGAGTGCAACTGCATACACACGATCGGAATTTCCGATAGAAAGTATTTCCGTTGGGAAAATTGAGAACATGCTATTAATTTTTGGCGGACGGAAATTCGGACAGCTAAATTCCGATGGAGCATATACACGGTCGCATTTTCCGATGAAAAGCTCTCATTTGTCCAATCATGGAAAAGTCTTGGTTATTTGTCCAATCATAGAAAAGTCTAGGTCATTTGATCAATTATGGAAAAGTCTAAGTCATTTGTCCAATCATGGAAAAGTCTCTGTCATTTGTCCTATCATTGAAAAATCTAGGTTATATCATAGAATAATCTAGATCATCAGGCCTATCATGGAAATGTCTATATCACTGTTTATATCATGGAAAAGTCTTGGTCATATCACGGAAAAATCTAGGTTACATCGTAGAATTGTCTAGGTCATTCCGAGGGAGCAACGGGTAAGTTAAACCATTTATTGTGGCCCCCTTGATCTAAATGAACACCCTTCCAAGATGACCTCTAAAAAAGCTGAGGGTAAAGGTGATGGACTCACCAAGCATGTCTCCAGACCTAAATCCTATTGAGCATCTTTGGGACATCCTCAAACAGTAAGTGGAGGAGCACAAGGTCTCTAACATCCACCAGTTCCGTGATGTCGTCATGGAGGAGTAGAAGAGGACTCCGGTGGCAATATGTGAAGCTCTGGTGAACTCCATGCCCAAGAGGGTTAAGGTAGTGCTGGAAAATAATGGTGGCCACACAAAATATTTACACTTTTGGACCAATTTGGACATTTTCACTTAGCGGTGTACTCACTTTTGTTGCCGGCGGTTTAGACGTTAATGGCTGTGTGTTGAGTTATTTTGAGGGGACAGAAAATTTACACTGTTATACAAGCTGTACACTCACTACTTTACATTATAGACAAGTGTCATTTCTTCAGTGTTGTCACATGAAAAGATTGCATAAAATATTTATAAAAATGTCAGGGGTGTACTCACTTTTGTGAGATACAGTATGTAAATAGCATGTGCACCACACATGTGAGGTATCACCACAAATGTTGGAGTGAGGTTAATAATTCTGGGGCCAACATTCAAAGTTCATTTTAAACTGTAAAGGCTTTGAGAAATCACCCAATAGATGATTTTGGGTACCGTAATTTATTTGCCATTTCACAGGCATGTGCCATTTTAAGGCTTGACATATTTGGTATCTATTTATTCAATGCAACCCAATCTTTTATATTTTACCCAAAAATTAGGTATTACTGTATGTGTGCACTAAAATTAATTTTAACGTATTAGCACAGGACACACTCTTATGCCCCATACACACGAGCGGATGTTTTTTCCGATGGAATTCCGCTCAAGCTTGGCTTGCATACACACGTGTCACACAAAAGTTCGCTGAACTTTCGCCCGTCAAGAACGCGGTGACGTACAACACAACAAAGAGCCGAGAAAATTAAGTTCAATGCTTCCGAGCATGTGTCGAATTGTTTCCGAGCATGCGTAGGAATCTTGCGCGTCCGAATCGGTACAGACAATGGGAATTTACGATTCAAACTTTTTCCGACCGAAAAACTGAGAACCTGCTCTCAATCTTTTACTGGCTGGAATTCCGCCAGCAAAAGTCAGATGGAGCATGCACACGGATATATTTCCCGAACCAAAAGCTCTCATCGGACTTTTGCTAGCGGAATTTCCGATCGTGTGTACGTGGCATTAGCCTCACCCTGTGAAGGAGATTCCCTATCTTGAAACACTGGTTTTGAATAATAAGAAACTTTTATATTAATTTCTCTGTTTGCAGTCAGCGATGGCGTCCTCAGATCTGAGAGCGGAGCTGGATTGTTCCATCTGTCTGAATATTTATGCAGATCCTGTAAACCTGAAATGTGGACACAACTTCTGCCGGGTCTGCATTGACCGTGTGTTTGATACACAGGAGGGGTCTGGAGGTTTTTCCTGTCCTCAGTGCAGGGAAGAGTTCCAGGAGCGACCTCCACTACACAGCAATTTATTTCTGCGTAACATCGCACAACGTTCCCTGTCTGGTTCACCAGAATCAGAGAAATCCGGCTGTGAAATCCTGCCTGCATTGTGAAGCTTCTCTATGTTATAACCATCTGAGTGTCCACAGCAAGTCACCAGAAAACGTCATATGTGACCGATTTCTCCACAAGGAATCACCTAGAGAATACCATATTACCCCACCAGGGATCATTTTGAGAACACTAGAATACCCAGGGCCATCTTTGATATCGATTGGACCCTGGGCTAAATCCCCCCCCCCCCCCCCCCCATGAAATTTCACTCCCCATCTGCTCTGAAACATACAATAAATACCAACTGGACTCAAAATCAATTTACTGTATCAGACCAGGCAGCTATTGCGATTGGTTGCCAGAGGTTACAATATATCATTACTGCTTACTCACTGGTTGCTAGAGGTTACAGCACACATTATGGCTCACTGATTAGTTGCTAGAGGTTATAGCACATGCATGGGCGTAACTAGAAATCACAGGGCCCCATAGCAAAATGTTGTATGCCCCCCCCCTTCAAACAGCCCCCCCCCAACAAAAAATGGCAGGGCTTAAATTAAATAGTGGGCGTGGTTTAAAATGTGTGGCTCAAAGGGGGTGTGGTTCGAGTCTGAGATGAATGAGGAAGGAAGGAAGGAAGCAAAGAAAAGGGATGGAGGGACAACAGGCCCACATCCTACACCACAATAGCAATATAAGTGTTCCAGAAAGTTTAACAATCAACAGATAATAATACTCCAAACAGCTGGTGTTAGTGCTTCAAAAATCCTCACCTGTACCCAATGTGGCCTGCCTGTTCCCAATGCAACGTGGCCTGCCCGTGCCCAATACTGCCTCACCTGTGCCTAATACTGCCTCACCTGTGCCCACTTGTGCCCAATGCAGCGTGTCCAGTGCCCAATACAGCCTCACCTGTGCCCAATGCAGTGTGGCCTGTGCCCAATGCAGCCTCACCTGTGCCCAATGTAGCGTGACCTGTGCCCAATGCAGCCTCACCTGTGCCCAATGCAGCATGACCTGCCTGTGCCCAATGCAGCATGTCCAGCGCCCAATGCAGCCTCACCTGTGCCCAATGTGGTCTCACCTGTGCCCAATGCAGCGTGGCCTGCCCGTGCCCAATACAGCCTCACCTGTGCCCAATACAGCCTTACCTGTGCCCACCTGTGTCCAATACAGCGTCACCTGTGCCCAATGCATCGTGACCCGTGCCCAATAGAGCCTCACCTGTGCCCAATGCAGTCTCACTTGTGCCCACCTGTGCCCAATGCAGCCTCACCTGTGCCAAATGCAGCGTGACCCATGCACAACGCAGCCTCACCTGTACAGAGGAAGAGGTGAGCCAGTGGCGGAACTACCGGGGAGGATGAAGAATGTCTACTGGAGCCCTCAAATGGCTGCTGTCAAGCATGGGGCTGCATCAGAGTGGGGGGGAGAGCACCGCCCGCACGGTCCCCCAGCCAGGGGAAGCAAGGAGAGGAAGAGGCAAGCTGTCTGTACGAGCAGAGAGCTGTAACAGCTTTCATTTGAATGTCCTGTGTTCCTGGGGCTCACCATCACATAGCCCCACCTCTTGGCCCGGAGCCTTTGATGACGTCACATGTCCCACATTGGACCGGTGTTCTGTCTATCAAAGGCGCCGGGCCAAGAGGTGGGGCTATGTGAAATTCAAATGAAAGCTATTACAGCTCTCTGTTCGTACAGACAGCTTACCTCTTCCTCTCCTCGCTTCCCCTGGCTGGGGGTCCGTGCGGGCGGTGCTCGCCCCCCCCCCCCCCCGCAATATGCATTCCTCATCCTCCCCATGGGCCCCTCTCAGCTGCGGGCCCCATAGCGGCCGTGTGTCTCGCTATGGCGGTAGTTCTGCCACTGAACACATGATTTCTGATTGTTTGGTTACTAGAGATTACTGTACAGTAATACTGCTCACTGATTGGTTGCTAGAGGTTACAGCACACCATCTCCTCACTGCTTGCACACCATGGACTGGGGTGGTGAGCAGACCTATTAACCACTTCAACACCGGCGTATAGTCATATGACACCCGCAGATGGGATCTCCCATCCTGGGTGGGCGTCATATGACATCCTGTCATTCCCGGTCGTCTAGGGGGCGCGCACCAGCGGCATCACTCGGGACCCAGTGTGAATGCCTGGCGGACACGATCTCCGCAGGGCACTCGCGATTGCCCGTGAACACAGCAGGACCGTGGATCTGTGTATGTAAACGCACAGATCCACGTCCTGTCAGAGGAGGGGAGACCGATGGTGTGTTCTCAGTACAGAGAAACACCGATTGATCTCCTCCCCTTGTGAGTCCCCTCCCCCCACAGTTAGAATCACTCCCAGGGAACATAATTAACCCCTGCAGCTCCCCCTAGTGTTAACCCCTTCCCTGCCAGTCACATTTACACAGTAATCAGTGCAATTTTATAGCACCAATCGCTGTGTAAATGTGAATGGTCCCAAAAATGTGTCAAAAGTGTCTGATGCATCTGATGTGTCCGCCATAATATCACAGTCACGAAAAAAATCGCAGATTGCCGCCATTACTAGTAAAAAAAAAATTAAAAAGCCATAAATCTATCCCCTATTTTGTAGATGCTATCACTTTTGCACAAACCAATCAATATACGCTTATTGCATTTTTTTTAACCAAAAATATGTAGAAGAATACGTATTGGCCTAAACTGAGAAAAGAAATTGTTATTTTTTTTAAAAGGATATTTATTATAGCAAAAAGTAAAAAATATTGTGTTTTTTTCAAAATTGTGGCTCTTCTTTTGTTTATATCGCAAAAAAAATAAAAACCGCAGAGGTGATCAAATACCACCAAAATAAAGCTCTATTTGTGGGAAAAAAAGGACGTCAATTTTGTTTGGGTGCAACGTCGCAGTGCCAATTTGCAAAAAGTGCTCTGGTAAGGAAGGGGGTAAAATCCTCCGGGGCTGAAGTGGTTAATAGAGAGAAAATTCCAAGGGATCCTAGAACTCCGGGGATCAGTGTCAGTGCTGGGGGGAGGAGAGGGTGCGATCAATGGAAATGCAGATTTTTTTTTACTGTTTTACTGACTACCAATATAAAGAGGAGTTTCAACACTGGCCACCAATGTAATAGGGGTTTACACTGACCACTAATGTAATAGGGGTTTACACAGACCACTAATTTAATAGGGGTTTACACTGACCACTAAGGTAATAGGGGTTTACACTGACCACACATGTAATAGGGGTTTACACTGACCACACATGTAATAGGGGTTTACACTGACCACACATGTAATAGGGGTTTATACTGACCACACATGTAATAAGGGTTTATACTGACCAATAATGTAATAGGGGTTTACCCCTGATCACTAATGTAATAGGGGTTTACACTGACCAATAATGTAATAGGGGTTTACACTGACCCCTAATGTAATGGGGTTTACACAGACCACCAATTTAATAGGGGTTTACACTGACCACTAAGGTAATAGGGGTTTACACTGACCACACATGTAATAGGGGTTTACACTGACCAGACATATAATAGGGGTTTATACTGACCACACATGTAATAGGGGTTTATACTGACCAATAATGTAATAGGGGTTTACCCCTGACCACTAATGTAATAGGGGTTTACACTGACCCCTAATGTAATAGGGGTTTGCACTGACCACTAATGTAATATGGGTTTACACTGGTCACTAATGTAATAGGGGTTTACACTGACCACTAATGTAATAGAAGCATTCACAGTAACCACCAATGTAAGGAGGGATTTACACTGACTACTAATGTAAGGGGGACCTTCACACTGGCCACTAATGTGAATAAAAGGATTCTACACCAAGCACCAGTGTAATGAGAAGATTTACACTGACCACCAATGTAACTGAGACAGCCTGCGTTCACATGTGTGTGTTGGGAGCACATGCAAAATCGCTTTCCTGACACCACAGAAATATACTGCCCTTTAGCAGATACACAGCAGTGCCCCTGCACCCCCAAACCTGCCCCATCCTGTGCACTCAAACCCCCCCCCCCCCCTTTAACTCTACCTGACTCCTCTGCTCATCTTTGCACCCACCTTACTTACCTCTATACATCCCCTCTTTGTTCACCTGTTCACCCCAAAGTATAATTCCTTCTCTCCCTACCTCTGCACACCCCAACACTAGGCTTAATGACCACAGTTGCAGGCAGGACTTTCAAGCATGCCCCTCCCCAGTGGACAGCATTCAGTATAGGTGATGGTGGATATTACCTCAGGGGGGCATGATATGTACAAGAAAGCCACCTTTATTTACATATCAATGCGGCCGGACACTGCTATTTACATATAAATGTTGCTGCTATTTACATATGAATGCTGGTTATTTGCATGTAAATACGGGGTCTGCAGGTGAGTCATCCGTACACAACAATAGGGCAGAGCTGGGCAGCATTAGTAGCAGCACTTCACACTGAGATATCAGGACACAGCATGGGACTAAAACTTCAAGGGACGAGGGAATTTAAACCAGGATAGTTGGCAAGTAGGAGGCAGCTGCTTTGGGCCCCACAACAATGCAGGGCCCAGGGCAGCTGCCCCTTTTGCCCTGCCTTAAAGACGGGCCCTGAGAATACCTCAGCAGGGATCACAACCAAAACAGCAGATTTACCTACCAGGGATCACCTTTATAACATCAGATCATCAAAGCAGACATCATCTCAAGAACACCAGATTACCCCATAAGGAATCGCCTTCAGAACACCCCACCAGTGATAATTTTCATAACACCAAATTGCTCTATCAGTGATTACCTCCAGAACACCTGCTTAATCCACCAGGAATCACCTCCAGAACACCAAATTACCCCACCAGTGATCAACTCTCAACACTAGATTATCCTACCACCGATCACCTTTTGAACACTAGATTACCCCATCAATGATTGCCTTCTCAACAATGAAATAAACATAGACATGCCCCAGACAGAAAAATTCAATGTATTACTTAATATCTATCTAGACAAAGTGTGTTATGTTTCAGTGCTTTGTGGAATCGTACAGCCATTACTGTTAACCAGAGGCATAACTAGGACCTTCAGGGCCCCTGTGCAAGAAACCCTTGGTCCTGGGGCTGTTTCCTCTGGTCCCAGGGCTCTTCCCACTGTTCCTTGGGCTCTTTACTGCCGTTGTGGGGCTGTTTATTATGGTCCCACAATGGGACCCTTTAACATGGTCTGCAGCAGCCCCCTATCGTGCATAGTGGCAAAACGACAGGGGCCTGTCGCAAATGTGACCTTTGCGACCCTGGTGGTTTTGCCACCTGCAGAGGACGGTGTCAGTAGGGCAGTGGATGGAGCAGCCTTATTGGTGGGCTTTGGTGAAATATCAAGGGGGGGGGGGGGGGTTGGGACACCAGGAGAGTGAGGGCGGAGGGGGGCCCGGGCAGAAAGAGGAAGAGGGACAGCAGGGTCGGCGGGGCAGCATTTGCTATAACCGATCAGCTATATTTTCTTGCAGCAGCTGAAAGCCCGCAGGAGGGGGAGGAGGAGAAGCGAACTTTCAGCTGAATAACAGAACAAGAAGTGTCACAATGGTGGATCACAGAGCGATTATGGAATGTCTCCTCTTGCCAAGTGGTCTTCCAGAGGGGACAGAGGTTTGTTTATTATGTGGTTAATGGGGAAACCATAAACTCAAATTGGAAAAACACTGATATGTATTCAACCTGTCACAAAAAACTTACAACATTTTAAATAAAGTATGTGGAAACAGATTTGGCATCCCCTACACACAAGCTGAGGTCCTGCATCCTGTGCAGTTGGTTATGAACCTGATCAGTTCACGTTTTCTAAATGTTCTTGAATATAATATTCCTGAATATTCAGCAATGCTATCCTTAACCAGTTGCCGACCGCCGCACGACGATGTACGTCGACAGCATGGCACGGGCAGGCATATTGGCGTACATGTACGTCCCTTGCCTCCCGCGGGTCGGGGGCCCGATCGGGCCCCCGCCCGGTGCCTGCGGCGGTCGGTTTTCGTCCGGGAGCGATCCGGGACGAGGGGGCGGCCATTCATTCATGGCCACCCCCTCGCGATCGCTCCCGACGAATAGGAATCCCCCGTGACATCACTTCCTCTCCTGTAATGTAAACACAGGAGAGGAAGTGATGTATTCTCTCCTCCGTGTCGGTATTTTTCGTTCCGACACGGAGGAGAGCGGATCGGTGAGTTGCACCAACACTCTACACACACAGTAGAACATGCCAGGCACACTCACACCCCCCCTTTACCCCCCGATCACCCCCCCAATTACCCCTGCCCCCCAGTCACAGTGACACCAATGTCATTTTTTTTTTTTTTTTTGCATTGGTGTCATTTGTGACTGTAATAACTGTTAGGGCAGTTAGAGTTAGCCCCCTTTAGTTCTAATGTACCCCCCTAACCCCCCCAATAAAGGTTTAACCCTGTGATCACCCCCCCGTCGCCAGTGTCACTAAGGCTGGGTTCACATTGCAGCGGTTTATGAGAACGAATGTGATTCGCACCGCACTGCAGTGCAAATCACATCCGATCTCTGTGCGATTCGAGTTCAGCCATTCGCCGCACCCGCCGCACCCGCCGCACCCACCGCAAATTCGCACGGGACCCTTTTTTTGGCCCGCAGCAGAATCGGATCGCATGGGTGTTCACACCATGCGATCCGAGTTTGCAGATCGCACTGCGATATGCGAACTGATCTGGGGGTGTCAGTAACATTTCACTGACACTCCCAGCAGTTCGCATAGGGCAGTGTGAACTGCCGCCGGGAGGCATGCGATGCGGGAACCCGCCGCGGATTTGTGGCGTTTCCGCATCGCTCCAGTGTGAACCCAGCCTAATAAGCGATCATTTTTCTGATCGCCGTATTAGTGTCACAGGTGACGCTAGTTAGGCAGGTAGGTATTTAGGTTCGCCGCAGCTTTTTATAGCGCCAGGGACCCCCATATACTACCGCATAAAGCCCCCTGATTGCCCCCCAGTTAACCCTTTCACCAGTGATCACCATATAACTGTTACAGGTGACGCTGGTTGGTTAGTTATTTTTTATAGTTTCAGGGCACCCGCCATTTATTACCTAATAAAGGTTTAACCCCCTGATCACCCGGCGGGTGTCATTTGTGACTAATAACTGTTAGGGCAGTTAGGGTTAGCCCCCTTTAGTTCTAAGGTACCCCCCTAACCCCCCCAATAAAGGTTTAACCCCGTGATCACCCCCCGTCGCCAGTGTCACTAAGGCTGGGTTCACATTGCAGCGGTTTATGAGAACGGATGTGATTCGCACCGCACTGCAGTGCAAATCACATCCGATCTCTGTGCGATTCGAGTTCAGCCATTCGCCGCACCCGCCGCACCCGCCACACCCGCCGCACCCGCCGCAAATTCGCACGGGACCCTTTTTTTGGCCCGCAGCAGAATCGGATCGCATGGGTGTTCACACCATGCGATCCGAGTTTGCAGATCGCACTGCGATATGCGAACTGATCTGGGGGTGTCAGTAACATTTCACTGACACTCCCAGCAGTTCGCATAGGGCAGTGTGAACTGCCGCCGGGAGGCATGCGATGCGGGAACCCGCCGCGCATTCGTGGCGTTCCCGCATCGCTCCAGTGTGAACCCAGCCTAATAAGCGATCGTTTTTCTGATCGCTGTATTAGTGTCACAGGTGACGCTAGTTAGGCAGGTAGGTATTTAGGTTCGCCGCAGCTTTTTATAGCGCCAGGGACCCCCATATACTACCGCATAAAGCCCCCTGATTGCCCCCTAGTTAACCCTTTCACCAGTGATCACCATATAACTGTTACAGGTGACGCTGGTTGGTTAGTTATTTTTTTATAGTTTCAGGGCACCCGCCATTTATTACCTAGTCTCACTAGTGTACCCCTAAATTTAGGGGTGTCTACTTTCCAAAATGGGGTCATTTGGGGGGGGTTTGTGCCATCTTGGCATTTTATGGCCTTCAAAACTGTAACGCCCTTAGAAAGCCTGAAGGCGGTGCTTGGTTTTCGGGGCCCCGTACGCGGCTAGGCTCCCAAAAAGTCCCACATATGTGGTATCCCCGTACTCAGGAGAAGCAGCAGAATTTATTTTGGGGTGTCATTTCACATATGCCCATGGCATGCATGAGCAATATATCATTTAGTGACAACTTTGTGAAAAAAAAAAAAAAAAAAAAAGTTTGTAATTTTCCCGCAACTTGTGGCAAAATATAAAATATTCCATGAACTCAACATGCCTCTCAGCAAATAGCTTGGGGTGTCTACTTTCTAAAATGGGGTCATTTGTGGGGGTTTTGTGCCATCTTGGCATTTTATGGCCTTCAAAACTGTAATAGGTAGTGAGAAGTGAACTCAAAAATTTACGCCCTTAGAAAGCCTGAAGGCGGTGTTTGGTTTTCGGGGCCCCGTACGCGGCTAGGCTCCCAAAAAGTCCCACATATGTGGTATCCCCGTACTCAGGAGAAGCAGCAGAATTTATTTTGGGGTGTTATTTCACATACGCCCATAGCATGTGTGAGCAATATATCATTTAGTGACAACTTTGTGTAAAAAAAAAAAAATTTTTTTTTGTCATTATTCAATCGCTTGAGGTAAAAAAATAAAATATTCAATGGGCTCAACATGCCTCTTATCAATTTCCTTAGGGGGTCTACTTTCCAAAATGGGGTCATTTGGGGGGGTTTTGTACTGCCCTGCCATTTTAGCACCTCAAGAAATGAGATAGGCAGTCGTAAACTAAAAGCTGCGTAAATTGCAGAAAACGTACCTTAGTTTGTAGATGTGACAACTTTTGCGCAAACCAATAAATATACAATTATTGACTTTTTTTTTACCAAAGACATGTGGCTGAATACATTTTGGCCTAAATGTATGACTAAAATTGAGTTTATTGGATTTTTCTAATAACAAAAAGTAGAAAATATCATTTTTTTTCAAAATTTGCGGTCTTTTTACGTTTATATCGCAAAAAATAAAAATCGCAGAGGCAATCAAATACCATCAAAAGAAAGCTCTATTTGTGGGAAGAAAAGGACGCAAATTTTGTTTGGGTACAACATTGCATGACCGCGCAATTACCAGTTAAAGCAGCGCAGTGCCAAAGTGTAAAAAGACCTCTGGTCATTTACCAGCAAAATGGTCCGGTCTGAAAGTGGTTAAGATGTATATCATGCCCAGACTCTTATATCTAATCAAGGCCTTGCTCATTTCTATTACCCAATCTTTTTTTTTTAAACGGTCCGGAGCAGGTTCATACGCTTTGGGTGAACTCACGCCCCCGCTCATCTTATTCCTACCTTGCCTTAATACATGGGGGGTGGTGTTCCGAAAAAGCCCCTTAGATACTTTTAAGTGCTTCATCTCTAAAGGGTGATTGATTGGTTTAGGGCTATTGAACGCAAGCCCTGGAGCAGTTTTGTACCGATATCCTACTTCAATGCCTACCATAATGCCTACCATGGATAGAATCACAGTTCTTGGGCACCCTTAAGAATCACCTCCTAATATGTGCAACTCTTAAGGTACTTCATTAAGGCAATCCCTAGGTCCTTCCTGGGTGTTGGTAATCCAGCTTTCCCCCTTAGGCCTAATTGACAAAAATTTCCGACAACTACTTCAATGAGGCACCTTCTGCCTTCATGACTTCGCTACTGGTCTGAATATGGCCTCTGACTAGTGATCTATGTTTGATCCTCCAAGTCCACTAGATGCTCGGCGACTTCAACAGGTCATTCACTATCTTTGGCACGGGAGCTCAAAGAGTTCTGCTACCCCTTTGTTTGGAACCCGGGCCCTCCTGTCATATGGCCTCTGTTGCCTTCAAGTCTTCTGAGGTCTTTGTACCCCCCCCCCCCTTTCTCCCGAAGTGGGAAAGAGATCTAGAATGTACATACTCTCCTGAACAGAGGAAACATGTTCTGTACTTTGCCCATTACTCGTTCATAGCTAGTAAGTATCAAGAATTGGGGGACAAGATCCGCACGCTCCCTAAGAAAAAATTTCCCGAAGCAGTGAGTACTTGTTAGAGATGCAAGGAAGCAGAGGGCATGTGGGGAGGTGCAACAGTGGTGCGGGCAATGAATACACAGAGTCCAGCTGCAGCAAAACTTGAAATCTGTATTAAGTAGAGTGCCAACATTGCAAACACCCTAGTGGGAGAGCGCCACTTAAGAGAAATAACTCACAGTTCAATGTAGTCACAGATGCGGCTGAGGAGAGATACCGACAGCGCCTGTCTAGATGGTAAAGTGCAGCCTGGTCGGTCTGGTTCCAAGAGGGGAGACTTCTTTCCTGATCAAAAAAGCTCTAACCTTCCCCTCCTCATCAGGAACCTTTCTGTACTGCTAGTTGTGGTCCCTGACAAGCGGGGTTTCTCTCCCTACACCTGCCACACACAAAATGCATGTCAAAACCTGGGGGCAGGAGCTTAAAGGGTTACTAAACCCAAAACAGTAAACTCAGTCTGTATATGCAGTAAAGAATGCTTGTTATACTCTCTGTAGAACCTAACGGATTAATCCTCTGCATTATGTAAAAAGGTTGTTTGATCCTGTATGCACAGATCCTCCCCTTCTTTCATCGTCCCCAATACATCTCTGGATAGTACAGAGGCTAGGGGACAAGCTGCACATGCTCAGTTTGATGTGTATTTCTAGAGAGTTTTTTTTCTTGAGAGAATGAATGTGATCAGTTCAGGGCCAATCTGACCAGACAGAAAGTCAGGGGTCCTGCATCCTCAAAGGACAATCATGGGAGAATGAAAACTCCTCCTACAAGCTTTAAGCAGACACTTATAGAAGTCACAAGCCTGCTACAGTCAAGGCCACTGATAAGGAAGTGTTACCGGCCTCAAAATGTGAATTAAGAGAGCCGATGATTGTAGACGCGATGAGATAAGGTGATCAGCTTGGCGTGGACTGCAAAGAATCACACAAACAGCATGAGATATGACCACTGACTTTATGGCTGGAAGTAGTTTAATTTCCAGTCACATGGTGTGTGGCCTTATATAGACTCTGTTTGTGTACCTTCTCTGCCATCTACTGGTTATTAATAGAATAGAAGGGAGATGTTTAGAAATATAAAAAAAAATGAATATGTACTTTGCTTTGGGGTGTCTGTTTTGTGACCATATAAACCCCAGTCCGTCACACTCTCCCCTCCTTCAGTTAATGGCTCCCGACATTAAACTCAATTGGTATCTGAACACTATTTAGTGATTTAAGTAACCCAAATAGGTACTTGTTGCCACCAAGGAGCTACGTTAACTACCTGGCATGTCCTGGGAGTAGCTAGCATTGTGTGAGTTTGTATGGTGTGAATCTGACTTGTTATGTATCTTGGCTGACCTAGTGTGTCATATGTAAAGATCTCTTTAGGCTTAGCTTGTCTGGTAGATCTTCTGACAGGAGTTGAGTCTTCTCCATCAACATCATTCTCCATTTGCATATCTTGGTTCACAGGTAAGTCTTGACTTAATGAGGGTAATTCTGCAGTGTCTAGTCCCACCATATCTGTAGCCCAGATTTGGTCGCCAACTACTGTTCCATCATTTTGTTCTTGTTTTGCTGGTCATACTCTCCTTTTCTTTGTGGTTTGGAATCCAGTCGTTCTCCTTAAGCCAGACCACTTCTCTAATGTTGGTATCGTCTTGTTGTAATGCTCTGATATTCTCCTGAGTCATTGGGCAGATTGTCTGTCCTTTCAGCAATTCTTCGGCCACATCACTTTCTGAGTGAAGAGTCAATGAAACCACCCATAATGCCTCTTCTTCGTCAACAGCTTTGCTCCCTTGCCACATAGCTGACACAACCTCAGATGGTACAAGCTCTGTGTACTCACTCAGATTCTTTGCAAGTTCCACCGGAAATCGTGACAGTGTATCTGCGTCTGCATTCTGTTTACCTGGCCTGTACTTGATATCGAAGTGGAAATCAGCCAACTCGCCAACCCAGCGATGACCCACAGCATTCAGTCTGGCAGTACTCAATACATATGTCAATGGGTTGTTGTCTGTGTAAACGGTGAATGTTGGAGCGTAGTACAAGTAATCTCTGAATTTGTCACAGACTGCCCACTTGAGAGCTAAAAACTCAAGTTTACCAGAGTGAAGATGGTAATTGCGCTCTGCTGGAGTCAATGTTCTGGAGCCAAACCCAATAACACAAAGTTTTTCTCCTTGTCGTTGGTATAGTACAGCACCTAGGCCTTCATTGGAAGCATCAGTGTGTAAGACGAAGGGTAAATCAAAATCAGGGTATGCTAGAATTGGTGGATTGGTTAGCATGTCCACCAGTCTGGATACTACAGCTTGATGTTTGGGTGTCCATTGAATCAGTGTTTTAGATGGCACTTGTGCTTTGTTCCCGTTTTTCTTTATAGATTCCCTCCGATTGTTTTTGGGGATGGATGTAGCAGATTCTTTCTCAGTGTTCTGCAAAAGTTCATACAGTGGTTTAGCAAGTCGAGAGAAATCTTGAATGAAGGACCTGTAGTAGCTCAGGAATCCTAACAAAGATCTGACTCCTCCCACTGTTTTGGGTTCTTTCCTTTTCAAATGTAATACCGCTTCAAGATCTTTTGGGTCAATTTTTATGCCTTCTTCTGACACCATTCGTCCAAGGTATCGAATCTGTCGTTTAAAGAGTTCACACTTCTTCGGTCTAAGTTTGATACCATGCTCACGCATTCGACTAAGCACTTGCCTAATATCATTGACATGCTCCTGAAAAGTTTTGGAGTAGCAAAGTACGTCATCCAAGTATGGAGAACAACATTTGTCTCTGATGCCCTCTAATACATTCTCCATGCATCTCTGAAAAGCTGCTGGGGCATTCGTTAATCCAAATGGAATACGGTTCCACTCCAGGAGTCCCCAGGGGGTGCTGAAAGCCGTCAGATGTCTGGAGTCTTCATGCACAAAGCCTTGATGATACGCACTACCCTGGTCCAGGATTGAGAACCACGTAAATCCTCCTAAGCTATCCAGCAGATCTTGTATTCTGGGTAGTGGATGTCTATCTGGGATAGTCTTTCGGTTTAACTCCCTAAAGTCAACACATAGTCGTAGGCTACTGTCCTTCTTTCGAACACAAACAACTGGTGATGAGTATGCGGAAGAAGAAGATTTTGTTACCCAACCTCGGTCAAGAAGGTTTTGGATATATTCTTTCACTTCTTTGTATAGGGGTTTCGGTATCGAATTGTAGCGTTTCTGGACAGGAGTTTCATCTTTCAGATTTATCCTCAGTTTCAGGTTAGGAATGCATCCTATGTCTCCCTCATCTCGAGCAAAGACATCTGATTCATCATATAACATTTGTCTCGCTATCTCCTGTTCTTCTTCTGAGAGATCTTCCAAATTGACAGGTGGGTGCCACTTAACAGATTTGTTAGTGGGTAGCTGATTTCCAGTGTCCACTTGATTCAACTGGTTTACATGAAACACCCTTTTCTTCTGGTCAATTCCCTTTCCATCGTCTTTGTTTGGAGACAATGGTAGAATCTCAGCTGCTGGAGAAATGGTACCCAATACTGTTCTGGGTGGAAGGTAGATGTCATGTTGAGCACGGTTCAGTATAGGTATCTTCACCAGTTTAGAGAACCCATTTGGCACATCTACCACTGAAGGAAATAGTTCAAGTCCTTCCTCGACTGGATATTCGGGAAGTGGTTCAAATGGCATGATTCCTCCTTTCGACCACGCTCTAATTCTGCATTTGACTTCACAGAGCTCGCCTCCTTTAATCTGGAGTCCCTTCTTCCCCACTTTGACCATACGACTATCGAATATTTCTCCTGGGTCAGTTGCTTGACTGACAGCATTGACAATGTTATTCGCTACACTCTGTCTTACTTTCATAGCTTCACTCAGCAAGATAGTCAGGTTTTGGGTGCTGTTTGGTCGGTCACGGTTTTCTCTGATCAATTCTTCGATAACATTAAACCCAAGAATTGGATTGTCATTACAGCAGTCACTCACCAGCATTGGCACATAAATGGCTGAGTTTCCATGTCCACTACTTTCGAATTCCAGGCAGACTTCAATCCACCCTATGAATGGAATGATAGAACCATTTGCAGCTGTAATGGATAAGTTGTCATCACAAAGTAAATCTTGTATGTGCCTAATGGAGACGCTGGGTAGAAACTTTTCTAACCATGCCTTCCCGACAATGCTGACCTGAGCTCCTGTATCCATCAACATGTCAACCGGTACACCATTCATCCGACATGACAGTAGGCATTTTCCTCCAATTAATTGTGCTACGTGTTGTTTGGAGAATCCATTCTCTTTTGGGAGTGTTCTAGTTGACCGGTGGGTGAATACCCTGTTTACCTTAGCATGGGACAGATCATTTGAGGTGGTCACTGGTTGTCCCTTTCCCAGTGACCGTCTGTCGTTTCCCGACTGCCTTCTTTTCTTCAAGCAATCAACCGCTCTGTGTCCTGTCCAACCACAGTAGAAACAATGGTAGCAGTTCTGACTCTCTCGTTTAATGCAATCATCACACCTGGGCTTGCAGTGAGTTGTATCTGGAACTTGAACATTGGTTAGTGGCTTAGTCATTTGGTTTCCAACAATAGGAGTTAGCTTCATCATCTTTTCCAGGTTCTTTGTGAGAGCAGAGACCTGTGTTGTTAGTTCCATTAATGCAGTGTGATTTGCTCTAGCATCTCCCTCAACTCCCTTTTGGAAGGTGTCTTTTTCACTATTACCTGGTGTCTGGGATGAATGAACAGTAAGAGGTTTATGTTTAGGAGCACTGTTTAAAGCGGAGGTCCACCCTAAAATGGACCTCCGCTCATCGGAATCCCCCCCCCCTCCGGCGCCACAATCGGCACCTTTCAGGGGGGAGGGGGGTGCAGTTACCTGGATAATCCAGGTAACTGCACCCACTTCCGGGCTAGCTCTCTGCGGAACGGGGCGTACGTTACGCCCCCGTTCCGCAAGCGCCCGCCCCCTTCAGCAAGTGCCCCGCTGCCTGCTGGGAAACACACAGCTCCCAGAGGCAGCGGGGACCGTCCGGATTGCGCCGCGCGGCTCGCGCATGCGCAGTAGGGAACCGGGAAATGAAGCCGAAAGGCTCCATTTCCTGATTCCCATACCCAAGATGGCGGCGGGACCCGGCAGCCGAGCGAGCGATCGGCTTCGGGTGCCGACATCGCGGGCGCGCTGGACAGGTAAGTGTCATTATTTAAAAGTCAGCAGCTGCAGTATTTGTAGCTGCTGGCTTTTAAAAAAAATAAAAAAAAAACGCGGAGTCCCAGTGGACTCCCGCTTTAAGCGTCTCTGCCTTTCTGTTTCCTCATCAACTGATCTGGTGACTTGCTCTATGATAAAGTCATCCGTTACTGTCAAATCAGACACATAAGGCTTGATATCTCGTCTAACATTAGAATTTTTCTCATTTAGTCCCTGATACAGTGTATGAAGGAATATGCCTTGCACCAGTTTTTTGTCATAGTTAAGCTCTCGCCTATCATGTTGTGATGTAGACAGAACTTTTTGTTTTAACCCCACTAGCCTGTAAACAAATTGTTGTGCTGTTTCTCTTTCTTGCTGGGCAGCATTGCTAAGGTCCTGAAATAACTCATTACCACTTCGTTCTCTCATATGTGACTTCAAAAACCTTTTCAATTCAGCAACAGTAAGATCATCTTTGTCAGTCAACATATCTTTAAAATTACCAGGTTTGATTATTCTCAACACTGTGCGTATAATTTCAGATTCAGGGAATTTTTCTGTTAGACCCTCGTCAATTTGTCTGCACACGCTACTGTAACTCATGTCCGAACCATGATCTGAAATTACACCACCATGCATTTTAAATTCTCTACGTGGCAATAAAGCAACAACATCAGTTAATCTCACCACCTCCGATACCTGTTCAGTCCTTGCAGTCCCACTACTTATTTTATTTGCAGCGGTTGCAATGTCCACAGTTGGTGTACTTTCCTTGTTAAGTTTTAGTTCATTGATCTTGTCTTGGATGATGAGTAGGTAAGACATACCTTGATCTTCCAACTTTTCCAGCTGATCACTTCTCAAGTAGTCTTCAATAAATTCAACAAGTTCCATTTCGTTGGTACCAGTCACTGATGGAACGTCCACGTCTCTTTCATCTTCCAGCGTAATAGCGAGGCTATGCAGCTGTTCTTCATTAAGCAGATGAATTTGTTTCCGGATATCCCACATCAGCGCACGACGAGGAGACGCCATCTCTGTTGCAATCTGAAGACTTGCACTCACGAGGCAGACGACTCTCACGATTCTCCTTGTAGCTCTGTAGCAGGCTCACGCTTGTCTCGCACTTCCTTCTCACTGGTAACACAACGAATCCCGGCACACGAGCCCCCAAAATGTTATCGGCTCTCTTAATTCACATTTTGAGGCCGGTAACAGAAGTACAGCCAGCCCTCCTGTACTGGGCCTGGGCACCATCAGTTCATATGTAATTTACTAGCCCCTTCCTTTCCTACTATGCTTCAGTTTGTGAATGAGCAGGAAGCCTCTGAGCATTTCCTGTTAATTTATCTGTGCAGATGAGGCTGTAGAGAAAGGGACTGATAGGTCCTCAGTCTCTTTCAGCCAAAGGGGGACCTATGTCAGAAACCATGAATCAGACTGAGACAGAAGTACAGTTAAATCTCACTTGTTTAATAATAATTTTAAAAAAGGTAAACATAGTAAATGTAGTCAAAACATAGCCAGAGTTCAGGAACCGGAATGGGTAGTCAGAAAAGCCAAAACATCAGGGAGCTAAGAGGAGCGTAGTAGAACAGCAAGCAGGATCTGGAGCCAAAAGGAATGTCAGCCAAGCAAGTCTTTATGAGGAATGCAGGAGAGCGTCTCTAGAGATGTGACCAAGGTGAAGGCAGAGATCATCTGGGCTGAGCGGCTTAAGAAGGCAGGACTGGCGAGCAGGATATCATCAACAGGTGAGTCACTGTGGAGAGATAGGGGTTGGCATTTAGCCAACAGTTGAGTTGCAGAGAAGGAAGGGCTGAGCCCAGTCCTGACACCCTGTCAGGTAGGCTGTATGGGGCCCCGTGATTCCTAACAGCAGCCCTGGCTACAGTATATACTGATGATGATAAAAGGTATTTAGCAGTTTATATTTACTAAAATAATTGCAATTCCATGTTCTGTGTACTGTGGGAGACCAGATATAGTGAATGCAGGGTCCTGGATGTAGTAACATTTTAAATAGACATATGGCCCTATTTTTCTTGATGTCATAAGACACACTCCAATATGGATACCCCCATTTTTTTTAAAGCAATTAGATACTATTATCTCTTCATTCCTATGGAAATCTAAAACTCCCAGGTTCAGCAAATCAAATCTCTGTAGACCCTGGACAGAAGGGGGACTGGCCTGTCCAGATCTTCAAAAATATTTCTTTGCAGCCCTACTTACCCACGCACATAATTGGGTGATCTCTGACGATACAAACACCTTGGTGGTGCTGGAGGCTGCATCGCTGGGGTCCTTTGAATCATTGATAAATGCACTATACAGAGGTCTTCAGGCACCTTTGATTCTCACACACTCTATGAAAACAGTAATAAGGGCGTGGCCAAATCCCAGGGTCTGCATTCCTTTAGACATGATTTCCTATTGGGAGTATCTCACCAAAAATAAATTTTTTGTTGCAGGGGATGCCTGAAATCCTGAATGGTATCTTAGTGCAGACTTCTGGAAAAATGAGCCAATCACACAAGCAGAAAATTATGTTTCTGGGGGGCGTTCTGTTTGCATTGTATTTTACAGAAAATTATA
The DNA here is from genome assembly GCF_037356315.1 of Lithobates pipiens. Lineage (NCBI taxonomy): Eukaryota > Metazoa > Chordata > Amphibia > Anura > Ranidae > Lithobates > Lithobates pipiens. The sequence goes on along the minus strand of NW_027507758.1, from coordinate 616,874,807 downwards.
GAGCTGCAGATTGAAAAGGAAAGGTAATAGCATTCAATTGCAATATGACTTGTGTTGCAATTGTATACGCTATATATATTTTTTTTTTTATTTGCTATTTTTTTCCTATGAAAGTGGAGTTACCCTTTAATGACTTTTTTTTAATCTCTGCATTCATTTGTACACTAACAACATGTGAAGAGATCCAGTAAAGTGTCACATATTATTGTGCATTGCATTAAGGCAGTCCATTAAAATGAATGAACTCAGCAAAAATGGCCACCGTCCAGATTTTTAACAGTTTTTTTAGAGTGCGGTGCACATGGGTAGGCTTTGCGCATCGCAAACGAAACAAACTGTCCATTGTTGGATGTTTGAACATTATTTCTGTTGGAAAAACAACAGCAAGTTGCTTATGTACTGTGACTACATATACATTATATCTGTCTATACAGCAGGTGGCGCTGTAGGGTTAAGAGTAATGTGCATGTAAATCTATTGTATGATGCAATGAGATGAAGTACTTTTCTCAGTGTTCAGTTGTGTTCCTGTTTCCATGCTGTTAAGATATATACTGCTATCCTCCATGCAAGTAAAGTTGTTTACAGTATTCAAGAAGCTTCCAGCTCATCATATTAATACTCAACCAACAGTTCCCTCCTGAATATATTTATATATAGAACCAATTCTACCTTGTAGCGAAGAAAGTATATTGGTTAATTATGAAAATCTGTCTGTACTGTGCATTGGGAGACCAGTGACATTACCGGTCGGTTGCAGCGTGCCGTCTCTAGTGAGTTCTTCCGTGTCTAAAATCATGTTATATAAATTATACAGCAATACTGGGCTCTGTATTCCCACACAGATCTCCGTCTGACACAGCAGGGACTCCACAACTAATATACACTGCTCAACAAAAATGAAAGGAACACTTTCAAAAGACATCAGATCTCAGTGAGGAAAAATATCATGCTGGATATCTATACTGATATGGACTGGGTAATGTGTTGGGATCTATACTGGTATGGACTGGGTAATGTGTTAGGATCTATACTGGTATGGACTGGGTAATGTGTTAGGCTCTATACTGGTATGGACTTGGTAATGTGTTGGGATCTATACTGATATGGACTGGGTAATGTGTTGGGATCTATACTGATATGGACTTGGTAATGTGTTGGGACCTATACTGGTATGGTGTTGGTAATGTGTTGGGATCTATACTGGTATGAACTGGGTAATGTGTTGGGATATATACTGGTATGGACTTGGTAATGTGTTGGGATCTATACTGGTATGGACTGAGTAATGTGTTGGGATCTATACTGGTAGGTACTGGGTAATGTGTTAGGATCTATACTAGTATGGATTGGGTAATGTGTTAGGATCTTTACTGGTATGGACTGGTTAATATGTTAGGAACTATACTGGTAAGGACTGGGTAATGTGTTAGGATCTATACTGGCATGGACTGGGTAATGTGTTGGGATCTATACTGGTATGGACTGGGTAATGTGTTAGGATCTATACTGGTATGGACTGGGTAATGTGTTAGGCTCTATACTGGTATGGACTTGGTAATGTGTTGGGATCTATACTGATATGGACTGGGTAATGTGTTGGGATCTATACTGATATGGACTTGGTAATGTGTTGGGACCTATACTGATATGGACTTGGTAATGTGTTGGGACCTATACTGGTATGGTGTTGGTAATGTGTTGGGATCTATACTGGTATGGACTGGGTAATGTGTTGGGATCTATACTGGTATGGACTTGGTAATGTTTTGGGATCTATACTGGTATGGACTGAGTAATGTGTTGGGATCTATACTGGTAGGTACTGGGTAATGTGTTAGGATCTATACTAGTATGGATTGGGTAATGTGTTAGGATCTTTACTGGTATGGACTGGTTAATATGTTAGGAACTATACTGGTAAGGACTGGGTAATGTGTTAGGATCTATACCGGCATGGACTGGGTAATGTGTTGGGATCTATACTGGTATGGACTGGGTAATGTGTTGGGATCTATACTGGTATGGACTTGGTAATGTGTTGGGATCTATAATGATATGGACTGGGTAATGTGTTAGGATCTATACTGGCATGGACTGGGTAATGTGTTGGGATCTATACTGGTATGGACTGGGTAATGTGTTGGGATCTATACTGGTATGGACTGGTTAATGTGTTAGGAACTATACTGGTAAGGACTGGGTAATGTGTTAGGATCTATACTGGCATGGACTGGGTAATGTGTTGGGATCTATACTGGTATGGACTGGTTAATGTGTTCATAATAAAAGGATGCCGCATTGTTTGATGGAAATGAAAATGATCAACCTACAGAGGGCTGAGTTCAAAGACACCCCAAAAATCTAAGTTAAAAAAATTATGCAGCAGGCTAGTCCATTTTGCTGAAATTTCATTGCAGCAACTCAAAGTGGTCCTCAGTAGTTTGTATTCCCCCCACGTGCTTGTATGTATGTCTGACAACATCGGGGCATGCTCCTAATGAGATGGTAGATGGTGTCCTGGGGCATTTCCTCCCAGATCTGGACCAGGGCATCACTGAGCTCCTGAACAGATTGAGGTGCAGCCTGGTGGCTTCGGATGGACCGAAACATAATGTCCCAGAGGTGTTCTATTGGATTTAGGTAAGGCGAGTGTGGGGGCCATTCAATGGTATCAGTTCCTTCATGCTTCAGGAACTGGCTGCATACTCTCGCCACATGAGGCCGGGCATTGTCCTGCACCAGGAGAAACCCAGGACCCACTGCACCAGCGTAGGATCTGACAATGGGTCCAAGGATTTTATCCCGATACCTAATGGCAGTCAGGGTGCCATTGTCTAGCCTGTAGAGATCTGTGTGTCCCTCCATGGATATGCCTTCCCAGACCATCACTGACCCACCACCAAACCGGTCATGCTGAATGATATTACAGACAGAATAACGTTCTCCAGACCCTTTCACATCTATCACATTTGCTCAGGGTGAACCTGCTCTCATCTGTGAAAAGCACAGGGTGCCAGTGGTGGACCTGCCAATTCTGGTGTTCAATGGCAAATACCAATCGAACTCCATGGTGTCGGCAGTGAGCACAGGGCCCACTAGAGTATGTCGGGCCCTCAGGCCACCCTCATGAAGTCCGTTTCTAAATGTTTGGCCAGAGACATTCACACCGGTGGCATGCTGGAGGTCATTTTGTAGAGCTCTGGCAGTGGTCATCTAGTTCCTTCTTGCACAAAGGAGCAGATACTGGTCCTGCTGATGGGTTAAGGACCTTTTTCAGCCCTGTCCAGCTCTCCTAGAGTAACTGCCTGTTTCCTAGAATCTCCTCCATGCTCATAAGACTGTACTGGGAGACACAGCAAACCTTCTGGCACTGGCTCATATTGATGTGCCATCCTGGAGGAGTTGGACTGCCTGTGCAACCTCTATAAGGATCTAGGTATTGCCTCATGCTACTAGTAGTGACACTGACCCTAGCCAAATGCAAAACTAGTGAAAAACAGTCAGAAAAGATGAGTAGGGAAAAAAAATGTCAGTGGCCTCCACCTATAAAACCATTCCTGTTTTGGAGGTCATCTCATTGTTGCCCATCTAGTGCACCTGTTGTTAATTTCATTAACACCAAAGCAGCTGAAACTTATTAACAACCCCCTCTGCTACTAAACTGACCAGGACAATACCCCAAGAGTTTTCATTGAATGGATGCTATACTCTGAATAAAAAATGTTCCTTTCATTTTTTGGAGAAGTGTATATAATGGGAAGGGTGGCCCTTAACCCTTTCTTCACCCTGAAAGTTCACAACGTGCAAGCAGCAAGGGGGGAATTAATACAAGTCATATAGACAGTGGCCATCCAATAGCTTTTAGCGGGAAAGGTTTGCCCCAAAAACATTGTCTCCAAGAATTTTTCTTCAGAAATTTTATTTTTGTTAGGTGGCGGTAGGTAAGATATAGTTTGTAGGTGGAATGGCGGCACTGATCGCCTTCCGGATACTGGAGAACGTCCCATCATGGTTCATTGGCCTCTAGGCGTTAGAGCCTTCTCCAACCTTTGGAGAGACTGCAGATTGCCTGGTAGTGCCCCATCATGCTGGAAAATAATTGCTGCTCAGGAGAGAGCTGGACAGAACTGCTGGGAGCACACGGTGACCTATAAGAAGCAGATAAGGGTGAGGCCCGGGGATGAGAGAAAAAAGTCATCAGTTGGTGGCCGTGTCCGTACATCTGTCTGTGATTGGAGAACGTTGGATATTTCATTCTCTGTGACCTGGTAGTAGATGGATGGAATAGATGGAATAATGTGTAGAAGAGACGGGGCAATGCTGCAAGGAACCAGAAAGACGACATTCGCCTGCCTCCCTCTCTGCTAGACCTGCTCCTTTTCTGTGGAAACATAAAAAAAAAGATATCATTTTCCAAACCTATGTATATATAAAAAGAACACTATTATTTATTGTTTCATCCAATTTCCATTACTAAACAAGCAACCTTTTCCATTTTGAGACCTTCTTCCAAAAGATTTAATGCCCTGCAATCCCTTTGTATGTCGGCACCGAGCACACGACCCCAGCGCTGGCCTTTTCTGGGAGGAACAATGGCATTTGTCTGGGAAAATCTGTTTGTAAGCCCAAAAAAAAATTTGTAGCCCTTTTTGCCTATGGGAGGATCAGATTGGCAAATCAAACATGACAGGTTAACCTCTTAAAGAGGTTGTTGGAGCAGTAGTTGGAGCAGTAGTTGATTCTTGGGTGTCAGCTGGTGCTGAAGGCTCCTAGGGGGTGGAGCCTGGCTGACAGCTTGTTGAGAACCTGGCAATACATGGCTAAATATTACTTTATTAGCAAGTTCAGTAAGCTAAATGTGTTCCAGTCCCTCTTTACTGGGGAGGGGGTCCCACTGTGACCCCCCTCCCATGCAGAAAGCTGATTGCCCGCATTCTCCATATATTACTACACAGCAGCCACTAGGGGGCAGAAATTCCCAATGAAAAGACTGACCAGTTGTTCAAATCTAACTTCCACTAGTTAAAAAAAGAAACACTTTGGATGCAATTCCGATATAATTATTGACATTATTGATATTGATTTCTTTTTTAATTAAGTTTGAAACTTAGGAGCTTGATGTTTTTTTTTCAATAACTATACATTTTTTACATTTATACTGCCTCCATGATGTTAAGCTTGCAAAGCATGCTGGGAGTTCTATTAAGAAAGCCCACTAGTCCCAACATGTTTGGAGCCCTCCTATGTGCAACTGACTGAGCCAGATAGGAAGACATAGAGACCGCTATTACTCTGACCCCTCCTCACCCTACTAAATACATCCATTGGTTGCTGCCTCTATCCCCATCTGAGAAATATGATATCACATCCCTATCACCGGGACAGGAAGTGAGGGTGAATTCCCCAGTGGAGATCATAAATATCTTGTCTAAAACAGGAAGAGTCATCTTTGTGAAAATTTGACTTTCCGACAACAAAACCTTGGATTTTTGTTCGAAGGATGTTGGCTCCCACTTGTCTTGCATACACACGGTCACACAAATGTTGGCCAACAATTCCGAACATGGGAACGTGGTGACATAGAAGATGTACCACGGCTGATAAAAAGGAAGTTCATTAGTCATGTGATATCTCCATTAGCCCTTGTACACACGGTCAGACATTCCGACGGAAAATGTCCGATTGGACTGTGTTGTCGGATAATCCGACCGTGTATGGCTTCCATTGGACTGTTTCCATCAGAATATCCGACCGAGAAAGTTTTAGAGCTGGGCTATAAAATTTTCAGACAACATGATCCGATCGGACTTTGTCCGATCGTTTGTAGTGAATTCCGATCGGACAAAGTGCCACGCATGCTCAGATCAAATTACGAGACCAAAGCTATTGGCTACTAGCCTGAACGTAGTCCCGTTGTAACGAAATAACGTCACCACGTTACAAATGATCGGATATTCTGACAACTTTGTCCGACCGTGTGTATGCAACACCAGTTTCGGCCAAAATACGTTGGACAAAATCCAACGGATCATGTTGTCGGAATGTCCGACCGTGTGTACAAGGGCTTACAAACGCTAGTTTTACAAGACTGAGCACTTCCGGCTCGTACTTGATTCCGAGCAGGCATGAACGTTTGTGCGACGAACTTGTGTACACACGATCGGAAAGTCCGACAACAAAGTTTTGTTGGCTGCAAATTTGAGAACCTGCTAGCCAACATTTGTTGGCGGAAAGCCCCGACAACAAATGTTCGATGGAGCATACACACGGTCAGAACTTTCAGCCAACAAGCTCACATCCAACATTTCCCGTCGGAAAATCCGATTGTGTGTACGCAGCATTAGAGTTTATTGGGATAATAAAACGGCAACATTCTAATTTGCATCTTTTAGGAAATTATTGCAAATCTTCACAATCTACGGCACACAGAGACATGCAGGAGAGGACAGCTGACATGCAAATGGATGAATATGACTCTCAGGAAATTTGAGCTAGAGGATGAGTTTCATATACAATGTCTAGAAGTCACTGACCTTCACAAATGACAGAAGCATCCTGGGAGTGGACACAGAGGTTCTTCTTGGACATCATAGCACCACAGTGTGACAGCTCAGTCTCCATACCATTGCAGAACACTTTCTCCAGCCAAATGTCTCCATTTCCTGGGCCAAAATGTGCTCCACCGGGTGCCTGAACTGCAGGACCACAGCCAACCTGTCTACACACCACCTCAGCATCAGAGAGGTCCCAGTTCTGGTCACACACCGTTCCCCACCTCTTCTTATACCAGACCTCCACCCGTCCAGAGCAGGAATGAGGACCATCCACCAGCCTCACCTCCGAGACACCTGCAACAATAACAACATCAGCCTTTGACAACAAATAGACAATGCCCTCTCTCCAAACAGAGCCAGGCACTACGGTATGTTCTGGTGAATAATGGTTTGACTAGTGCAGGAACACGTGAATATTTGGCTGTAACATGCTGTATACTTAGCCCAAAACCCTAATTGGATATCACAATATATGTATGTGAATAAATTGAAGTTCAAGATAAAAGTTTAAAAGATGAATGAATCCAAATTCAAATGGATTCTTGACTGTGTGGCATGAAAATAAATCCTGTGCATGGAAAAAGTCTCTCACACTTCGCCCGGTGATATCAAACTTGATGATGTGTATAAACAAAAGATAAGGTTGGCACGCTTTTCAGACTTAGTATACTCATATTGTTGTCAGGAAAGCCTTTCCAGCAAACTTCCAAGCAATCTGGGGGTCAGAAGAATGCCTGTGCACAAGAAAGCTGTTTGGCGCACGCACATGCGCAATAGCGCAATTAACGGCGCACGGGCGCACAGTCGCGCATGCCCGCTCTGACAGCACTCGGTGCCAAGAAGCGCTATTTAAAGGGGACTCATGCCTTGCTGTCTTGCTGCCCGATCAACAGCGTTTCCTGCAACCTCTGCTATCTGTTACCTGATTTACCTGATCCATATCTGACTTGGCTTGTTCCTGACACCTCTGCTCGCTGCCCACCCCGATCCCGGCTTGGACTTTGACTATTCTTTGGATCTGCCTGCCTGTGTTTGACCCAGACTGTCTTCTCTACCCAGTATCCTGCCTGCTGTCCGTATCCTGCTGCTGGGCTACAAGACACCTTCCTGCTGTACGCTGTATCCTGCCTGCTGTCTGCATCCTGCTGCTGAACTACAATACACCTCCCTGCTGTCTGCTGTACCCTGTCTGCATTCCGCTGCTGGTCTACAGGACACCTCCTTTCTATCTACGGTATCCTGCCTTCTACACCAGCTACCCAGTTAGGCACTTGTGCCCCTTTGTACTCTCGAGCCCCTGTCATCTCTACCAGGGGTTCCCGAATCAGAGGTATAGGAGAGGCCGCTCCCTGCATCCCGGGCTCTGCCTTAAGGTATGTGACAATTGAGAACCTTGGATGGACCCATCATGTTGAATTTAATGCTAGGTCCCCCACAGAAGTATTGTCTTTACTGGCCTGATGAATCTCACCCTAATCCCTAATTGCATGTTCTTAACCTCACCTGTAATCTTTTTCCTTGCCAGCCATGAGTAGATGCCAAGCTTAACTATTGAATGAATGCACAAAACTAATGCGCTCCACCTGGCTAATATTAAATGTGTAAAAAAAATACCTAAGAAAAATATATATATATGTGAGCCTAAAAAATATCTAAATACGTGTACATATGTAGGAAGCCGCCAGCAAAAAATAGTGATCTCAACACCAAAAGAAATATAAAAATACAAAAAATGCAAAAAAAAAAAAAAAAGCTTAACTATTGGGCCAGTCTATATCCCTTGCATCACTATTGCTACTGGTTATTTAATGTTACCTGTTGGTGAACACGAGACCACAGCCTCCCCAGAGTAACAGTTGTATCCTCTGGACAGGACGGTGCTGCATTGAGACAGATGGGTCTCGGAGCCACTGCAGTGCACGTTGCGGAAATTTGTATGTGGAGTTGCACTCCTTGACAGAGTCACCTTCTTGACTTCAACCAGCTCCAGTGCTGGACCGCAGCCCTGCTGCTTACAAAGTACCGCCTCTTCAGCTGCACTCCATTCTGCTGCACAGACCGTGCTCCAGAGCTCATCGGAGAAGATCTTCACCTTCCCGGAACACTTACCACTCTCCCCAGCTACTGACACCTTGGATATTGCTGAAAGAAAATGGAGAAGGAGTGCATGAGAGTGACTCCAACATCCAATGCTTGGAGGTCCAAAAGCGATGGATGTTGGGGTCCAATGCTTGGTAGTCCATCAGATACACTAATTGTGCAGTTATAGCTGCAGTCAACGGCAGCCCCTCTACAGTACACGATTGGGCCACTGAACCAGGCCTACATCTAGGAGCAAGAGTCTGGATCTGAAGGTGCATTGCCAAATTCAACTGGTCCAGATGTCACCCTCTAAAGCAGTGGTCATCAACCCTGTCCTCAGGGCCCACTAACAGGCCAAGTTTACAAGATAACTCAAATACATCACAGGTGATATCATTTGCTGCTCAGTGATTGCAGTATTCTAGTCTGCATCCCCCCAATGTAATACATAAAACCTGGCCTGTTAGTGGGTCCTGAGGACAGGGTTGATGATCACTGTTCTAGACTGTACATTATAAGGTGTATTTTTTCATGTTTTGTGATGGCCCATATGAGATGATTGGGGATGAACTAGATGGAAAATCCAACATTTAACCAAAATGTTGTTATTTTGGTAAAAGGCGCCAATGGAAAAGAAGTATTTAACATAGAGGGAGAGAGATAGGAGGGTATAGAAGGGAAAGATGGAGGGTTGTAGATTAAGGGATCTGGAGTGGTATAGATGGAGAGGTGAAGTGGTATAAAAAGATAGAGAGAGATGGAGGGATATAGAGGTAAAGAAATAGAGGAGTTTCCTGGAATATAGATGGAGGGTATAAGGGCTTTCTTTCAGCAGGGAGGGGGGGGGCGCAATCCCAGCACCGAATGTATGTAATGGCTGGGGGTACTGGGTCCTGGAGGGTCCATTGATGCTGGCTGCTGGGGGATCTATCGCTCCTGGAAGCAATTTATTTTTGCATTGGGGTCTGTTGTTGCTGGGGAGGTCTATTATTGTTGCTGCTGGGAGGGGGGGACTAATGGTTACATAGTAAGGTTGAATAAAGACACCAGTCCATCCAGTTCAACCTGAGTGAGTGTCTACAATTGTCCCTATCCCTGTACATCACACTCTCACATCGGTCCCTACCCTCAAGGAGCCCACAATCCAAGGTCCCCATTTCATATACTAGGGCCAATTTTGGACAGAAGCCAATTAACATACCTGCATGTCTTCGGAGCATGGGAGGAAACCGGAGGAAACCCACGCAGGCACAGGGAGAACATGCAAACTCCAGGCAGGTAGTGTCGCGGTTGCAATCCGAACCAGCGACCCTTTTTTACCGCTAGGTGAGAGTGCTAACCACTACACCACTGTGCCACACTTATGTTGCTGGGGGGTCAATTGTTGCTGGAAGAGTTCTACTATTGAGGGGGGTCTATTGTTGCTGACTGCTGAGGGCTGAGGGATCTATTGTTGCTGGGGGCATCTATTTTTGCGTGGTAGTCAGTTGTTGATGGTGGGGGATCTATTGTTGCTGGTTGGGCTTATGTTGCTAGGGGGTCAATTATTGCTGGCAGCTGGAGAGTCTATTGATGCTGGGGTGGCTTCTGGGAAATCTGTTGTTGCTGCCGGGTCTATTGTTGGGATCCATTATTGCTGGGGAATGCTATTGTTGCTGGGGGGGGGGGGGGGGGCGCTATAGCTGATGGCTGTGGGGGATCTACTTTACTGGTTTTCCTATTGTTATTACATTTCATACAAATTACTTATCACCACAAAATTATACTTGGTTCTGTATTTTCTAAAAGGGTCGGTACTTGGAGGTGGGTAAGGGGTGGAACCAAGGGATGGTGCTCAGAGGTGGGTAGGACATTGAGATAAGAGGTGACTGAAGGGGGGGAGTTCCTGCACCAATTCTTTGAAGAAAAAAAATCCCAGGAGGGTATAGATAGAGGGTGACAGATGGAGGAGTATAGTGGGGGAGTGAGATGGGGGAGGTATAGCGGAAGATAGATGGAGGATATAGTGGGAGAGAGAGAGATGGAAGGGTATAGAGTAGGAGAGATTGAGGGGTATTGTTGAAAGGCGCAACATATGTTTTTATATCAGACAATTGTGGATTTTTACTGCTTAGTTAATAAAGCCATTTGGCCTGTTGGAAGTCATCTTGGAATGTCAGTAAAACAAGATTATACAACAGGGTTTGTATAACAGAAGAGTACAAATCAGAATCTTCATCTGGAAAAAGGAATCACACATACCCCCTAATGATGGGGTATGGGAATAGGAGAGCTTTGCTTCAGACTGCCTGATGGTGGGAAGATAAAAGTGCCTAATTGCCTCCCTTTCAACCAGAACATCTAAGGGACCAGATATAGACTGGAATGTTGACCAGGGCCAAGAAGTTTGATGGTAATGTAGCAGTGCTACCTGGTAGAGACAACAAAAGACTTCCTGGAGGATCCAGGGTAACACATACCCCCTGGGGATTAGGAAGAACAACCCCTTATAGCTTCTCATTGGACAGAGGACTACATGGGCACACAGAGGGTATTTGTGTGGGTTGTGTCTGAGTGTTTTAAAATATGAGGGCAAATCATGAAGACCCCTATTTCTCCTAGAGCCCAACCAACAAACTTAACTTCAAGGAAGGTCTCACTGTACGTAAAGTATCATCTCTGTTCTTTTATTACTATATGCTCTGTAATATTCGTAGATTGTATGTTAGTATGCTACGTTCTTTGTAAATAAACAAGACCTTTGCTTCTTCGAGCATTGTGTTTATTTTTATAGCTGATATAGTTAATATATCATCACCATTATTACTATCAGAGCTTTGATAGACTAGCTAATTATAGGAACAGACAAGGTAATACATATTTATAATCTGAATAAGGGGAAGCCAAAAACCACCCCCCTTTTTATTCCAGGTATAGAAGGAGAGTAATGGAAGGGTATAGTATAAATGGAGAGAGGTGGAAGGGTTATAGATGGATAGATAGAGTATTATAGAGGTAGAGAGATGGGGGGTATAGATGGAGACAGATGGTGGAGTATAGATAGAGAGAGATGGGGGGGTATAGATGGAGACAGATGGTGAAGTATAGATAGAGAGAGATGGGGGGGGGGGTATAGTGGAAGATAGATGCAGGGTTATAGAGGGAGAGATGGAGGGTTAAAGAGGGAGAGAGATGGAGGGGTATAGAGGGAGAAGGATGGAGGGGTATAGATGAAGAGAGATGGAGGGGTATAGAGGATGAGATAGAGGGATATAGACGATGAGACAGAGGGATATAGATGAAGGGACATTGAGTGGTATAGATGGGGAAAAATGGATGGGTGTAGATGGAGAAATTGAGGGTTATATACAGGACTGGACTGGGACAAAAATTTGGCCCTGGACTTCATCCAGACCAGCCCACTTTAATTTTGCAAACAAGCACAAAAACAGTATATAAAACTATACGCAATTGTGCAAATTCATGCATTTCACTTATTCTCCTCTGTATTTTTCTCATCTGTCTCATATCACTGTATGAAGTTGAGGGCGAGCCACGCAGCCATTACTTTGTCACTGAAACCGGCCCACTGAGCCATCGGCCCACCGGGAAACTCCCTGTAGTCCCAATGGCCAGTACATGCCTGGTTATATATGGAAGCTGTAAAGGTGGAGGCAAATGGGGGGTATAGGGAGATAGAGAGAGATGAAACAGTACAAAGGGACAAGGAAAGAGAAAGTAAAAACAGATAGATGGTGAAATAGATAAAGCAAGAGCAACCAAAGAGGCTGGGATAGAGAGCAAGAAGAGGGAGGAAATGGGGATACAAAGTCAGGTGAGAGAAAGTTTGAGATAAAAATAAAGAAAGATAAAAGATGGGTCATGGACCACCTCTCATACAGATAAACATCAAGCAACTGCTCCAGGTGGATCTTAACTTTAACATCCTTCCACAAAGGCTGCGTGCTGGACTGGTTTGTAATACCAAAAGGTAAGTGCCAAGGACATGAAGGATTCATCGCACAACTTAACTGTGGAAAATGTCACTGTCAGTTTATTAAAATGCATAGGAAATGGCCATATACATTTCAAGATTGAGAGTTAATCATCTAAGAAAGACATTTTCCACAGTTGGTTGTGTGGTGATTTTCTTATATTCTACACGTCTAATATCGGTTGTACTGGGTGTCTACCTGTCTCTGAACACACGACTGCAGCATGTACATCCGGTAGTTGAGTGTCAGCCTTCCAAAGACCAATTCTGCACTCCGAAAACTTTGACTCTGACCCAAAACATCTGGATCTCTCCACCGCCTGGGTGCCAGAAGTGGAATAGACCTCCTGCACCTTCACCAGAGGTCCACAGCTCATCTCTCGGCAAATGACTGCTCCCTCCCTCAAGTCAAAGTTCCATAGGGAGAGCCTCCTCCATACGTTGTCCACAGACACCTCAACAGTCCCGTTACAGCGACCAGATCCGTCCACCAGCCTGACACCACTGACACCTGCAAAGCAAACACTGCCATTATACCAGTGATCATAAAACATATCATTCTATGAGTGGAGGACTAAGATGGACTCACCAGAGGATAGGCAGGTGACTCCAGCACTGTGCACACTTCTTACATCATCTCTCCCAGTCCAGGCTCCCAATAAGCACTCTGAAATGTCACTCTCATCCCCTGTACAATCCACCTTTTCCAGGACATGGCCAACACCAGCCCCAAATGTGTCTCCTTTCTGAGCCTCCACTGAGGGGCCACACTTCAGCTGTCTACAGATGACGTCAGCAGCTTGTCTGTCCCAGTGTTCGTCAGTCAGGGTGCCCCACGTCTGGTTGTAGAACAGCTCCACCCTACCTTGACAAGGTCCATTTCCACCAACCAGATGAACCTCAGACAGAACTGCATAGAAAAGGAGAAAATTGTTGTTACAAAATCGCAGGACACCTCTGGAGTGCAACTAATAACTCATGATGATTAAAGCTGAATTGGGCACCCTTGGGGCACGTAAAGTCTTTGTCGGTGGACTTTGGACTTGTTTAATGGGCAAATTTAATGTGTGTCTGAGTTTGAGACTCCTTTAAGATAGGGTGACCAGACGTTCCCGGTTTCCGGGGACAGTCCCTGGACTGAGGACACTGTCCCTGGACCAAGTCTGTCCCCCGGTTTTGTCCCCGGATTCAGAGTTGGTGCCAGATAGAAGCTTGGGGGGTTCTAAAGCACCCTGACAAATTCTTTAAACAACCCTAAAATTCACATACCAGTTCTTCTATGTTTCACAGTGTTTTTTAAAATGTTATTCTACCTGTAAATCCTGTACTGATGCCAGGAACCTGGGGACTCTTTTTTGCTGTGGAGGGATACAGTGGCTCCTGCCACATAAGTCAATGATATATAGCTAGACCCAGCAGGCAGAATTCAGAGGCAGATTGATATACAGCCTTTTTTCTGCTTTCTCATCCAATAGGAAAATACTGAACCTGCCCCCTTCTCACCTTCTTGAGTTCTGAGATGTACAGAGGAGGGGACATGGAGGGACTTGGGAGAAGAGAGAGAGCACATTAATGGCGTTGGTGCCATTACGCTCCACCATCTAGCCGCCAGACGGTACAACTGTGAAAAGCAGTAGCGGTGCCACAGCAGTGACACCGCACCTGCAACACACAGAAGTTGACGATGATGCATGGTGCATGAACATCCACCCACCCTAAGTAGGAGCAGAGGAGGAGGGTCCGCAGCATGTATCGCAGCTCCCGGGAGGGATGGGAGCCAGGGGGCTTCTAAACCAGATCACATGGCACACTAAAAAGAGCAAGGGAGGCTGTATATCCAATCAAGGGATGGGAGGTAACAGCCCCTTCTACTTAAGGTGGGTCAGCTAGATGGAGGAGTGTAATGGCACCAACGATGGGCGGTTCTCCGCCCAGCCAAGGACGCCTCCATCCTGCAATGCACGCCTACGTGACGTTGGTGGCCTGCAGTGCACGCCTATGTGACGTTGGTGGCCTGCAGTGCACGCCTATGTGACGTTGGTGGCCTGCAGTGCATGCCTGCGTGACGTTGGTGGCCTGCAGTGCACGCCTACGTGACGTTGGTGGCCTGCAGTGCATGCCTATGTGACGTTGGTGGCCTGCAGTGCATGCCTACGTGACGTTGGTGGCCTGCAGTGCATGCCTACGTGACGTTGGTGGCCTGCAGTGTACGCCTACGAGACGTTGGTGGGCGTGTGATGGCCCTGCCCTTATAGGCTTCACCCAGGAATGTCAGATTCATTCTGGTGTGTTGTCGCTCACTTTGGTTCACTGCATTAATCACCTTGGATCCCTGGACCCTATGAACTAATCACTGTCTAATTGGTAATTAGAATTAGATTGTTTTATTCAACCTTGGCGATGCGTTTATACCCTCATCACTTTTCACTTCTTACACCTTGGCTACCACCAATATTTTCTAGTACTTCAATCCCCCTGTTCTTTACCGAGCACAGGACACCTCGTACGTCTCATACTATAACTATATAAAATATATAATCATATATATGTTTTCAGAAGTCCTTCATTGATGGTCTCAACACTTATGGTCACTCTGACTACTTCAATTTCTTGAAATCTGTCTCCCCTGGATGATTTTCTTGCTGTACAGCAGGCCACTCACACCACCTTGGCTCCCGTTGGAGATGCCCCCCTTTGGGGGTCCCCGATCTGCAGTGCCACATTTTTATTATATAGTCAACCTTGTAGGTATGGTATAGAGTGGGTTTATATACTTGATTTTATTTTATTTTTACTTTTTATGATTTTTCTTTTTTCCTTGGGTAGGATCAGACCATAGAGCAAATCCTTCTATTATATTTTATTGCACTCAACGCGCATGCTCCTGAAGAGTGGATCAATCCACAAAATGCATAGAGCTAATATATGCCGTATCCCCATGATTCAATTGAAGTCTGTCAGTATGTATAATTTTTGATATTAACCACTTTCAGACCGGACCATTTTGCTGGCTTAAGGCCAGACCACTTTTTGCGATTCGGCACTGCGTCGCTTTAACTGACAATTGCGCAGCCGTGCGACGTGGCTCCCAAACAAAATTGGTATCCTTTTTTTCCCACAAATAGAGCTTTCTTTTGGTGGTATTTGATCACCTCTGCGGTTTTTATTTTTTGCGCTATAAACAAAAATAGAGCGACAATTTTGAAAAAAAGGCAATATTTTTTACTTTTTGTTATAATAAATATCCCCCAAAAATATATATATAAAAAAAAAATTTTCCTTAGTTTAGGCCGATACGTATTCTTCTACATATATTTGGTAAAAAAATTGCAATAAGCGATTATTGATTGGTTTGCGCAAAAGTTATAGCGTTTACAAAATAGGGGATAGTTTTATAGCATTTTTATTAATATTTTTTTTTTACTAGTAATGGCGGCGATCAGCGATTTTTATTGTGACTGCGACATTATGGCGGACACATCGGACATTTTTGACACATTTTTGGGACCATTGTCATTTATACAGCAATCAGTGCTATACAAATGCAGTGATTCCTGTGTAAATGACACTGGCAGTAAGGGGGTTAACCAGGGGGTGGCAGTGTAGGGGTTAAGTGTTCCTAAGGGCGTGTTACTAACTGTGGGGGGCTGGGCTTTGTGTTAGTGAACACTGATCTCTGCTCCAATCACATGGAGCAGAGATCAGCATCACTTGTTGCTAGGCAGAACGGGGAGATGCTGTTTACAACGGCATCTCCCCGTTCAGCCGCCCCGTGAGACCATCGCGGGTATCCCCGCGGTGATCGAGTCTGTGGGACCCGCGACCGGACTCACGGGGGTCCCGACAGGCACGCAAGCGAGCCGCCAGCAGCGCGCACGCGATGGCAGGGCGGCATATAAAAATGGACGTACTTGTACGCCAATATGCCTGCCCGTGCCATTCTGCCGACGTACATCGGCCTGCGCCGGTCAGAATGTGGTTAATCGTTTGTAATCATGTGGCAACCCGTCTACATTGTATATATAGATATACATTTTTATGAATTGTACCAGTTATTAGAATTGTATTGGATATACACTTATTCAAGATTATGCGTTTGTATTTTTGATTTTATTATGGACACTTTTGAATAATTTTTATTGTTCTTTTTTGGTACTGTGATTGTGTAGATTGACACTACATTGTTTTCTTATTTGCATTTTAAGTAGCAGCACGTATATATATATATATATATATATATATATATATATATATATATATATAACAATAGCGCAGTGCTTATATGAGAATATAAAAATACTCGTTTATGTTCCTGGGTTCTCATACTAATTAGAATAGAGGAAGCCACTTGGCTGCCATTTTTTTTAGTTCTTTACAATAAAAACAAACAAAGAAATTGATTAATTGGTCAAACTATTTTATAAGCATATTTTCCCCAAATGATATATGCAGTGTATGTGTTATGTGTTTACGGAATGATTTTATCATATATACTTTATTTCTCACATTTCATCCATGAGATATAAAAAAAAATACTTCTTATGCCGCGTACACACGAGTGGATTTTCTTGGATGGTTTTTCTGACGGAATTCCGCTCAAGCTTGACTTGCATTCACACAGTCACACAAAAGTTCTCTGAACTTTCGACCGTCAAGAACGCGGTGACGTACAACACTACAACTAGCCGAGAAAATGAAGTTCAATGTTTCCGAGCATGCATCGAAATCGTTTCCGAGCATGCGTAGGAATTTGTACGCGTCGGAATCGATACAGACGATCGGAATTTCCAATCGAAACTTTTTCCAACCGAAAAATTGAGAACCTGCTCTCAATCTTTTGCTGACGGGAATTCCGCCAGCAAAAGTCAGATTGGAGCATACACACGGTCGCATTTTCCGACCAAAAGCCCTCATTGGACTTTTGTTGGCTGAATTTCTGATCATGTGTATGCGGCATTAGAATATTTTGGGATATGACTACCAAATGTTAATAAGATAAGATAGGGGAAAAACTTGGAGGGAGGGATGGGGCAGCAAAATTTAAATCCAATCGCTACTGTGATTGTGTAGATTGCCACTACATTGTTTTTCACCCTTGGTTTTAAGTATTTTTACATGTACACAGGTAAATCAATCTATCCAGGCACCATGGAATGTGTCAAGACAGATGTTGATGGTCGGAAAATATGTTTGATGGTGTAAACGTTTGTGAAATCGCGCTGTTCAAATTACATAACCCAATCACTATAGTGCCATGATGTCTGGGGGAGCTTTTAATTGTTCAGTTGACATTGCTGAAGGTGTGAATTGTCAAATTGACACCTTCGCCTGAGTAGACAAGAAATACTTGCAACGGCCCTGCAGACATACCTAAAAGCTACCTGGAGAAGAGGAGTAAAAAATTCCACCAGTGTCCTACCAAGTGCTGGATAAGGACAGGGCACAGGCTGCTCCCCACTGGCATAGACATTGTACACCGTGTCAGAGCAGAGGCCGGCCCATTGCCCCACCAGGGGCTCTCCTCCCCTGGTCAGACCCAACGAGCCGCCCCATCTTCCTCCTGCAGCCCTCAGCCGCCCCTCTGATGGTCAGTTCAGAAACCCATAGTCGGTGCAGTAGCTGCTGCTTAGCCCGACCCGCCAAGTGAGCAGAGATTACCTGGAGCAGAGCTTCAGCCTGGGATGGGGGTTGGGAGGAGGCAGGGAAGAGGGCAAGTGGGAGGGGGACTGAGTTGCTGCACCATGGCCCTCTGGGTTGTACTTGCCCCCTGGGCCAAAAGTTACAAGTCAGCCCCTGGTTATGATGTATTGTCATATCTGTGTTCTTGTTTTGTTACATTAATCAAGAGCTAAGCCATGTGGCCAGCACCAAACTGGTAAGAGTCATATCTGCAGCAGCTTTCCAACATGGACCTGTCCTGCAGAAGTAGCTCACAGCATACTAGATACCATTATTACTATACTATAAGTCTAGGTTTAAAGTTTAGGTGATGTAACATTGGAAGGCAAGAAAACACAAGTAATGCAGCACAACCGGCCATCTTGTGTATTTACAGAGAATGAATAATGTTAGTACATGGGTGTACTCACGCTGTTTCTTTGCTACGCGTTCTTTTGCCTCAATATTCCGACATGCAGATCTCACAAGGGCCTCGGCAGCACTGTCACTGCTCTTGAAGTTCATCCGGCTGTACGAGTGCCACTCTGCTGGGTATGTGGCCACTTCCTCCAACTCATATTCTCTCAGTGCTCCATAGACCAGTGTGAAGATCTGGAACCCGGCCCTCTTCAGCTTGTGGATTTTAGGCTTCATGAATATGTGCGGATAAGAGTGTCTCAAAAGCAGGATAAGGATATGTGACTTGCGCTCGGTGGTGGCTGGTGGCTGCCATATCATGGAGTTTATATATGTTATAATGTAGACCTCAGTCACAGAGTAAGCAGCTGATCCAAGGGCCTTATTCTTGCGGATGTAATCTCCTAGCTTCTTGGCGTCATACGAATAAAGCTCAATCTTGACTTCATTGGAGGAACTGTTGAAGGCTTCCACCAACTTTCGGATAGTCTGAAAGTCATCTAGATTGCTCAAATATTCAAAAGCATCACTATATATGATTATGTGAGCAGAAGAGTGCAAACCGCTGGAACAGCCTGGAATGCCAAGAGAACAGTTATTCTCCCCCAATAACCACCTGAAAGTTACCACATAATCCACACGTGAGTTCACCTCTAGATCCCATCAGATACCCCCCACTGATTACCTCGAGAACAAAAATTACTCCACCTCTAGAACATGAGATATCTCACCTCTTATTGTATCTAAAACACATGATACTCCATCAAAACCCACTTCTAGAAAATCAGGTTCCCCACCACTGATAACCTCTAGAACACATGACACCTCTAGAACACATTTATAGGTAAAGTTGATCCGGGGGAAAATCCGATTGCCTCTCGGGGGATCAGGAAGGATTTTTTTCCCCTGCTTTAGCAAATTGGATCATGCTCTGCTGGGGTTTTTTGCCTTCCTCTGGATCAACTGTGGGTATAGAATTGGGTATATGGGATTGTATGATATTATTATTATTTTTATTTTATTTTTTGTGGTTGAACTTGATGGACATGTGTCTTTTTTCAACCTAACTATGTAACTATATATTATTCTACCAAAACCTATTTCTAGAACATTAGACACCCCACCACTGATTGTCTCTAGAACACCAGATACTCCCGAAAACTTTACTTCTAGAACATTAAATAACCCACCAATGATTACCTCTGTAACCCCAGATACTCCATCAAAACCCATTTCTAGAACATCAGTTATTTTGCAATTGATCATCTTTGAAATACAAAATATTCCACCAAAACTCACTTCTAGAACATCAGAGCACAAGATAGTCTAAGCCCTTGTACACACGGTCGGACATTCCGACAACCAAATCCATCGGATTTTGTCCGACGGATTTTGTCCGAAACTGTTGCATACACACGGTCGGACAAAGTTGTCGGAAACAGAACGTGATGACGTTATTTCGTTACGAAGGGACTACGTTCACGCTAGCAGCCAATAGCTTTGGTGTAGGAATTTGATCTGAGCATGCGTGGCACTTTGTCTGATCGGAATTCTCTACACATGATCGGAGTATGTTCGATCGGAGCATTTTGTCGGAAAATTGTACCAACAAGTTGGAAAACTTGGTCCGTCGGATACTCCGACGGAAACAGTCCGGTGGAGACCACACACAGTCGGAATATCCGACAAAACGGTCCGATCGGACACATTCCGTCGGAATCTCCGACCGTGTGTACAAGGGCTAACACTGATAACTAGAAAAGCGGTTAGGCTATCACTGCTCTCCAAAACACCAGATATACCTCCACTGCTCAACAAAACACAAGATATACCTCCATTGCTCTCAAGAACACCAGTTCTCAATGGTGATCACAGCTACAGTAGTGGATTTACCCACCAGCAACAACCTCTGAAGGGGCAGATTTCCCTACCAGTCTAGAATGCAAGGGAGATCTTCTGGTATCTACACAACTTGACTTTCTTGCATCATTGTCAAGGACTATCTACTAGCTGCTTAACGATTAAATCTCCTGACATCAAAAACACGAGACTTACCTAGAGCACTTACTGACAGGCAGGATGTGCTGATGATCAGGAGGATAAGAAGCAACATGATTGAGGATCACAGAGTGACTGTGAAAGGTCATCTCCTGTCACAGTTATTTTATTGGAGGGGACAGAGGTTCTGTTTATCATCTGGTTAATGGGAAAACTTTAAACTTAGCTTTGTAGCAAATTGATATTTGCTCAACCTAAATACAACATGACCCTGACCTGCAAATACTATAACCTTTTTGGGGAATGTGTGTGGAAAAAAACCTTTCAAACCATGCACACCAGCTGAGGCTCTGCTTCTGCTAAATCTTTCTGGTTGCTCATTGCCTTGTCTTCTGAATGGTCCAGAGATTCCTCAACCTGAGACAATGAAAATTCAAGCCATATTTTTCAGGTTCCCAAGCACTACCCTTGAGGAAAGCAGCCTGATGTACATCAGCCAACGCTCGAGGGTCCAAACATTCTGTACTCCAAGTTCTAGGTCTCCATCACTCAACAATTAAAGTTCTCCACTGCTTGGACAGCATAACCAGGCGTATCATTCAGGATCTTCACAAGTGGTCAATGGCTTATCTGGCAGTAGACAACTTCAGGTCGAAGACACAGAATCTCCTATGTGGGTTACTGCAATAGATGTGGTGGATTTGGAAAGGAGTTTCTGTCTTAAGCATTCCAACATAAGGTCCATTCACCATCATGGCACGGCTGACCTTCAGCTTGGATATCACCATTTAAAAAAAGGAATCTCACAATATATAATGGACATAGAAATTCTTCAAAGTAACATACCTACAGCTTTCATTGTCTTTTACAGTCCACACGACCAGTACACACCAAGGTGACTCTTGTTTCTGGTACAGTCCACCTTTTCTAGGGTGTGATAAGCACCAGCCCAAATATGTCTGCTGTCAAAGTCTCCAGTACAGGGCCAAACTTCAATTTTCTATCCCGGGCTACATGTTTTACAACAATTACAAAATAAATGCAATATAGTCAAAATCAGATGCTCTATTGTTAAAGGCTAGTTGAATGTTCAGTTAAAATCAGATAAACATATTTTGGGTGCATCAAACAAAAAGATGTGTACAACCACACAGTTTATTTTCTTTAGAAAGCAGCCACATCCCAAGTAAAAAGAACCGTTCCCTGCCAGCATTCAGTAGGGAAGGATGCTTCTTTTCTGTGTGGAAGCAGGAGTCTCTCTTCAAAGGTCCAACATGCCACTTCATCAGTTAGATCTAGAGCTCTCCAATCGGCAAAGTTCATGCTCCCTATTCACTACTTGTGTAGGGGTTGAAAAGTTCTTCTTCAGGTATCCATGTTGCTGCCTGGTGGCATCACAATGGGGAAGGGGACGTTAACAAGACATGTGGGCATCTGGCCTAGACTTCAGCATTGTCCAGGGGCGTAACTATAGGGGGTGCAGCAGTCGCGACCGCAACTGGGCCCTGTGATGCAGGGGGCCCATGCAGCCCCCTCTACATATGGCCGGCAGCAGCATAGGCAGCTAGGGGTACCAGTGCACCATGCACACGGATGGCTGGAGGTGGAGGGTGGCTAGCAGAGCTCCATGCTCGACTATCGCACTGGCTGCTCTTTAGTTGTGCATTCCCCACATGACCTGTGTCCTCGGGCGGCTCCTCAGAGTACCCCTCTCCTGCTCCATGCATTGCCGCTCAGTCCGATGTCTGTTCTCCCCAGCCAGAGTCCTGCCCCGCCCCCCCGCCCTGAATCCGGCACACACTGCACTGCATACTTCTCCCGGGTAAACAAACTTTAAGCACACAGATGCAGTGTAGCCCTATGAGAGCCAGCTCCCTGGAGGACACTGCAGGCTTGTCTGCCAGCCCTCCTCCTCCCTCGTCATACACAGATGATGAAAGGTCTTTCTGGGAGATATGCTGATCGCCCGTCCAGCACACTGGATGGAGCCCAGGCCAACATGGATGAGTGCGCAGCCTGCAGCTTGGTCATGGTGAGTGAGAGGACCCCATCCTCCACACACCATTACATACTCCCTCCATCTCCCCCTGAGGACAGGGACCCCTTCTCACGTGGGGACAGGGACCCCCATCTCCCCTAGGGACAGGGACCCCTTCTCACCTGGGGGCAGTAACTTCATATGCCCTGGACAAAAGGACCTCATCTCTTCTGGGGACGGGGACCCCATCCTGCCTAGGGACAGTCCCCCAATGGGGCACCTAAAAATTAAAAAAAAAAACTAATAAAAAAAAACTACTGATACCAGTGGTGGAAGTACAGGGCTCACAAAAGGTCATACCTGTGACCACACCCTGGAGTTCCACCGCCAGACTCGGAGGGAAGGGCCCTGGCTGGGGTTCAGGGGGGCCCTTCATGGTTTCTTGCATCGGGGCCCTGAAGGTTCTAGTTACGCCACTGGCATTGTCTGCTAGTTTGCCCAGAGCCTGTATCCCAGAACCTTAACACATTACCAGGCCCCTCCCACTTCAGTGTCCTAAGGAGCCCATTGTTTTAAGACTACCCCACTGGATGCATGACTAGCTAACACCAATAAGTGTGCCAATGTCTTCAAGGGCCCCAACGTAGCTGTCAGACGACTAACTTTAAGGACTGCACATAGTTCACTTGCTGTTGAGAGCAATTATTATACCCATTAAATTGCAATCTTCCCTTATAAAAAGGCAGAGGTTTAGCATCCAGAGCCCATTGGCAACTTAGTCTCTAGCTGTATTGGTACCTATCTTGGTTGCCCATCGCTGCTGATGTAGTGAGAAACGCTACCGTTTATGCTGGCCTGAATTGGGTTTACTGTAGTTTTTTGACGCATGTCTTATTTAATAATTACTTGACAATATACTCTGTTATTTGCTACAAAGTCCCAAGTCTTATTCCAGGGTGACCCCAAGGTATTGAAAAATCACTAACCTACCTCTGCTAATGTGTGAAACCTGAGGCGTCAGTGGTGCTGAGGCATTTATCACAGCCAAGCAGTGGCGGCTGGTGATTTTTTGTTGGGGGGGGGGGGGGTCAGCAAACAACCATGCCCCTCTCAACAAACACCCCCCCTCGTTGTTTGCCGGCCCACCGGCACTTACCCGATTGGCGGGCACATCAGGGGATCATCGGACAGGGGGACAGACTGCGGCAGCCTTGATTCCCTGCCGACAGGTGGCAGCTACAGGCTAAGTGACGTACCCATACATCACTTGCCACATGCACGCTTGGCACCCCCCCCCCCCCCCCCCCAGGAGGTGAGCAGCGTTCTGCTTTTGCAAGAGCTGTGTCTACAGGACACAACGGATTGCAGTTCCTTGTACTTGGCTATCTTGATCGGCTGGGGGATCATGTGGTTCCTATGCAATCACATGATCACAATGTCCACAAAGCTGTTATGAATGAATTTAAAGGAGTTGTAAAGGCAGAAGTTTTTTTTTTTAACCTTAAAGAGGAGTTCCCCTTAAAAAAAAAAAAAAAAAAGTCAGCAGCTACAAATACTGCAGCTGCTGACTTTTAATAATCGGACACTTACCTGTCCCAGGGTCCAGCGATGCGGGGGAATGAAGCCCCGCTTGTTTTCCCCTCCGCTCGGCGGTGCCGGCATTCTAACTGTGGGCACCCGGCTGTGGCTTCACAGCCGGGCACCCACTGCACATGCGCGAGCGGCGCATGCACGAGCAGCGCCGTGCGCTGTTATTGGCCGCGCAGTCATCTGGGACCTGTGACGTGTCCCAGATGACTGACAGGTGGGAGGGGGCAGAGCTTAGCTCTTCCTGCGCCGAGGGGAAGTCACGTCAAGAGCCCAGGCACTGAAGGAGGCAGGCTACGAGGGACCCCCTGGCAACAGGCATTTAGAGGCGAGTTAAAAAAAATCAAATGTTTTATTTTTTTTTGGGAATTTTGATTTTTTTTTTTTTTATGTGCAACACCACTTTAATGCATTCTATGCATTAGGATAAAAAAAACCTTCTATGTGTAGCAGTCCCCCTAATACTTGCCTGAGGTCCCTCAGTGTCCAGTGATGACCACAAGTCCCTCGGCCAACTGGGACTCTCCCTCCTGATTGGCTAACTGACTTTTATTGACAGCAGCAGGAGCCAATGGCACCTCTGCTGTGTCTCAGCCAATCAGGAGAGATAGGGGACTGGGCCGAACGGAAGCTCTGCCTCTAAATGGACACACGGAGCTGCAGCTCAACTCGGGTGTCCCCATAGCAAGCTGCTTGCTGTGGGGGCACTCAACAGGAGGGAGGGGCCAAGACCAGCAAAGAAGGACCGGAGAAGAGGACACTATCTGCACGAACACCGGCAAATAGGGTCCTGGAGAAGAGGAGGATCCAGGCTGCCCTGTGCAAAACCAACTGCACAGAGGAGGTGTCAGGGCTGGGCTCAGCCCTTCCTTCTCTGAGCTGGTCGCTCAGCTGTCAGCTAATTGCCAGCTCCCATCCCTCCACAGTTACTCAGCTGTTGATGATATCCTGCTCGTCAGTCCTGCCTACTTAAGCCATCCAGCCCAGAGGATCCCTGCCTTCACCTTGGTCAACATTATATATTCAAATTCATATATTTTATATATAGATGCGTTATACACAGAGTGATATATTTTAAGCAATTCTTTCTTTTAATTTTGATGATTATGACTTACAGCTGGTGAAAACCCAAAATTCACTATCTCAGAAAATTAGAATATTACATGAGACCAATTAAAAAAAAAAAAAAAAAAAAAATGGATTTTTAATACAGAAATGTTGGCTTACCGAAAAGTATGTACAGTATAGAATGCACTCAATACTTGGTCGGGACTCCTTTTTTATGAATTACCGCATCAATGCGGCGTGGCATGGAGGCGATCAGCCTGTGGCACTCTATGTTAGTGGGATGAAGGAGGGGTGCATGGAACTGTAGGGTTCTAGGGAGGCTCTGGAGGAGGAATGAGGTCTGAAAGGTCTCCTCCAGACATGCAGCTATCATTGCAGGTGTTTGACAGGTGGTGAGGAGGCCATATGTCACCACCACCTGTTTAACCCTGAAAATGCTGACCTGCTGTGTGCAGTGCATGTCATTTCAATTTTGCCATGTGTACAGCCCTGAATAGCAGCATGTCCTTGTTCAGGTGGCAATAAAACTACAGCTCAACCTCCTGCTTTTACCTCCCTCCCAGCCACCTGTGTGAATGAGCCCTAAGGCCTTGCTTTCATTTGTGGTTGGGGAGATGTAAAAAAAATAAGGTGGTAACACATTTTTTTTTTGCGTTAAAAAATACAATTTAATTTTAGTGCACACAAACACAATATAATGCCCGGTTGTTTGGTAAAATATTAAAGATGATGTTACGCCGAGTGAATAGATACCTAACATGTCATGCTTAACCACTTCCGGAGCGCCACACGCCGATAAACGTCCCAACTTTGTAGAGGAATATCGTTGTTTTGGCAGTAGCTAGCTGCCATAACCTTAGTATCCTCTTCTTCGGCCGGCTGGCCGGTTTCCGATAATAGTGGTCTCTGCGGTGGATTCGCCGGTGCCCTCCGCCGCTTACCTGAGCCGCCGACAGCAACAGAGGAGATCAATTGTTGTTCCATACTGGGTAGTGAGGGGAAGATAGCCCCCACCCGTCTCCATACCATTGCAGGGCGGAAGTGATGTCAAAACGTCACTTCCGCCCATAGCTCTTAAAGAGCCATTTAAAAAAAAAAAAAATTAAATGACAATTATTTATTTTTTGCATTTTGGTGTAAGGCCTCATGCACACGGACGTTTTTACAGGCGCTTTTTGGAGCGTTTTTTGCAGCTTAAAAACGCCTGTCCATGTTAGTCTATGGCTTCATGCCCACCTAGGTGTTTTTGAGCTGCAAACGGCATAGGCGTTTTTAAGCTTTAAAAAAAAAAACAGGACCAATGCGTTCCGTGGTGCGTTGCTAGAGTTGTAAAAACGCGAATCGCGGAAAAACGCGCATAAACGCGTAACATAATTTCTTTATTTTCTGTGGCATTGTGGGAAATTTGGGAGTGCTATAGCCAAGAGATGTGTTTCTTTAAAAAACGTTACTTAACGCTAACGCTAAAAAACGCGCAAAAACGCCAATGCAAAACGCAGTAAAAATCGCGTTTTTAACACCGATATTTCCAGGCGTCGTAGCTAGGTTTGCAGCCAGTTTTTTAAAACATCCGTGTGCATGAGCACTTAATATGAGATGTGAGGTCTTTTTGGCCTCAAATCTCATATTTAAGAGGACCTGTCATGCTTTTTTCTCTATTACAAGGGATGTTTACCTTCCTTGTAATAGGAATAAAAGTGACACATTTGTTTTTTAAAAGAACAGTGTAAAAATAAAAAATAAAAGGTAAAATAAATAAGAAAAAAATAAATGTTTTTTTAAACGTGCCCCGTCCCGCCGAGCTCGCGTGCAGAAGCGAACGCATACGTGAGTAGCACCCGCATATGAAAACGGTGTTCAAACCACCCATGTGAGGTATCGCCACGATCGGTAGAGCGAGAGCAATAATTCTAGAATCAGATCTCCTCTGTATCTCAAAAGAGGCAACCTGTAGAATTTTTTAAACATCGCCTATGGAGATTTTTAAGGGTAAAAGTTTGTCGCCCTTCCATGAGGGGGGCGCAATTTTGAAGTGTGACATGTTGGGTATCAATTTGCTCGACGTAACATTATCTTTCAAAATATAAAAAAAAATTGGGCTAACTTTACTGTTGTCTTATTTTTTTATTGAAAAAAGTGTATTTTTCCATAAAAAATGCGCTTGTAAGACTGCTGCGCAAATATGGTGTGACAGAAAGTATTGCAACGACCGCCATTTTATTCTCTAGGGCGTTAGAAAAAAATGTATAATGTTTGGGGGTTCTAAGTAATTTTCTAGCAAAAAAAAAACTGTTTTTAACTTAACAACAAATCTCAAAAAGAGGCCCGGTCCTTAAGTGGTTAAAAATTGTGTATGCCCATAGAACAGTGGCAAACGATGTGACCTAAAAAATCTCCATAGGCGATGCTTTTACAAGTTGCTAGTTCAGGGTTACACAGGAGCTTTGGTGCTCAAATTATTGCTCTCGCTATAAAGTTCACGGTGATACATCACATGTCCGGGGCGAACACTGTTTACATATGCATGTGTGACCTACGTATGAGTTCGCCTTTGTGTGCAAGCATCGGGGGGGTGGACACTTTAAAAAACAAAAATGTAATACTTATATAATACACTATTTATTTTTAATATACACCTGACAGGGCCCACGCTGTTCGGACCAGAGAACCCATTTCAATGACCCCTTCCTTTTTTTAGTATTTCTTTACAATTTTTCTTTTTATTTTTACAGTTTTTTAAATTATTTTTAATTATTTAAAAAAATAATTTTGTTTTGCAATTTTTAAAAATTATTTTTTACAATTTATTTTTTACATTTTTATTTATTTTTTTTACAATTTTTTTTTTTCCAACACCGTTGGAGGGGCATGAGTGAGATATCAGCAGTCTAAACAGATCCCTGACATCTCTCCTTTGAGACAGAAAAAGGGATTGAGGACACAGATTCTTCAGTTCCTTCACATCCCCCTATGTACCCGCAGCAGCCAGCTGGAGAGGGAAGCCAGCAGAGCTGTGGGAGGGTGGCCATGGCACAGGGGGAGGTACATACTGGAATCAGAAGTGGGCAGGACAGGAAGGGGGATCAGGGAGGGGGTTGGGCAATTACAGAATGATGCCCTGGGTCTCTCCCTGCAGCAGCTGAAAGCCTTTTTCTTTCCCTCTTGCCAGCTTTCAGCTGCTGCAGGGAGAGACACACAGTGCATCATTTGCCCCCCGCCTCAATATTTCTGCCATCCCGCCCCCCCCCCCCTTGTGGGCCTGGGCCCCCTACAGGAGAACCAGTGGTACCCCCTAGGACTGAAATGGCCTACCGGGATACCGGGAAATTTCCCGGTGGGCCGGTTGCCGGCTACCCTGGGCCACTTTGAGGGCAGCGCCACCTGAAAAAAATATGGCTGTGGGGCCGGGCCGACATGCAACTGTGAAGGGTGCCACCTCTGACCGAAGCTAGCCGTGCTTGG
Organism: Lithobates pipiens; assembly: GCF_037356315.1. Classification (NCBI taxonomy): domain Eukaryota; kingdom Metazoa; phylum Chordata; class Amphibia; order Anura; family Ranidae; genus Lithobates; species Lithobates pipiens. The sequence goes on along the minus strand of NW_027507758.1, from coordinate 616,846,028 downwards.
GAAAGCCTGTACACGCGTGGCAATTTTCAGAAAGGCGAGTGCATGCGTAGTGACATTTAAGTGCAAAGCACTGGCGCTCAGTGAGGTCTTGCCTTGTGGCATGCGCCTCTTCTTACGGCTGGGTAAGACCGGACCCGTCCCCTCCACAGCCTTTGACCTCTACAGTACCATCCGCAGCCTCTGATCTCTCCTGTACCATCCGCGGCCTCTGACCTCTCCTGTACCATCCTCAGCCTCTGACCTCTCCTGTACCATCTGTAACCTCTGACCTCTCCTGTACCATCCTCAGCATCTGACCTCTCCTGTACCATCTGCAGCCTCTGACCTCTCCTCTACCATCCGCAGCCTCTGACCTCTCCTGTACCATCTGCAGCCTCTGACCTCTCTCGTACCATCCGCAGCCTCTGACCTCTCCTGTTCCATCCGCGGCCTCTGACCACTCCTATTCCATCCGCAGCCTCTGACCACTGCTGTTCCATCCGCGGCCTCTGACCTATCCTGTTCCATCCGCGGCCTCTGACCTCTCCCGTACCATCTGCAGCCTCTGACCTCTCCTGTACCATCTGCAGCCTCCGACCTCTCCTGTACCATCTGCAGCCTCTGACCTCTCCCGTACCATCTGCAGCCTCTGACCTCTCCCGTACCATCCGCAGCCTCTGACCTCTCCTGTTCCATCCGCAGCCTCTGACCTCTCCTGTTCCATCCGCGGCCTATGACCTCTTCTGTACCATCCGCAGCCTCTGACCTCTCCTGTTCCATCAGCGGCCTCTGACCTCTCCTGTACCATCTGTAGACTCTGACCTCTCCTGTACCATCTGCAGCCTCTGACCTCTCCTGTTCCATCCGCAGCCTCTGACCTCTCCCGTACCATCTGCAGCCTCTGACCTCTCCTGTTCCATCCGCAGCCTCTGACCTCTCCTGTTCCATCCGCAGCCTCTGACCTCTCCTGTACCATCCGTAGCCTCTGACCTCTCCTTTACCATCCGCAGCCTCTGACCTCTCCTTTACCATCCGCAGCCTCTGACCTCTCCTGTACCATCTACAGCCTCTGACCTCTTCTCTACCATCTGCAGCCTCTGACCTCTCCTCTACCATCCGTAGCCTCTGACCTCTCCTCTACCATCTGCAGCCTCTGACCTCTCCTCTACCATCTGCAGCCTCTGACCTCTCCTCTACCATCCGCAGCCTCTGACCTCTCCTCTACCATCCGCAGCCTCTGACCTCTCCTCTACCATCCGCAGCCTCTGACCTCCCCTGTACCTCCACAGCCTCTGACCTCTCCTGTACCACCCACAGCCTCAGACCTCTCCTCTACCATCCGCATCCTCTGACCTCCCCTGTACCTCCACAGCCTCTGACCTCTCCTGTACCACCCACAGCCTCAGACCTCTACTCTACCATCCGCAGCCTCTGACCTCCCCTGTACCTTCCACAGCCTCTTACCTCTCCTCTACTATCCGCAGCCTCTTACCTCTCCTGTACCATCCGCAGCCTCTGACCTCTACTTTACCCTCCGCAGCCTCTGACCTCTCCTGTACCATCCGCAGCCTCTGACCTCTCCTCTACCATCCGCAGCCTCTGACCTCTCCTCTACCATCCGCAGCCTCTGACCTCTCCTCTACCATCCGCAGCCTCTGACCTCTCCTCTACCATCCGCAGCCTCTGACCTCTCCTCTACCATCCGCAGCCTCTGACCTCCCCTGTACCTCCACAGCCTCTGACCTCTCCTGTACCACCCACAGCCTCAGACCTCTCCTCTACCATCCGCATCCTCTGACCTCCCCTGTACCTCCACAGCCTCTGACCTCTCCTGTACCACCCACAGCCTCAGACCTCTACTCTACCATCCGCAGCCTCTGACCTCCCCTGTACCTTCCACAGCCTCTTACCTCTCCTCTACTATCCGCAGCCTCTTACCTCTCCTGTACCATCCGCAGCCTCTGACCTCTACTTTACCCTCCGCAGCCTCTGACCTCTCCTGTACCATCCGCAGCCTCTGACCTCTCCTCTACCATCCGCAGCCTCTGACCTCTCCTGTACCATCCGCAGCCTCTGACCTCTCCTGTACCATCCACAGCCTCTGACCTCTCCTTTACCATCCACAGCCTCTGACCTCTCCTGTACCACCCGCAGCCTCTGACCTCTCCCGTACCATCTGTAGCCTCTGACCTCTCCTCTACCATCTGCAGCATCTGACCTAGCCCAGCGTGACCGTGCCCGCGGCACCCGTGGACTCGATGTCCGCCGGCCTCCCGGCAATCGTGTCACGGAGCCACATAACAGGGAAGTGCCTATGTAAACAAGGCAGTTCCCTGTTCTGCCTTGTGTAATGACAGAGATCTACTGCTCCCTGTCATTAACCCCTTGATCGTCCCCTATTGGTTAACCCCTTCACTGCCAGTGTCATTTACACAGTAATCAGTGCAATTTTATAGCACTGTAAAAATGACAATGGTCCCAAAATAGTGTCAAAAGTGTCCGATGTGTCCGCCATAATGTCGCAGTCACAATAAAAAACACAGATCGCCGCCATTACTAATAAAAAAATAAAATAAAAATGGCATAAAACTAGCCCCTATTTTGTAGACGCTATAACTTTTGCGCAAACCAATGTATGCTTATTGCGTTTTTTTTTTTACCAAAAATATGTAGAAGAATACATTTCGGCCTAAACTCAGAATTATTTTTTTTTTATATATATTTGGGCAATATTTATTATATAAAAAAAGTAAAAACGATTGCGTTTTTTTTTCAAAATTGTCGCTCTATTTTTGTTTATAGCGCAAAAAATAAAAAACGCAGAGATGATCAAATACCACCAAAAGAAATCTCTATTTGTGGGAAAAAAAGGACGTCAATTTAGTTTGGGTGCAACGTCCCACGACCGCGCAATTGTCAGTTGAAGCGACGCAGTGCCGAATCCCAAAAAGTGCTCTGGTCAGGAAGGGGGTAAAATCTTCCGGAGCTGAAGCGGTTAAAAAAATAAGTTTTTTCCCTTTTGCAAACAAGAAAATAATGATGTTATGTGGTTGGGCTGGTATAATAATAGTATGGAGCTGCTATGAAATTATTTCCAGGGGTGGCTTTTATCCCCAGTCCGGCCCTGGTATCCCCCTATCAGCAGCCCTGCTCACGTAGAAATGGGAAAGCACACGGCAGTACACGTATGTAAACCGTGATCCCACCACACATGTGCGGTATACCTGCGAACGTCAAAGCGAGATCAATAATTCTATTGCCAGAACTACTGTGTTATTATAAAATGGTAACCTATAAAGGCTTTTAATTCATTACCTGTTGGGATTTTTAGGTACCATATTTTGGTGCCGTTGCACGGGCGTGCGCACTTTTAAAGTGTGGCACGTTCAGTACTTATTTACGTGGCATAACATCATCTTTTATGTTTTTTTTTTTTTTTTTATTGGGTATTATAATGTGTTTGTGTGCACTAAAACGCATTGAAGTGTATTATGTTCTGAAATTTTACTATTGGTAAACCGCTGTGCAAATATCATAAGAAAATGCAGCAACATTTTATTCTCCAGGTTCTCTGATTAAAAATATATATACAATGTTTGGTGGTTCTAAGTCATTTTTCTAGCAAAAAAATAGCTGATTTTTACAGTTAAAGCGGGGTTCCACCCTAAAGTGGAACTTCCGCTGATCGGAAGACAAAGTCAGGTATTTACACCCACTTCCGGACATAGACTCCCGTGGGAGTCTATGCCTCTTCCTGTCCTGCCGCGCTGTCTGCTGGGATACACACGGGTCCCAGAGACAGCGCGGACAATTCCTATTGCGCTACGCGACTCGCGCATGCGCAGTAGGGAACCGGGAAGTGAAGCCGATTCGCTTCACTTCCTGATTCCCTCACCTAGAATGGTGGCGGCAGCAGCCGAGAGCCGAGCGATCGATCGGCCTCGGCTGCCGGCATCGCTGGACCCCGGGACAGGTGAGTGTCCATTTGTTAAAAGTCAGCAGCGGTAGTATTTATAGCTGCTGGCTTTTAATATTTTTTTTGTAGGTGGAATCCCTCTTTAAGAGAGAAATGTCAGAACTGGTCCGGACTGGAACTGGTTAAAAGAAAAAAAAGTACCAACCCATATGTACCGCTTGCAAACCCGGGTGCCACATGTGGACCTTATGGGGCCTGGGCTCAGGTGGGGGTGAGCTCAAGTCTTTTGGAGGGGGCAACTGAAATCTGGGGGGGGGGGTCGCAGCCCACCCCAGCACCCCCCTAGACCTGGCCATGATGAGAAAGGGGATAAGAAGGAAAGACACATTGTTACAAAATATATTGCAAAAAAAAAAAAAAAGAAAAACACATGTAGCGGATGACATTTTGGACAAAGTGTCATACAGGTGAAAATTTAGTTTTTGCCTCAGAACAGTAGGGGTTCTGAGGGTTAATTACGTAGGTTGTCCTTGACATCAGTTTGGCTGGGCTGTGTTGGAAGTTCTGCCTGGTCATGTGAGCAGTGAGGTGCACATGACAGGCCAGAACCAGGTCTGGTTGGACGTTTTGAGTATCAGCCTTCTCGGAACCAATCAGTGGGAGTGCCGGCCCCGCTGAGGAGTCTGGGAAGGGGTACTTAAGAGGTTGAGGTCATGTGTTCAACAGAGGAGTTTGTGAGGCCCGAGTGGTCTGTTCTGGTTCCAGGACCGGGGTAGCCCCATGAGGGTGTCCAACATCCCGCAACATGTTCCTGTTAGTTACCCCCAATGGACCCGTCTGGTCTGGGGTAGGGATCCGTCTGTTCCCGAGTCTCGGACCCAGCTGGTCCGAGGCTCAGTAACTGAGGGAGGATTCAAGGTGTCCGGGTGTGCTCTCGGCTTGGAGGGGCACCACAGCTCATGGAAGTGACCGGGGGAGGACTCTTTGGAGGAGGACCGGCAAGTGGCATCCTGGGAAGTGCCTGGTTATTGAGTTGGGAAGGACATTGACGAATCCACGCTTTTTCCAGTACCATTGAGGAGACAGAAAACGTTCCAGGTACTGAAGAAAAAGGTTCCTGTTCACCCGCAGTTACAACTTGTACACGTTCATAGGATTGTTCCAAGTTTTGAGTCATCGTGCTGACTGCCATAATCTCTGGCTAGAGATCTGTTCAGCCTTGAAGCTGCGAGTGGCTACTCTCTGGGTGGAATTAGAGACTTTGTTAGATCGGCAGTTTCAAGGTGCCTGAGTTCTTCACCCGTGCCCTCTATTCCCATGAGAGACTGTGTTATTGAATGTTATTACTGCAAAATAAAACCTTTCAAAAGGACTTTATTTGTGTCAGCGTTCAAGTTGTTGGGCATCAACCCTGGGAACCCCTAGACGTGAAAGAACCAGCCAAGCGGAGGTAACCGGTAAGCCCAGTAAGTTAGGGCCGCCCTACAAAGGGTTATGGCCGCTACACACAAATAAACAGTTTTCTAACTGTTTTGGCTGACATGGCAATCCAAAGCAAATATCACTGCCGCTTGCTTGTAGATCTCTTCGTCTGCAGAGGGAACAAAAGAGAGAACGGCATTATCACGCAAACAAGGGTGAAGGCCTCACCCACCAGGGAGGGATATATCCTCCCCAACACAAACATAATTCTGCATATATGAATATTTATTACCCATACTCACACTAATGCCAGGGGTACCCCTGCCACCTACTGGCAGAAGGGAGAACTGATAGCCAGGCTGAGCTTCCGAATAGCCGAACAAAGTCAGACTAGGAATTAGCATTGACTGACTACAGCCAATCGGTCTAAATTTGCCGAGACAACCCTGCTTATGATAGATCGTTTTTTTTTTTTTGGGGGGGGGGGGGGGGGAGATTGCTGAATTTTTCATTTCTGTTTCAGCCGTGTTTGTTACCTTTGATCTCCTTTCTGCAGATACTGGACACATTCCCAGCCCCGCCCTATACAGGTAATTGCCTAACCGGAGTAACTGGTTTTGGAGAAAACGAAACTTTGATGTTCATTTCGCTCTCCGCTGTCAGCGATGGCGTCCTCAGACCTGAGATCGGAGCTGGACTGTTCCATCTGCCTGAACATTTATACGGATCCCGTCATGTTGAAATGTGGACACAACTTCTGTCAGGTCTGCATTGAGCGTGTGTTTGATACCCAAGAGGGGTCTGAAGGTTTCTCCTGTCCTCAGTGCAGGGAAGAGTTCCAGGAGAGGCCTTCACCGCACAGGAATATCACTCTACGTAACATCACTCAGCGTTTCCTGTCTGCTCCACCAGAACCAGAGAAGTCCGGCATCTTCTGTACTTACTGTATTCACACCTCTATACCTGCTGTGAAATCCTGCCTGCATTGTGAAGCTTCTCTATGTGATGACCATCTGAGAGTCCACAGCAAGTCACCAGAACACGTCATCTGTGACCCCACCACCACCCCGGAGGACAGGAAATGCCCCGTCCATAAGAAGATCCTGGAGTATTACTGCACCGAGGACTCTACTTGTATCTGCATGTCCTGCAGTTTAACTGGAGAACATCGAGGACACCAGGTGGAGACCCTACAGGAGGCCTTTATAAAGAAGAAGAAGAAGAAACTGATAAATAATCTTCAGAAACTGATTACTAAGAGAGAGAAGACAGAACAAAGAGTCCAGAGAGAGTCGCTGCCCTGTTCAGAGAGCTCAGGAAACGTCTGGAGAACCTGGAGGAGAAAGTCCTAGGTAAGGTCTCCAGGCAGGCAGAACGGATCTTAAGCCCAGTTAATGGTCTGATCCAGCAGTTCAAATCAAAGATGGAGAAACTGTCTCGTAAGATACGTCACTTAGAGGAGCTGTGCGCCACGACGGATCCATTGACCGTCCTACAGGAACCAGACGCAGGTGACTTGGGTGATACTGAGGATGGAGATGATGAGGACAGAAAGCGACATGATAAACTCCTCCATAATGGAGGGGATCTGGATGTGGCTTGGGTCTCACATGTACTCCACACTAGTTTCCCTGATGTAATAACTGGTGTAATTGGGGGGATCTATATACACAAAGCTGTAGACATGTTATTGGATGAAGACACGGCTCATAATAATGTATGTATCTCATATGATAAGAAGACTGCATCCAGGACGGGAAATGATCAGAATCGCCCAGATACTGAGGAGAGATTTATGGATTATAATCAAGTTTTAGGCAATCGGAGTTTCTCCTCGGGGAGACATTACTGGGAAGTCGACGTCCATCAATCCAATAACTGGATCATCGGGATGTGTTATGACAGTATATACAGGGACGATTATCACTCCCTTATTGGGAGGAATGACGTGTCCTGGGGTTTGGACAGGAAGGGTAAAAAGTATAATGCCGTGCATGACGATGATGAGACCGAAATTTACGTCAGTACTCCCCTGAAAAGAGTCCGGGTATATCTGGATTATGAGGCCGGGCAGATCTCCTTCTATATGTGCGACCCCCTCTGCCACCTCCACACCTTCACCGCCACCTTCACCGAGCCCCTCTATGCTGTGTTGGGTGTATGGCATTCACATATATCATTGGATTGAAGGGGGGATGTGATAAATCTGCTTAGACACTGGAGACATCATTCTGAATGGGAGAAAATTGTAAAATGTTGCCCCAGATCCCAGTGATTGTCAGTAACCCCCATCCTATACCCTGGAGCCAGCAACCCATATACCCTGTTTCCCTGAAAATAAGACCTAGCGTGATTGTCGGTGATGGCTGCAATATAAGCCCTACCCCCCAAATAAGCCCTACCCATGAAAATAAGACCTACAAGGACTTTAACTAGGGCTTATTTGGGCAGGAAGGGCTTATATTGCAGCCATTTCCAACAATCACGCTAGGTCTTATTTTTGGGGAAACAGGGTAGCTCTGCCCACTGGCACCATGCTTAGCAGTTCGCTCCCATCAAACCCATAAGTATAGTAATGCAATTTTGTGTGGATCCTGCTTTGGCTAAATCCCTATCTGGTAGGTTTCTCATTGACCCCCAGCATTGAGTTCCCAGCTCCGCCCACCCCCTGATGATATAACGAGGAAGATCCATTGTCTCTTTTGTTTTATATGACTGAGTTTTCAACAGGAGGAGTGAGACTGTCACCATTTACTGTAAATTTATCACTAGTATAAAGTGTTTCTGTTATCATGCATTTTTATTATAAAGGGTCTCTCCTCCAATACTTTTACTGTTATAATGTGTCAGTACCTAAATCTATCAGTAATATAATGAATCGCTATGGCTATGTTCACACCGTGGTGAGTGGTTGCGGGTACAGGAATGCCAGCTGTTCCTGCACCCGCAGCCAAAAAACTCTGTGGAGACGCACAGGGATGCCAATCATTCTGAATGGCACCCCCATGCATCTAAACACGCAACGCATTTGCTAATAATCATAATCAATGAGCTTAACCAGTTCAGCTCCCCGCCCTATATACCCCTTCCATGGAGAAGAGCAATTTTTACTAGGGGTCGGTTTATTCGCGGCTATCTTTCTCTATAATTGAGATAATAAAGTAACAAATATACAATTTTAGGACAAACAAGGCTTTTTTTTGGTGATATTGTCCTGCAAAAATGATTTTATTTTTTAATGCAATCCCTAGACTAAAAAGTAACAAAACTGGGAAAAAAAAAAAACATGCTATTTTTCTATTTTGATTATTATTAATTTTTTTTTAAATATTGGTATTGTAGATAAAAAGATATACATTTTATTCTATATATTTTTTTTTTAGGTTCCTACCTGAATAATGACAATAAACAATCTTACTTTGTATCTCTCTATCTCCCGTCTGATCAATGTTTATACATAATGTTACCTTGTATCTCTCTATCAGCCGTCTGATCAATGTTTATAAACAATCTTACTTTGTATCTCTCTCTCTCCTGTCTGATCAATGTTTATAAACAATCTTACTTTGTATCTATCTCTCCTCTGATCAATGCATATAAACAATGTTACTTTGTATCTCCCTATCTCCAATCTGATCAATGTTTATAAACAATGTTACTTTGCATCTCTCTATCTCCTGTCTGATCAATGTTTATAAACAATGTTACTTTGTATCTCTCTATCTCCCGTCTGATCAATGTTTATAAACAATGTTACTTTGTATCTCTCTATCTCCCGTCTGATCAATGTTTATAAACAATGTTACTTTGTATCTCTCTATCTCCCGTCTGATCAATATATATATATATATATATATATATATATATATATATATATAAACAATATTACTTTGTATCTCTCTATCTCCAATCTGATTAATGTTTATAAACAATGTTCCTTTGTATCTCTCTATTTCCTATCTGATCAATGTTTAAAAAACAATGGTACTTTGTAACTCTCTATCTCTCCTATGATCAATGCATATAAACAATCTTACTTTGTATCTCTCTATCTCCAATCTGATCAATGTTTATACATAATGTTACTTTGTATCTCTCTATCTCCAATCTGATCAATGTTTATACATAATGTTACTTTGTATCTCTCTATCTCCAATCTGATCAATGTTTATAAACAATCTTACTTTGTATCTCTCTATCTCCAATCTGATCAATGTTTATAAACAATGTTACTTTGTATCTCTCTATCTCCAATCTGATCAATGTTTATAAACAATGTTACTTTGTATCTCTCTATCTCCAATCTGATCAATGTTTATAAACAATGTTACTTTGTATCTCTCTATCTCCAATCTGATCAATGTTTATAAACAATGTTACTTTGTATCTCTCTATCTCCAATCTGATCAATGTTTATAAACAATGTTACTTTGCATCTCTCTATCTCCTGTCTGATCAATGTTTATAAACAATGTTACTTTGTATCTCTCTATCTCCAATCTGATCAATGTTTATAAACAATGTTACTTTGCATCTCTCTATTTCCTGTCTGATCAATGTTTATAAACAATGTTACTTTGTATCTCTCTATCTCCTGTCTGATCAATGTTTATAAACAATACTACTTTGTATTTATGATTTCAAGATAGTTTCTGAAAGAGCCGCTAGAGAATTTTCACCTCACTCTCCGATATGACTGTTCTATTGATCCTCAGTGAGGTAGCCTTCCTTTTATATATATATATATATATATATATATATATATATATATATATATATATATATATACACAGCTCTAATGAGTAAAAATAAAATACTATGTGATATGACATCAACCATAGATGTGAAAAATATTAAAATATTAATGATAATGATTAAATAATCATTAAACACGTCATTAAACACGTGTATGAATGAAAAAGTCCAAAGTAAATATGCATATGGCACATAACAGGGTATGAGGACAATCAGTCTCTGAGGAACCTGACCATATATAGTCCATAATATGTTATTTCCAATTGAATCCAATTGTGAGTGAAATCTTGAAAGAAAGTATAGTATCACCACCACCATCGTGATCAGAGGAGGCTTACCAGATTATATTGACCTGGAAAGGCATATACCGCCCAGGTCAAATAGGCTTATAGGTTTTAATAACCCAAATGGATGTAGCCGATCCGGGACTCAGGACGGCAAATCCATATCAACAATTCAAGCTTCAATGGGATATGTAAAACTTCATATAGAAGGCGAAGGGTCGGAACCACATAGCATACGTCATGCAATAAAGCTTGCATAGCGTGATACCGTTTAAGCAGTAATTTATTAAGTAAAACTAAAAGTCAATAATCACATTTAGAAAGATCATATAAGCACATAAAAACAAGTACCGGTATTAAGCGATGTATGTAGGGGGGTCCACCTGACGCATTTAGACTAACTAGTCATCATCTGGGGTATGGACGCCCCTACAACTCCACCGCTTAAATAAATATGACGACCCCCATATTAAACTAGACACACCGGAAATACGCGCCGCATGACATCATCTCCGGCTATACCCGGAAGAGATTTATGCGGAGCGCTATATTAACATAAGGCCAAAGTAATCAGAAATTTGCTTCACCGTCAAACTGGCTGAATAGATCAAACCGACATGTCCAGGAACGAACTCCGTAAATTCCAATAAACGTGGTTAGAATTCGTGACTATGCCTCGCCATGAAAACGAGGCCTGGTCATGTCTCTTCTGCCCGTCCATTGGACATCTTCGGGGATCTATAACCAAGCCTCGCCACAGAGACGAGGCCTCGGTCATGTCTCTTCCGCCCGTCCATTGGACATCTTCGGGGATCTGTAACCAAGCCTCGCCACAGAGACGGGGCTCGGTCATGTCTCTTCCGCCCGTCCATTGGACATCTTGGGGGATCTGTAACCAAGCCTCGCCACAGAGACGGGGCTCGGTCATGTCTCTTCCGCCCATCCATTGGACATGTTGGGGGATCTATAACCAAGCCTCGCCACAGAGACGAGACCCGGTCATGTCTCTTCCGCCCTTCTATTGGACAACTTGGGGGATCTGTAACCAAGCCTCGCCACAGAGATGAGGCCTGGTCATGTCTCTTCCACCCGTCCATTGGACATCTTGGGGGATCTGTAACCAAGCCTCGCCACAGAGACGAGGCCCGGTCATGTCTCTTCCGCCCCTCCATTGGACAACTTGGGGGATCTGTAACCAAGCCTCGCCACAGAGATGAGGCCTGGTCATGTCTCTTCCACCCGTCCATTGGACATCTTGGGGGATCTGTAACCAAGCCTCGCCACAGAGACGAGGCCCGGTCATGTCTCTTCCGCCCCTCCATTGGACATCTTGGTGGATCTGTAACCAAGCCTCGCCACAGAGACGAGGCCCGATCATGTCTCTTCCGCCCATCCATTGGACATCTTGGTGGATCTGTAACCAAGCCTCGCCACAGAGACGAGGCCCGGTCATGTCTCTTCCGCCCATCCATTGGACATCTTGGTGGATCTGTAACCAAGCCTCGCCACAGAGACGAGGCCCGGTCATGTCTCTTCCGCCCATCCATTGGACATCTTGGTGGATCTGTAACCAAGCCTCGCCACAGAGACGAGGCCCGGTCATGTCTCTTCCACCCGTCCATTGGACATCTTGGTGGATCTGTAACCAAGCCTCGCCACAGAGACGAGGCCCGGTCATGTCTTTTCCGCCCATCTATTGGACATCTTGGGGGATCTATAACCAAGCCTCGCCACAGAGACGGGGCTCAGTCACGTCACCTCCGTCCAGCCAATAGGCATCATGGCGAATCTGTAACCAAGCCTCATCATGAAAGCGAGGCTAGGCCACATCATCTCCGCCCATCGACCAATACACGGACCATATCCCTGATGCAAAAAAAGGCTAACCAAGGCTAACGTGTCAGCAAATAGCCATGCGCGACAAGTCCACGCACTGTCATGACAACGGACACCATAATTGATTAATGACATCATGCCGCTTCTTTAAAAGACGGTGTAGAAAAGATGAAAAATTAAGAAATGAATAAAAATGTTAAACTAATTGGCACGTCTGTTAAATGGGGTCATCATTGGACAATCTTAAAGCTATAATACAAACTATAATAAAAAAGTGTAAGGACAAGTTGATCTCATTCCGTAACACCATAGAAGTACGTTGTGTACAAAAATTGGTAGTTAGATCAATATCAATATCAATCTATAATGATCAAAATTGATCAGAAAGATTAATTAAACTATAAACATTAAAAATTAACCACTTAAGGACCGTTTCACGCCCATATACGCCGGCAGAATGGCACCGACCTGGTCCTGAGCTCCGTGAACTGTGGCCGTGGGACCAGCGGACCCGATCGCCACTGGTGTCCCGCGATCGGGTCACAGAGCTGAAGAACGAGGAGAGGTCTGTGTAAACAAACCTCCCCGTGCTTCCTACTTCGGCTGCCACCGATCGTCTCTTCCCTTTTATAGGGAAAGACGATCAGTGACATCACATGCCAGGCCACGCCCCCTACAATAAAAAAAACACATAAAACCTACACTGCCCCCTAGTGGTTAACTCCTTCACTGCCAGTGTCATTTACACAGGAATCAGTGCGTTTAAATAGCACTGATTACTGTATAAATCACAATGGTCCCAAAAATGTGTCAAAAATGTCCGATGTGTCCGCCATAATGTCGCAGTCACAATAAAAATCGCTGATCACCGCCATTACCAGTAAAAAAAAAAAAAATTAATAAAAATGCTATAAAACTATCCCCTATTTTGTAAACGCTATAACTTTTGCGCAAACCAATCAATAATCGCTAATTGCGATTTTTTTACCAAAAATATGTAGAAGAATACGTATCGGCCTCAACTGAGGAAAAAAAAAAAATTTTTTTTTATATTTTTTGGGGTTATTTATTATAGCAAAAAGTAAAAAATATTAAATTTTTCAAAAATAGTCGCTCTATTTTTTTTTATAGCGCAAAAAATAAAAACCGCAGAGGTGATCAAATACCACCAAAAGAAAGCTCTATTTGTGGGGAAAAAAAGGCCGCCAATTTTGTTTGGGAGCCACGTTGCATGATCGCGCAATTGTCAGTTAAAGCGAAACACAGTGCCAAATCGCAAAAAGGGGGCTTGGTCCTTTGGCTGCAAATTGGTCCGGGGCCAGGGGAGGGCTGGCAGCCTTAGGCCAGGGGGGGCAAGTCCAGTCAAGTGGCCCATAGAACCAGTGGTGGCAAAGTGATGGATCGGGAAAACAGACTAAGGTTTTCCATGATCACAAAGGTGGGGGGGGGGGGGGTTCAGGGAGGACAATGTAGCCCTCCAGGGCCCGTGGAGGACCTGTACCACCATGGCCTCCAGGAACTAAAGTGCAAACAAGTTCTTGTATGAATCCCTCAGAGCTGAGGACCTGACCCCTCCCCGACCAACTAGTGAGGGACTACAAGTCCAAGCATTACCGCCTGAGATTTAAGGATTTGACCCCCCCAACTAGTGAAGGACTACAAGTCCCAGCATGAACCCCTGAGATCTAAGGATGTGTCCCCTTAGGTCCTGAGCTCTGAGGGGTTCATGCTGGGACCTGTAGTCCTTCACTTTTGGGATGTCACATCCCCAAAAGTAAAGGACTAAAAGTCCCAGCATGAACCCTGGCTGAGATTTAAGGATGTGATCTCCTCCTCTGCTGCCAGCTCATTCTCCCATGACACACATGCGCCACATTACACATATGTTCTAATTCATTCACTGCTCCCGACCTCACCTCAGGCAGTTTGACTCTGGAGAGGTGCTTCTGGCACTGTCAGTCAATGACAGTTCCCTTCCCTCAGGCAGGCTCCTAGGGGCATGCCGCCGCACAGGAGAAGATGGAGGGAGGAGGTGGGTGGATAAAACACTAATAGGCATGGAGGAGGCAGAAGATCCTCCTCCGCTCTGAATGCTGGGGCCTGCCTCAGCCCCACTTTCCTCCTGGGGACTGTGACATCACTGGTTGCTAGATGCCAGGCAATCCCAGCAACCACTTCAGACAATAGAGGCCAGCAGTGGAACAAACGCATCTTGGCCGGCAGGGTCACTTTGTGAGTAAAGCTATGCCACACAGAGACCCTGCTCCACATTTCCCTGCACAGTGAGAGAGAGAGAGACCCTGCTCCACATTTTCCTGCACCTGATTAGAGCCATAGGCTCTAATAGGCTTCAAAATAGGGTGGACTCTTCATTCAGGTGCATTAGAAAAGCAAATGAATATTTGCATTTTTAACACTGAACCGGCTCTACACCAATCAGGATAGCGCAGGTCTAATACCCATCACCTAATCGGCTGGAAGGTCAGGCGCTCCTATTGGACATCTAGCAGGAGGAAGCATGGAGGACACGGGAGCCGCTGCCTGACCCGCCACCAAGATGCGGTAAGTGCCAGTCAGACAGCGAGCGAGCAGGGGGTGTGATGGTTAAATGCTGCTGGGGGTCGCTGTGGCTGCATTTGATGGGCACAGTGTAGCTGCATTTTATGGGCACAGCGAGGCTGCATTTGATGGGCACAGTGAGGCTGCATTTAATGGGCACAGTGTGGTTGCATTTGATTGGCACAGTGAGGCTGCAATTGATGGGCACAATGAGGCTGCAATTGATGGGCACAATGAGGCTGCATTTGGGCACAGGGTGGATGCATTTGATGGGCACAGTGAGGTTGCATTTGGTGGGCACAGTGAGGTTGCATTTGGTGGGCACAGTGCGGTTGCATTTGGTGGGCACAGTGAGGTTACATTTGGTGGGCACAGTGAGGTTGCATTTGGTGGGCACAGTGCGGTTGCATTTGGTGGGCACAGTGAGGTTACATTTGGTGGGCACAGTGAGGTTGCATTTGGTGGGCACAGTGAGGTTACATTTGGTGGGCACAGTGAGGTTACATTTGGTGGGCACAGTGAGGTTACATTTGGTGGGCACAGCGAGGTTACATTTGTGGGCACAGTGAGGTTGCATTTGGTGGGCACAGTGTGGCTGCATTTGATGGGCACAGTGAGGTTACATTTGGTGGGCACAGTGAGGTTACATTTGGTGGGCACAGTGTGGCTGCATTTGATGGGCACAGTGTGGCTGCATTTGGTGGGCACAGTGTGGCTGCATTTGGTGGGCACAGTGTGGTTGCATTTGATGGGCATAGTGAGGCTGCAATTGATGGGCACAATGAGGCTGCATTTGGGCACAGGGTGGATGCATTTGATGGGCACAGTGAGGTTACATTTGATGGGCACAGTGTAGCTGCATTTGATGGGCACAGCGAGACTGCATTTGATGGGCACAGTGAGGCTGCATTTAATGGGCACAGTGTGGTTGCATTTGATGGGCATAGTGAGGCTGCAATTGATGGGCACAGTGAGGCTGCAATTGATGGGCACAATGAGGCTGCAATTGATGGGCACAGTGAGGCTGCAATTGATGGGCACAATGAGGCTGCAATTGATGGGCACAATGAGGCTGCATTTGGGCACAGGGTGGATGCATTTGATGGGCACAGTGAGGTTACATTTGATGGGCACAGTGTAGCTGCATTTGATGGGCACAGTGTGGCTACATTTGGTGAGCACAGTGAGGTTACATTTGGTGGGCACAGTGAGGTTACATTTGGTGGGCACAGTGAGGTTACATTTGTGGGCACAGTGAGGTTGCATTTGGTGGGCACAGTGTGGCTGCATTTGATGGGCACAGTGAGGTTACATTTGGTGGGCACAGTGAGGTTACATTTGATGGGCACAGTATGGCTGCATTTGATGGGCACAGTGTGGCTACATTTGGTGGGCACAGTGAGGTAACATTTGGTGGGCACAGTGTGGCTGCATTTGATGGGCACAGTATGGCTGCATTTGATGGGCACAGTGTGGCTACATTTGGTGGGCACAGTGAGGTAACATTTGGTGGGCACAGTGTGGCTGCATTTGATGGGCACAGTGTGGCTGCATTTGATGGGCACAGTGAGGTTACATTTGGTGGGCACAGTGTGGCTGCATTTGACTGAGGGGGGGGGGAACATGCAGGAAGACAGTGAGATCAGCAACAGTGCAGCACACCAGTGTGAGCCCACATCGTAGGAGCAAGTACTGCACATGCTGCTGAAAGAAACTTCCTTATCTGCAGAGAGGGGGAGAGGCTGGTCACAGCTCACTCACTTGGAAGGAAGGACCAAGCACGAGGCTCAGTCATCACAGCGTCCCATAGAAAGCACTGTCTGCTCTGTTTAAATGTTCCCGCCCACACATCCTATTCAGACGCAGCACACAGGCTGCTGAGAGTGTGGGCGGGCACAGTGAGAGAGGGGGCTGGAGGAGGCGGAGCGGATCCACCCTCTTCCATTTGGCTGTGCTCGCAATGGACACAGACTGTCAACTCAGAAGCCGGTGTCCTATCATATAAGGCCCCCCATCGGATAGTGTCCGCTGTGTACTGTGTATGCGCAGTACACAGCACACACAGATTCCGAAAATAGGTGAGGATGAACGGCGCCTGCACTGTGAGTCCAGGTTCTATCCCCACCATCCAAGTGGACATAGAATTAGAATAAAAAGAGCCAAGCGCAGCGAGGCCGAGCCCGAAGCACGGTGAGCGAAGCTCGTCCACGAGGGGCCCTCTAATTTTCACAACCCTGTGTCCGCTTGGATGGGGGGGCTAACACCTCCACTCACGGCGCAGGTGCCGTTCATCTTCGGAGATTTTCCGAAGCTTCATCTGCCCCGTACTGCACATGCGCACTACAGGGCGGACACTATATGATGGCAGGACACTATCTGCCAGAACACCGGGGACAGCACTGTGACAGGACAGATGTCCGCTCACAGCACAAACGTTTCTGCACGCTTCTGGGCTGTTATCCAGCCCTGTCAGCCTCTCTCCGGAGTCGCCTGAGCAGTAGCATGTGGCCAACTGCGGAACTGCACATGTGCAGTTCCCAGCTGTGCAGTTCCCAGCTCAGTTGGCAGCACATCAGCCTTTTTATAGGGAATTAGAGCAGCCCAGGGGGCAATTGCATCCCTGCCCCCCAGCCCAGCCCGCCCCTGTCTGGGGCTTAAGTGGTTAAAGAAGAAAAAAGAAAAAATACATCATTAAAAATAAAAAATTAAACGTTCCTTGTATCTTCAATCTCCATATTCTGCATTAAATCATGATTTGTTTATAAAGGAATTGATATCCCACTCTATAGTCATTCCCTGTGGGTGAGAACTCTGTAGCTCGTATATCCAGAAAGTTTCCAATCTAGATACACCCCTGGTATTAGCACCCCCCCCTCCCCCTCCACGGTGCGATGTATCCATCTATGATTAAAAATTGTGTCCCTGTTGGATCTCAAGCATGATGCTCTCGATAATGTCGAGGGACTGTGTGTTTAATGCTTCCAAGTTTAATTTTGTTGATGTGCTCACTGACCCTAGCTGTAAAGGACCTAGTCATGCGGCCTACGTATTGCTTGCCACAAGGGCAAGTCAATAAGTAGACAACGTTGGTCGTGGCACAAGTACAAAATTGTTTAATTGTATAAACCTGGTTAGTGACCGTGGATCTAAATTCTTTAGTACTTTGTTGGCCACACGTATTGCAATGACACACATAACATTTTTTACAGGGGTAATACCCAGTCCAATTACGAAAAAAAGATGGCCTGATAGGAGGATTAATGATGGTAGGTGCGATCTTATTTTTTAATGAGGGCACTCCTTGATAGATAACCTTCGGTCTTTCTGGCAAAATAGAAGCAAAAATCCCATCGTTTCTCAGAATTCTCCAATGTTGTTCAAAAATGGTCTTAATTTGCTTGTGTTGAGTTGAAAAAGTTGTGAGAAACGACCATTTGAAACTCTCATCCGCCTCTCATCCGCCTCACCCAGTCCATCATCCAACAGTGAAGCTCGATCGGTGTTCAAAACTTTACAAAGATCGTTATATACTTCAACCTGGTTATACCCTTTCTCAATAAACCTTTCTCTTAAGACATTAGCTTGTATCTGAAAGGTGCCAGTATCAGTACAAATCCTGCGAAGATGCAGGAATTTACTTTTGGGGACCAAACTTAGCCACGACTCATGGTGGCAACTGTCCGTTGGTATGAAACCATTTCTGTCGGTAGATTTGAAGTGGGTGCTAAATATAAATTGTTGTTTCGATCTCTCAATTACAAGATCTAAAAAACTGATCTTCGAAGTACTGAACTGGGAATATAAAACAATTTAGGGATGAGCCGAACACCCCCCCCCCCCCCCCCCCCCGGTTCGGTTCGTACCAAAACATTCGAACGGACCTACAATTCGTATGAACTTTAGAACCCTATTAAAATCTATGGGACTCAAACGTTCAAAATCAAAAGTGCTAATTTTAAAGGCTAATATGCAAGACATGCAACAGACAACACCAGCAATAAGGGGCATCTTCAGGTGTATACTGTGCTGGAGGCACACAACACCCACTTTAACTCCTGCAGATGCCTGTATTACAGAAAACCAGCAATAAAGGGTAGATACATTATGAGCATTATGTGTCAGCAAAAGTCCCCTCCCCTAAAAAAGAAATTGAGAACCAATCTACATGCTTACCCCCCAAGCATACCCCCCCCCCCATACAAATCCACCCCTGCTGAAATCCCCTTCCCAGCACAAATCTTTGCCCCCCCCAGCTCAAATCCTCTCATTCCCCATATGCCCCCAGCACAAATCCACCTTACCCCCTAATAAAAATTCCCCCCTCTTATTACAAATCCTCTACCCCTCAAATTTGTCCTGTGAGCACAAATCCTCTGCCCCCACTCCAAATTCCCCTCCCAGCACAAATTCTCTCCAATCCCCCATCCTAGCACAAATCCTTTCCAAAATTTCACTCCTAGCACAAATAACTCCAATCATCCCCGCTGGCATAAATCCCCCCCCCCCCCCCAAACAAACAAAAACAAAAAAAAATCCCTCTCATCCACCTTTTCTAGTACAAACCCCCACCCCTAGCACAAATCATCTTCCACCATTCCCCCTCCCAACACAAATCCCCTCAAATCACCTTTCCTAGGAGGCGACATTTAGGGAGGTGTTCTAGAACAATTCTTATCCCCTGCCAAATTTCCCCTCTCAACACAAATCTCCTTCCCCAACCTTATTGCGGTGCCTCCCCCCCCCCCATCTAACATGATACCACAGTGCCCAGGGCAGCCGCCCTTCCTGCCCACCCCTTGTCCCGGCCCTGCACTTATCTGTTGCCCACCTTTGTCGAATAGGAAGGTTGGAAAACTTTTGTTGATCAGCTGTTGCAGCCTTTTTTTCTCTATTTTTTTTTCTTTCGTTCAGCTCTAGCTCAAAAAAATAAAATCATCTATGGCCAGTTTTGGTTTCCATTATTATTTAGTTTTCCAAATTTTTCCCCATTACTGGGAAGTAGATGGCTATGGATCCAATGACTGGAGAATTGGGATGTGTTATGAAGTGGTTTACTGGCGTTATGACTGAAGCTATCAGCCATGACCCATTTTTTTTTCAGCTGGCAATTTCTTATAAGGCTGGGTTCACACTGCTGCGGGGGGAGATCCGGATGTGATTCGCACTGCAGTGCAAATCACATCCGATCTCCGTAGCGATGCGAGTTCAGCCATACAGATAGTATGGCTGAATTCGCATCGCTCCCGCAGCAAACTCGCACGGGACCCTTTTTTTGGTCCGCAACAGAATCGGATCGCATGGGTGTTCACACCATGCGATCCGATTCCTGTGCGAGTCTGCAGATCGCACTGCGATATGCGGACGGAACTGGGGGTGTCATTAACATATCATTGACACTCCCAGCCGTCCGCATAGGGGCAGTGTGAACTGCCGGCGGGAGGTGTGCAATGCGGGAAAACGCCGCGGATTCGCGGCGTTCCCGCATCGCTATGGTGTGAACCCGGCCTTAAAGTGATCCAAGTGGCTGATTAGTCGCTGGATCGCTTTTAGAAATAGCAGGAGGGGTGTTGATTGTCTCTCCCCACCTCTATGACCTAAGAGGAACTGGAGTTCTAAGAGGACTGGAGTGACGTCATGTCGTCACCTCCAGTCTAGGGTGAACATTTTTTTTTAATCTGATGCTTTCAAAAGTAGAGGAGAGATTTGGGGTCTCCATAAAGAGGGACCTGTCATCCCTTATCTATCACAAGGGATGTAATTTCTATCACAAGGGATGTAATCACAAGGGATGTAATCCTATCTTCTCTTGTGATAGGATTAAAAACAACCCAAAAAAATAAAATAAAAAGGGACAGTGTAAAAATAAAATAAATGAGAAAAAAATAAAGCGTCCCCTCCCCTCTGTGCTTGTGTGCAGAAGCCGGCTGGGGTGAGCATGCCACTGGATCGTGGGACAGGTGAGTGGCTGTTTATTAACCCCTCCCGACCGCCACACACAGATATACATCGGCAGAATGACACAGGTAGGCAAATGGGCATACAGGTACGTTCCTTTAAATTTGCCGCCTTTGGCGATAGCTGTCATGTAAGTAGTAGCCCCCCCCCCCCCCACAGTTAGAATCAATCCCTAGGACACACTTAACCCCTTGATCGCCCCCTAGCATTTATCCCCTTCCCTGCCAGTGTAATTTACACAGTAATCAGTGCATTTTTATAGCACTGATTGCTGTAAAAATGACAATGGTCCAAAATAGTGTCAAAAGTGTCCAATGTGTCTGCCATAATGTCGCAGTCACAATAAAAAATCACAGATCACCGCCATTACAACTTAAAAAAAATAATAATAATAATAAAAATGCCATAAAACTATCCCCTATTTTGTAGACGCTATAACTTTGCTCAAACCAATTCAATATATGCTTATTGCGATTTTTTTAAACAAAAATATGTAGAAGAATACATATCGGCCTAAATGGAGGAAAAAATAAAGTTTTATATATATATATATATAATTTTCTTCTTTTTTTTTGGGGGGGGGGGGATATTTATTATAGTAAAAAGTAAAAATTATTGCTTTTTTTTTCAAAATTGTCGCTCTGTCGCTTTTTTTGTTAATAAAAATAAAAACCGCAGAGGTGATCAAATTCCACCAAAATAAAGCTCTATTTGTGGGTGAGGGGGGGGGGAAGGACGTAAATTTTGTTTGGGTAAAATGTCGCACGACCGCACAATTGTCATGCGCAGTGCCAAAAAGTGCTCTGGCCAGAAAGGGGTAAAATTTTCCGGGTTTGAAGCGGTTAAAAGTCAGAAGCAGACTTTTAATTTTCACTTAAGAGACTGGAGCGCCACTTTAAAGTGTATCTTGTTATGAAAATTTGCATTTAAAAAACCACTGTACAAATATCATGCGACATAAAAAATTGCAATAACAGCTATTGTATTTTCCAGGTTCTCTGCTTAAAAAAATATATAATATTTGGGGGTTCTAAGCAATTTCTTGTAAAAAAAAGTTGATTTTTACAGGTATGTGAGAAATGTCAGATCTGTCCCAGACTGGAACGGGATAAAATTGGATAGAGTCAACCCTTATCAGGGACGGACTGGGAATAAAAACCAGCCCTGGAAAAGATTTCATACCAGCCTCACAGCATTATTATACCAGCCCAACAGCATCCACAGTCCACAGAAGTCTGACACCCCCCATGACCCCCATCCCGGCGGCGCTCCCACTCTTGACTCCCCTCCAGACTCCCTCAGAGACTGCAGACGTGATGCAAGAGCTCATTGCAGCCTCACCAGTACCCATCAAATGCCACCTCACTGTCCCCATCAATGCAGCCTCACTGTGCCCACCAATGCAGCCTCACTGTGCCCACCAAATGCAGCTTTACCCTGCCCGTGAATGCAGTCTCACTGTGCCCACAAATGCGGACTCACCGTGCCCACCATTGCAGCCTCACTGTGCCCATCAATTCAGCCTCACTGTGTCCATCAAATGCAGCTTTACTGTGCCGTGAATGCAGTCTCACTGTCCCCATCATTGCAGCCCCTCCTGTGCCCCATGTTCCAGTCTGCGGTCCCAGTCTGTGGGAAGGTGTATTGTTGATGCTCGGTAGGGTACCTGGCATGCCAGCAGGATATCCATGACGGCCAGCAGCAGGCAGGGTCTGTTGTCGTTTTGGATGGGGACGGTGCTTCTTCCAGAGGATCTGTTTGCTGTGAGATGGAGTGGTCCCTGGCCACCTGCACCTTCAGCCGTCCTCATTTTCCAGCCCCAGTCAGCAAGTCCTCTGTTCCTGGGGAAGTGGAGAGCACTGGGTGGGAGCTGGAGAGAAGGGGAAGCAGAGAGTACTGGCGGGGTTGGAGCACACATGGGTGGGGGCAAAGAGCTGGGGGAGTGGAGATCACAGGGGTAGGGAGTGTGAGAGCGCTGGGGGGAACAAAAAGAACAGGGGTGGAGAGCGGGGTAGGCTGAGAGCACTGGGGGGACTAAGAGAGTGGGGTGGTGAAGAGCACTGGGGGGGCCAGATAGAACAGGGGTGGAAAGCACGGGGGCTGGAGAGTACTATGGGGGGTGGAGAGCACTGGCAGGGTTGGAGAGCATATGGGTGGGGGCAAAATGCAGGGGGGAGTGGAGAGTACAGGGGTGGGGAGTGGAGAGTGCTGGGGGGAGCCAAAAAAAACAGGGGTGGAGAGCACGGGGGGATAGAGAGCACTGGGGGGGGGGGGGCTGGAAAGCGATGGGTGGAGCTTGAGAGCACCAGCGGGCAAGAAAGAATAGGGGTGGGGAGAATGGGGGACTAGAGAGCACTGGGGTGAGGGCTGCATAGTGATGGGGAGAGCTGGGGGGAGAGCACTGGGGGGAGCACTGGGGGGGAAATAACAGGGGGGAGAGCACTGCGGGGAGTGGAGAGCACTGGGAGGGGAAAGAACAGGGGTGGAGAGCACTGGGGGGGAAAGAGGGGGGGGTAAGGTGCGCTATGGAAGCAAAATTATTCCTGGAAATATTAAATAAAAACAGATATGTGGGAACATGTATAAAAGGTGTATAGGGGAAACAAAAAAATGTTAAAAAAAGTGTGAAAAAATTAAACAATATGAAAGAATATATGTGGACGACAGAGGGGAGCTGCCACTACCATATGTGACCAACCTAGCAGATTGGAAATAGGCGTAAAGTGCTGGGTGGTAGCTACGGCACTCGCCTATTTTTTTAATAGTACACCTGTGCCATGTAAAGGCCAATGTAAACGAGAATGTGTAACTGAATAAATGTGTCTATCACCCAAATTACTGAATGGTTATTTGCAAATTGCATACAAAATACAAATCTATATAAAAAATGTATACAAGTATGCGATATTTAAACATATATAGTCGCTAGAAAATTGCAGTGTTAGAAAGTGCACATGTGCATTCTAAGGACCACAGTTTATACTGTCAAAAAAGTGCTATGTGCTTAAATTGGTGCAAAAAACTATTAATACAGTACTTTATGCTTTAACTTCCATCACAAAGCATCCCAGATTGTGAAATCGCAAAATTGGAAACATGAAACAAATAAAATAAAATAATCCAAAGGAATTCAAAAAAGGAAAGTCCAAACAGCAGAGATTAACAACAGAAAGTTCCTCTGTAAAGTGACAATGTGCTCAGTGCTTGGTGTGTTCTGGGTTGCAACCAATGCGATTTCCATGCATAGGACAATATTCCGCACTCACCAGCTGACTTGCCCCATTAGGGGTTAAATCGCCTCCACAGTGTGAGCCCCTGTGTAGCTATGTAGAGCTGCTCCGGTTACCATCCAGTTACTTCTCATTCCCTCGTTGTAAATAAAAATGAAACGTACATAGTGTAATCCAGTTTAAAATCCAAGGTTTTCTTATATGTAAAAGTTGCTACTCACATAAATAAGGGAAAAACAGCGCCTCAGTAATATGCCTTTAAAGCCTGTTTGATTTCACTGCCTATGGTGAACACACTCTCTCACAGGCGGCGGCGGTGAATACAACATATTCCTCAGGGGAGAGCACTGGGGGGGGGGAAGCACAGGGGTGGAGAGCACTGGGGGGGAGGGGAGAACTGGGAGGAGTGGAGAGCACTGGGAGGGGGGAAGAACAGGGGGGAGAGCACTCGGGGGAATGGAGAGCACTGGGGGGGAATGAACAGGGGGGAGAGCACTTGGGGGGGAAAGAACAGGGGGGAGAGCACTGGGGGGAGTGGAGAGCACTGGGGGGGGGAATGAACAGGGGGGAGAGCACTGGGGGGAGTGGAGAGCACTGGGGGGGGGAATGAACAGGGGGGAGAGCACTGGGGGGAGTGGAGAGCACTGGGGGGGGGGGAATAAACAGGGGGGAGAGCACTGGGGGGAAGAACAGGGGGGGAGAACTGGGGTGGGGGCGAAGAACAGGGGTAGAAAGCACTGGGGGGGGGGAAAGAACAGGGGGATAGCACTGGGGGGAGTGAAGAGCACTGGGAGGGGGGGAATGAACAGGGGGGAGGGCACTGGGAGGGGGAAGAACAGGGGTGGAGAGCACTGGGGTGGGGGAAAGAACTGGGGGGAGAGCACTGGGGGGAGTGGAGAGCACTGGGGGGGGGAAAGAACAGGGGGGAGAGCACTGGGGGAGTGGAGAGCACTGGGGTGGAAAGAACAGGGGGAGAGCACTGGGGGGAGCACTGGGGTGGGGGCGAAGAACAGGGGTGGAAAGCACTGGGGGGGGAGCACTGGGGCAGAGTGGAGAGCACAGGGGGGAAGATCAGGAGTGGAGAGCACTGGGGGGGGGGCGAGCACGGGGGGAGTGGAGTTCACGGGGGGGGGGGGGGAGAACAGGGGTGGAGAGCACTGGGGGGGGGGGAGAACAGGGGGAATAGCACTGGGAGGAGTGGAGAGGACTGGGGGGAAGAACAAGGGGGGGAGCACTGGGGGGAGTGGAGAGCACTGGGGTGGGTGAAGAACAAGGGTGGAAAGCACTGGGGGGAGCACTGGGGGGGAGTGGAGAGCACGGGGGGGGAATCAGGAGTGGAGAGCACTGGGGGGGACAGGGGGGAGAGCATTGGGGGGAGTGGAGAGCACTGGGGGGGAAAGAACAGGGGCGAGCACGGGGGGGAGTGGAGGGCATGGGGGGGGAGAACAGGGGTGGAGAGCACTGGGGAAAGTGGAGAGCACTGGGGGGGGGAGAGCACTGGGAGGGGGGAAGAACAGGGGCAAGAGCACTCGGGGGAAAGAACAGGGAGTGGAGAGCACTAGGGGGGTAAAGAACAGGGGGCAAGAACTGGGGGGGAGCACTGGGGGGAGTGGAGAGCACTGGGGGGGGAGAACAGGAGTGGAGAGCACTGGGGGGGGGGAAGAACAGGGGTGGAGAGCACTGGGGGGGGAAGAACAGGGAGGAGTGGAGAGCACTGGGAGGGGGAAGAACAGGGGGGGAGAGAACTCAGGGGAATGGAGAGCACTGGGGGGGAATGAACAGGGGGGAGAGCACTTGGGGGGGAATGAACGGGGGGGAGAGCACTTGGGGGGGAATGAACAGGGGGGGAGAGCACTGGGGGGAGTGGAGAGTACTGGGAGGGGGAAGAACAGAGGTGGAGAGCACTGGGGTGGGGGAAAGAACGGGGGGAGAGCACTGGGGGGAGTGGAGAGCACTGGGGGGGGGGAAGAACAGGAGGGAGAGCACTGGGGGAGTGGAGAGCACTGGGGTGGAAAGAACAGGGGGGAGAGCACTGGGGGGGAAGAACAGGGGGGAGTGGAAAGCACTGGGGTGGGGGCGAAGAACAGGGGTGGAGCACTGGGGTGGAGTGGAGAGCACTGGGGGGGGAGATCAGGAGTGGAGAGCACTGGGGGGGGCAAGAACAGGGGCGAGCACGGGGGGAGTGGAGGGCATGGGGGGGAGAACAGGGGTGGAGAGCACTGGGGGGGGGACAGGGGGAATAGCACTGGGGGGAGTGGAGAGCACTGGGGGGGGGAGAACAGGGGGGAGCACTGGGGGGAGTGGAGAGCACTGGGGTGGGCGAAGAACAAGGGTGGAAAGCACTGGGGGGGAGTGGAGAGCACTGGGGGGGGGGGGATCAGGAGTGGAGAGCACTGGGGGGGACAGGGGGGAGAGCACTGGGGGGAGTGGAGAGCACTGGGGGGAAACAACAGGGGCGAGCACGGGGGGGAGTGGAGGGCACGGGGGGGGGGGTGAACAGGGGTGGAGAGCACTGGGGGGAAGAACAGGGGGGATAGCACTGGGGGAGTGGAGAGCACTGGGGGGGAAGAACAGGGGGGGAGCACTGGGGGGAAGCACAGGGGTGGAGAGCACTGGAGGGGGGAAGAACAGGGGGAAGAGCACTCGGGGGAAAGAACAGGGAGTGGAGAGCACTAGGGGGGTAAAGAACAGGGGGGAGAACAGGGGGGAGAGCACCGGGGGGAGTGGAGAGCACTGGAGGGGAGAACAAGGGGGAGCGTACTGGGGGGGAAAGAACAGGGGGGAGCACGGGAGCACGGGGGGGAGCACTGGGGGGAGTGTAGAGCACTGGGGCGGGGGAAGAACAGGAGTGGAGAGCAGTGGGGGGGGAAGAACAGGAGTGGAGTGCACTGGGGGGGGAAAGAACAGGGGTGGAGAGCACGGGGGGGGGGGGGAAGAACAGGGGGGTGATCATTGGCGGGAAAGGACAGGGGGAGAGCACTGGGGGAGTGGAGAGCACTGGGGGGGAAAGTACAGGGGGAGAGCACTGGGGGGGAGAGCACTGGGGGGAGTGGAGAGCACTGGGGTGGGGGAAGAACAGGGGGGAGAGCACTGGGGGGGGGGAGACCAGGGGGGAGCACTGGGGGGGAGAGCACGGGTGGGGTGTAGAGCACTGGGGCGGGGAAAGAACAAGAGGGGAGAGCACTGGGGGGAGTGGAGAGCACTGGGGTGGGGGAAGAACAGGGGGGAGAGCACTGGGGGGGGAGCACGGGTGGGGTGTAGAGCACTGGGGCGGGGAAAGAACAAGAGGGGAGAGCACTGGGGGGAGTGGAGAGCACTGGGGTGGGGGAAGAACAGGGGTGGAGAGCACTGGGGGGGAAGAACAAGAGTGGAGAGCACTGGGGGGAAATGGGGGGGAGCACTGGGGGTGAAAGAACGGGGGGGAGCACTGGGGGGGGAGTGGAGGGCACGGGGAGAGGGAAAGAACAGGGGTGGAGAGCAGTGGGGGGGGGAGAACAGGGGGGGAGATCACTGGGGGGAGGGGAGAGCACTGGGGGGGAAAGAACAGGGAGGAGAGCGCTGGGGGGAGTGGAGAGCGGGGGGAGCACTGGGAGGAGTGGAGAGCACTGGGGTGGGCGAAGAACAGGGGTGGAAAGCACTGGGGGGAGCACTGGGGGGAGCACTGGGGGGGAGTGGAGAGCACGGGGGGGGGACAGGGGGGAGAGCACTGGGGGGGAAAGAACAGGGGTGGAGAGCACTGGGGGGAAAGAACAGGGGGAGAGCAGTGGGGGGAAGAACAGGTGGGATAGCACTGGGTGGGAAGAAAAGGGGGGAGCACTGGGGGGAAGCACAGGGGTGGAGAGCACTGGGAGTGGGGAAGAACAGGGAGTGGAGAGCACTAGGGGGGTAAAGAACAGGAGGGGAGAGCACGGGGGGGAAGAACTGGGGGGAGAGCACTGGGGGGAGTGGAGAACACTGGGGGGGAAAGAACAGGGGTGGAGAGCACTGGGGGGGAAAGAACAGGGGGAGAGCACCGGGGGGAGCGGAGAGCACTGGAGGGGAGAACAAGGGGGGAGAGCACTGGGGGGAGTGGAGGGCACTGGGGGGAGGGAAAGAACAGGGGTGGAGACCACAGGGGGGGAGAACAGGGGGGTGATCACTGGGGGGAACGGACAGGGGGAGAGCACTGGGGGGAGTGGAGAGCACTGGGGGGAGTGGAGAGCACTGGGGGGGAAAGTACTGGGGTGGGGGAAGAACAGGGGGGAGAGCACTGGGGGGGAAAGAACAGGGGGGAGCACTGGGGGGGAGAGCCCGGGGGGGTGTAGAGCACTGGGGCGGGGGAAGAACAAGGGGGGGAGAGCACTGGAGGGAAGAGCACTGGAGGGAATGGAGAGCACTGGGGTGGGGGAAGAACAGGGGTGGTGAACACTGGGGGGGAGAACAGGGGGGAGAGCACTGGGGGGAAAGAACAGGGGGGAGCACTGGGGGGGGAGAGCCCGGGGGGGTGTAGAGCACTGGGGCGGGGGGAAGAACAAGGGGGGGAGAGCACTGGAGGGAATGGAGAGCACTGGGGTGGGGGAAGAACAGGGGTGGAGAACACTGGGGGGGAAGAACAGGGGGCAAGCACTGGGGGGGAGTGGAGAGCACTGGGGGGAAGAACAGGAGTGGAGAGCACTGGGGGGAAATGGGGGGGAGCATTGGGGGGAGTGGAGAGCACTGGGGGTGAAAGAACAGGGGGGGGCACTGGGGTGGAGTGGAGGGCACGGGGAGAGGGAAAGAACAGGGGTGGAGAGCAGTGGGGGGGGGGAGATCACTGGGGGGAGTGGAGAGCACTGGGGGGGAAAGAACAGGGGGGAGAGCGCTGGGGGGAGTGGAGAGCACTGGGGTGGGGGAAGAACAGGGGGTGGAGAGCAAGCACTGGGGGAGGGGGAAGAATAGGGGGGGAGAGCACTGGGGAGGGAATAGCAGGGAGGGAGAGCACTGGGGAGAGTGGAGAGCACTGGGGGGGGGGGGAATGAACAGGGGGAGAGCACTTGGGGGGGAAAGAACAGGGGGGAGAGCACTGTGGGGAGTGGAGAGCACTGGGAGGGGAAAGAACAGGGGGGAGAGCACTGTGGGGAGTGGAGAGCACTGGGAGGGGGAAGAACAGGGGTGGAGAGCACTGGTGGGGGGGGAACAGGGGGGAGCACTGGGGGGAGTGGAGAGCACTGGGAGGGGGAAGAACAGGAGTGGAGAGCACTGGGGGGAAATGGGGGGGAGAGCACTGGGGGGAGTTGAGAGCACTGGGGGTGAAAGAACAGGGGGGAGCATTGGGGGGGAGTGGAGGGCACGGGAAGAGGGAAAGAACAGGGGTGGAGAGCAGTGGGGGGGGGGGGAGAACAGGGGGGAGATCACTGGGGGAGTCGAGAGCACTGGGGGGGAAAGAACAGGGGGGAGAGAGCTGGGGGGAGTGGAGATCACTGGGGGTAGTGGAGAGCACTGGGGGGGAGAACAGGGGGAGAGCACTAGGGTGGGGGAAGAACAGGCGTGGAAAGCACTGGGGGGGGGGAAGAATAGGGGGGAGAGCACAGGGGGGGGGAGAACTGGGAGGGAGCACTGGGGAGAGTGGAGAGCACTGGGGGGGGGTGAATGAACAGGGGGGAGAGCACTTGGGGGGAAAGAACAGGAGTGGAGTGCACTGGGGGGGGGGAAGAGCACTGGGGGGAGGGAACGAACAGGGGTGGAGAGCACTGGCGGAGAGCACTGGGGGGAGTGGAGAGCACCGGGGGGGGGAAAGTACAGGGGGAGAGCACTGGGGGGAGTGAAGAACACTGGGGTGGGGGAAGAACAGGGGGGAGAGCACTGGGGGGGGGAGAACAGGGGGAGCACTGGGGGGGAGCACGGGGGGTTGTAGAGCACTGGGGCGGGGGAAGAACAAGAAGGGGAGAGCACTGGGGGGAGTGGAGAGAACTGGGGTGGGGGAAGAACAGGGGTTGAGAGCACTGGGGGGGAGAACAGGGGGGAAGCACTGGGGGGGAGTGGAGAGCACTGGGGGGGAAGAACAGGAGTGGAGAGCACTGGGGGGAGTGGAGAGCACTGGGGGGAAGCACAGGGGTGGAGAGCACTGGGAGTGGGGAAGAACAGGGAGTGGAGAGCACTAGGGGAGTAAAGAACAGGAGGGGAGAGCACTGGGGGGGAAAGAACAGGGGTGGAGAGCACCGGGGGGAGTGGAGAGCACTGGAGGGGAGAACAAGGGTACTGGGGGGGGGGGGGAAGAACAGAAAAATAGTCATTTAATCAAAGTATTAAACAATCCATAACAGGGGGAGCACTGGGGGGAGTGTAGAGCACTGGGGCGGGGGAAGAACAGGAGTGGAGAGCATTGGGGGGGAAGAACAGGAGTGGAGTGCACTGGGGGGGGGAGCACTGGGGGGGAGTGGAGAGCACTGGGGGGGAAAAAACAGGGGGGGAGCACTGAGGGGGAGTGGAGGGAAATGGGGGGAGGGAATGAACAGGGGGGTGATCACTGGAGGGAAAGGACAGGGGGAGAGCACTGGGGAGGAAAGTACAGGGGGAGAGCACTGGGGGGAGTCGAGAGCACTGGGGTGGGGGAAGAACAGGGGGGAGAGCACTGGGGGGGGGGGAAAGAACAGCGGGGAGCACTGGGGGAGAGCACAGGGGGGGGTGTAGAGCACTGGGGGGGGAGTGGAGAGCACTGGGGGGGGGAAGAACAGGAGTGGAGAGCACTGGGGGGAAATGGGGGGGAGCACTGGGGGGAGTGGAGAGCACTGGGGGTGAAAGAACAGGGGGGGGAGTGGAGGGCATGGGGAGAGGGAAAGAACAGGGGTGGAGAGCACTGGGGGGGAAAGAACAGGGGGGAGAGCGCTGGGGGGAGTGGAGATCACTGGGGGGAGTGGAGAGCACTGGGGGGAGTGGAACAAGGGGAGAGCACTGGGGGGGGGGGGGAAGAACAGGGAGGGAGAGCACTGGGGAGAGTGGAGAGCACTGGGGGGGGGAATGAACAGGGGGGAGAGCACTTGGGGGGGAAAGAACAGGGGGAGAGCACTGGGGGGAGTGGAGAGCACTGGGGGGGGAATGAACAGGGGGGAGAGCACTTGGGGGGGAAAGAACAGGGGGGAGAGCACTGGGGGGAGTGGAGAGCACTGGGAGGGGAAGAACAGGGGTGGAGAGCACGGGGGGGGAAGAACAGGGGGGAGCACTGGGGGGGAGAGCACTGGGAGGGGGAAGAACAGGAGTGGAGAGCACTGGGGGGAAATGGGGGGGGAGGAGAGCACTGGGGGTGAAAGAACAGGGGGAGCATTGGGGGGGAGTGGAGGGCACGGGAAGAGAGAAAGAACTGGGGTGGAGAGCAGTGGGGCAGCAGAACAGGGGGGAAAGCGCTGGGGGGAGTGGAGAGCACAGGGGGGGGGGAGAACAGGGGGAGAGCACTGGGGTGGGGGAAGAACAGGAGTGGAGAGCACTGGGGGGAAATGGGGGGGGGGGGGAGAGCACTGGGGGTGAAAGAACAGGGGGGGAGCATTGGGGGGGAGTGGAGGGCACGGGAAGAGAGAAAGAACTGGGGTGGAGAGCAGTGGGGGGGGGGGGGGCAGAACAGGGGGGAAAGCGCTGGGGGGAGTGGAGAGCACAGGGGGGGGGGGGAGAACAGGGGGAGAGCACTGGGGTGGGGGAAGAACAGGGGTGGAGAGCACTGGGGGGGGGAAGAACAGGGAGGGAGAGCACTGGGGAGAGTGAAGAGCACTGGGGGGGGGGGGGGGGATGAACAGGGGGGAGAGCACTGGGGGGAGTGGAGAGCACTGGGAGGGGGAAGAACAGGGGTGGAGAGCAATGGGGGGGCGAAGAACAGGGGGAAGCACTGGGGGGGAGCACTGGGGGGAGTGGAGAGCACTGGGAGGGGGAAGAACAGGGGTGGAGAGCACTGGGGGGAGAGCACTGGGGGGAGTGGAGAGCACTGGGGGGGAAAGAACAGAGGAGGAGAGCACTGGGGGGGGGGGGAGAACAGGGGTGGAGAGCACTGGGTGGAGTGGAGAGCACTGGAGGGGAGAACAAGGGGAGAGAGCATGGGGGGGAAGAACAGGGGGGAGCACTGCGGGGAGTGTAGAGCACTGGGGCGGGGGAAAGAACAGGAGTGGAGAGCACTGGGGGGGAAGAACAGGAGTGGAGTGCACTGGGGGGGAAGAGCACTGGGGGGGAGTGGAGAGCACTGGGGGGGGGGGAAAGAACAGGGGGGGAGCACTAGGGGGAGTGGAGGGCACTGGGGGGAGGGAAAGAACAGGGGTGGAGAGCACTGGGGCGGGGGAAGAACAAGGGGGGGGAGCATTGGGGGGAGTGGAGAGCACTGGGGTGAGGGAAGAACAGGGGTGGAGAGCCCAGGGGGAATCACTGGGGGGGGAAACAGGAGTGGAGAGCACTGGGGGAAATGGGGGCGGGGGAGAGCACTGGGGGGAGTGGAGAGCACTGGGGGTGAAAGAACAGGGGGAGCACTGTGGGGGGGTGGAGGGCACGGGAGAGGGAAAGAACAGGGGTGGAGAGCAGTGGGGGGTGGGAGAACAGGGGGGGAGATCACTGGGGGAGTGGAGAGCACTGGGGGGGGGGGAAGAACAGGGGGGAGAGCACTGGGGGGAGTGGAGATCCCTGGGGGGGGGAGAACAGGAGGAGAGCACTGGGTGGGTGTGGAGAGCACTGGGGTGGGGGAAGAACAGGGTTGGAGAGCACTGGGGGGGGAAAGAATAGGGGGGGGGAGAGCACTGGGGGGAGAACAGGGAGGAAAAGCACTGGGGAGAGTGGAGAGCACTGGGGGGGATGAACAGGGGGGAGAGCACTTGGGGGGAATGAACAGGGGGGAGAGCACTTGGGGGGAGTGGAGAGCACTGGGAGGGGGAAGAAAAGGGGTGGAGAGCACTGGGAGGGGGAAGAAAAGGGGTGGAGAGCACTGGGGGGGGGGGGGAAGAACAGGGGGGAGCACTGGGGGGGGAGAGCACTGGGGGGAGTAAAGAGCACTGGGGGGGGAAAGAACAGGGGTGGAGAGCACTGGGGGGAGTGGAGAGCACTGGGGGAGGGAGAGAACATGGGGGAGAGCACTGGGAGGAATGGAGAGCACTGGGGGGAAGAACAGGGAGTTGAAAACACTGGGGTGGAAGAACGGCGGGGGCACTGGGGGAAAAACAGGGGGGGAGAGCACTGGGGGGAGAAAAGGGGGGGGAGAGCACGAGGGGAAGAACGGGGGGCACTGGGGGGAGTGGAGAGCACTGGGGGGAAAAAACAGGGGGGGAGCACGAGGGGAAGAACAGGGGGGATAGCATTGGGGGGAGTGGAGAGCACTGGGGGGGGGAGAACGGGGGGGCACTGTCGGGAATGGAGAGCACTGGGGGTGGAGAACGGGGCGGCACTGGGGGGAATGGAGAGCACTGAGGGGAGGAGAACGGGGGGGCACTGGAGAGCACTGGGATGGTGGTTAGAGAAGGATGGGGAGAACTGGAGAGTGGGGGGGGGGGAAAGAACAGGGGAGGAGAGAACTGTGGGCGGGGGGGGGGGCAGTAAAATAAGTTGGATAGGAGGAGAATCGGGGGGGGGGGGGCATATAGAGGAAATGAGCTTTCTATATTCCTGCATGCAGCCGCTGAATGCTTGCAGGAGGGAGAGGAAGAGAATCAAGCATTCAGATCCTATATGCAGCCCCCCCCTGCCGATCCTCCTGTCCAGGCACTGTGGCACACAGGGCGGGCTTTATGGATGGGCATCTCCTCCTCTGGATTACAGCGCTGGCTGGCTCTGTGTTCGGCGGCCGCGCTGTAACACAGTCCCGCCCCCCCCCAGTCCGGCTCGTGTGATAGGCGGAACATTGATTCTATCTACTATCACACGAGCCAGTCTGGGGGGGGGAAGGGGACTGTGTTACAGCGCTGCCGCCGAACACAGAGCCAGTCAGCAATGTGATCCACAAGAGAGAGAGGAGCGGTGCACTGCACAGGCCAGTCCGGCCCTGGAGATATCTCTGTTATGGCAGCAGCTAGCTACCATAACCCCGATATACTCGTCTTCAGCCGTCGGTCTGATTTCCGATAATAGTGGTCTCTGAGGTGGATTCGCCGCCACATCACTTTTATCAGCGGCGGGAGAGAGCTGCCCTCCCGCCACTCTCCTGTGCCCTTACTGGAGCTGTCAGCAGCAGCGGAAGTGATCAGGGCCTCTTGCAAGCCAAGGTATGGATACGAGTGAGGGCAAGATGGTCTCCACCCGTCTACATACCATTGCAGGGTGGAAGCGATGTCAAAACGTCACTTCCGCCCATAGCTGTTAAACGACTTTTTTTTTGCATTTTTTCAAATGTCAAAAAAAAAAATGTATTGCCAAGTCCCCCCCCCCCTCCCGCCACCCTCTGGTGCTTCTACCGATTCACCGCTACGATCGGTGAGTCGGACAGAGGATCCGCCAGCCCCGGATGTTGATCAAAGAGATTTCCGGCGGACTAGATGGTCGCCAGTGTCTCTATGATCGTCGGAGGCCGGACGCGATGTTATGATGTCACGCCCGGCCTCTGCATTAAAGTGGAGGGCCACACCCAAAAATAAAATTGCATTAATAAAATAAAATAACAAAAAAAAATGTCACTTACCTGAAACGCTGTTGCTAGGCTGTCTTCCTAATCGGCCTCTACCTATTCCGCGGCGCTTCCTCCTCTTCGGTGAGCGGCCTCGTTGCCTTCTGGGACATGTGTGTCCCAGAACACAACGGGGCCGTTCACAAACCGCCGCGCGACTCACGCATGCGCAGTAGGAAACAGGCAGTGACGCTGCAAGGCTCCACTGCCTGTTTCCCTTGGTTAGGATGGAGGCGCCGGCAGCCGATCCGATGGATGGATTGGCCTCTGGGGCGGCCGACATCACGGGAACGCTGGATGGGCAAGTGTGCTTATTAAAAGTCAGCAGCTACAGTGTTTGTAGCTGCAGATTTAGAAAAAAAAAAAAAAGAATTTGGCCGGAATGCCCCTTTAAATAAAACGGCGCAGCTTCGGCTGGGAAGCGGCGATCGTTTTTTTTTTTTTTTTTTTTATTTTTTTTATTTCAGGCTTCCAGCCTAGTGGGGACATGGGGGGGTCCTAATGACCCCATCTCACTATAAAGAGGACCTGTCATGTCATATTCCTATTACAAGGGATGTTTACATTCCTTGTAATAGGAATAAAAGTGATCAATTTTTTTTTTTTTTTTTTTCAAAAAAGTGTCAAACTAAAAAAAAGAAAGTATAATTAACAATAAAAAATAAAAAAAATGTTAAAGCGCTCCCCTGTCCCCGTGTGCTCACGCTCAAAAGCGAACGCATACGTAAGTCCCGCCTACATATGAAAACGGTGTTCAAACCACACATGTGAGGTATCGACGCGAACGTTGGAGCGAGAGCAAACATTTTGTCCCTAGACCTCCTCTGTAGCTCAAAACCAGTAAAAAAAAATTTCAAACGTCGCCTATGGGGATTTTTAAGTAGCGAAGTTTGGCGCCATTCTGTGTGCAATTTTGAAGCGTGACATGTTAAGTATCTGTTTACTCGGCGTAACTTCATCTTTTGCAATATGCAAAAACATCGGGGCTAACTTTACTTTTTTTTTTTCTTAAAGCAAAAAACTATTTCTTTCCCCCCAAAAAGAAAAAAAGCGTTCAAAAAAAAAAAAGAAATTGCTGCGCAAATACAGCACGAGAGAAAAAGTTGCAACAACCGCCATTGTATTCTCTAGGGTCTTCGCTTAAAAAAAAAAAAAAAAAAAAAAAAAAATAATATAATATATATATATATATATATATATATATATATATATATATATATAATGTTTGGGGGGTTCTATGTCATTTTCTAGCAAATAAATAATTTTTACATGTAGGAGAGAAATGTCAGAATTGGCCTGGGTGGCAAGTGGTTAAAAACAAATCAGCAACACGGACAAAATAAACAGTTTTCTAACATGGCAATCCAAAGCAAATATCACTGCTTGTAGATCTCTTCGTCTGCAGAGTGAACAAAAGAGAGAAAAGCATTATCATGGAAACAAGGGGGGGAGGCCTCACCCACCAGCAAGGGGTTAATCCTCCTGAACACAAACTGCATATATGACTATTCATTACTCAAAATCTCTGAGGTACTGGTGCCGGTGTAGTGTCATGTTTTGCTCCCCATCAAAGAATGCTCCGGAAAAGACGTTGTGGCCAGGAATGTTACACTGCGCATGCGCGATGCGTTCCAAATGCTTGCACCATGCGTTCCAGAGGATTTCCGACAATGTAGTTCAGTGAAACCGTCGGAGGGGAGGTAATCGTAACATTAACTTTAGACAGAGCAGAGAGCGGCGGAGAGAGAGAGAGAGCAGGTAACTGTAGCTCAGGGAGGGGGATTACCTCCCCTCACTCCTCTAACATTATCTGACCGTTTAACTGATCTGCATTGTGGCAAATCATTTGGAACGCATGGCGCAAGCGTTTGGAACGCATCGCGCATGCGCAGTGTTAAAATCCTGGCCGCAACGTCACTTCTGAAGCATTCTATGACGGGGAGCAAAATATGACACTACACCACCTACTGGCAGAAGGGAAAACTGACAGCTGGGCTACACTTCCGGGTCACCGACTAGAGCTTTGCAGCTTTTGAAATCTAGGACTGCAGCCAATCAGGCTGCATGTGACGAGGCAACCCTGCTTATGATTGGGCGGTTAAATTCGTTTTGTTTTTTTTGGGGGGGAGATTGCTGGCTTTTTTTTTCATTTCTGTTCCAGCCCTGTTTGCGACCTTTGTGATCTCCTTTGTGCAAGCACCGAGCACATTCCCGGCCTCCTCCCCCCTCCCCTATGCAGGAAATTGCTAGGGAAACTGGTTTTGGATAAAAGGGGACTTTGATAGTCGTTGCTCTGTTTGCCCGTCGGGGATGGCGTCCTCAGACCTGAGAGAGGAGCTGGACTGTTCCATCTGTCTGAACATTTATACGGATCCCGTCATGTTGAAATGTGGACACAACTTCTGCCAGGACTGCATTGACCAAGTGTTTGATAGCCAAGAGGGGTCTGAAGGTTTCTCCTGCCCTCAGTGCAGGGTAGAGTTCCGGGAGAGGCCTTCGCCGCACAGGAATATCACTCTACGTAACATCACTCAGCGTTTCCTATCTGCTTCACCAGAACCAGAGAAGTCCGGCATCTTCTGTACTTACTGTATTCACACCTCCGTACCCGCCGTGAAGTCCTGCCTGCTTTGTGAGGCTTCTCTATGTGATGACCACCTGAAAGTCCACAGCAAGTCACCAGAACACGTCATATGTGACCCCACCAGCACCTCGGAGGACAGGAAATGCTCCGTCCATAATACGATCCTGGAGTATTACTGCACCGAGGACTCTGCCTGTATCTGTGTCTGCTGCAGTTTAACTGGAGAACATCGAGGACACCAGGTGGAGACCCTAGAGGAGGCCTCCACCAAGAAGAAGAAGAAACTGATAAGTAATCTTCAGAAACTGGTTACTAAGAGGTTGAAGACAGAAAGAAGAGTCTGGGGTCTGCA
Organism: Lithobates pipiens; assembly: GCF_037356315.1. Classification (NCBI taxonomy): domain Eukaryota; kingdom Metazoa; phylum Chordata; class Amphibia; order Anura; family Ranidae; genus Lithobates; species Lithobates pipiens. The sequence goes on along the minus strand of NW_027507758.1, from coordinate 616,808,580 downwards.
GGCGCACAAGGTAAGAGTACAAAAAAAAGCCGATGTTAAGGCGGAGAGAGTCTCTGCCCTGTTCAGAGAGCTCAGGAAACGTCTGGAGAACCTGGAGGAGAAAGTCCTAGATGAGGTCTCCAGGCAGGCGGAGCGGATCTTAAGCCCAGTTAATGATCTGATCCAGCGGTTCGAATTAATGATGGAGAAAATGTCCCGTAAGATACGCCCCTTAGAGGAGCTGTGCGCCACGACGGATCCATTGACCGTCCTTCAGGAACCAGACGCAGGTGACTTGGGTGAGACTGAGGATGAAGATGATGATTTTGCTGATGCTGAAAGAGGGAGAAAGGAGAAGCTCACCTGGGATCTGGATATGAATGAGGTCTCGTATGTACTCCACGCTGGTTTCCCTGACGTGATAAGTGGTTTAATTAGTGGGATCTATATACCGAAAGCTGTAAACATGTTTTTGGATGAAGACACGGCTCATAACAATGTATTAATCTCGTCTAATAAGAGGAGTGCGTCCAAGGTGGGAAATGATCTGAATCGCCCAGATAACGAGGAGAGATTTGTGGATTATTATCAAGTCTTTGCCGATCTGAGTTTCTCCTCGGGGAGACATTACTGGGAAGTCTACGTCCAACAATCCAATAACTGGATCATCGGGATGGCTTATGACAGTATATACAGGGACAAGGGTGACTCCATTATTGGGAGGAATGACGTGTCCTGGGGTTTGGACAGGAAGGGTCGAAAGTATATTGCCGTGCATGACGATCATGAGACTGACATTTACGTCAGCACTCCCGTGAAAAGAGTCCGGGTATATCTGGATTACGAGGCCGGGCAGATCTCCTTCTATACGTGCGACCCCCTCTGCCACCTCCACACCTTCACCGCCACCTTCACCGAGCCCCTCTATGCTGTGTTGGGGGTATGCCATTCATATATCTCGTTGGATTGAAGGGGAGATGTGATAAATCAGACACTGGAGACATCATTCTGTATGGGAGAATATTGTAAAATGTTGTCCCAGATCCCAGTGATTGGCAGCAACCCCCCCCCCCATCCTATACCCTGGAGCCAGCAACCCATATAGCTTTGCCCACTGGCACCATGCTTAGCAGTTCGCTCCCATCAAACCCATAAGTATAGTAATATAATTTTGTGTGGATCCTGCTTTGGCTAAATCCCTCTCTGGTAGGTTTTGCATTGAGTTCCCAGCTCTGCCCACCCCCTGATGATATAACGAGGAAGATCCATTCTCTCTTTCATTTTATATTGAGAAGTTTACAACAGGAGGAGTGAGACTCACCATTTATTGTAAATATATAACTAGTAGTATAAAGTCTTATTCTTTTATCGTTCATTTTTATTATAAAGGATTTCTCCTGCAATCCATAGACTAAAAAGTAACAAAACTGAAGAAAAAAAAAAACTTTTTCTATTTTGATTAGTTTGGGTTTTAAAAAAAAAATATTAGTATTGTACATAAAAAGATATACATTTTATTCCTTTTTTTTTTTTTTTTAGTTCCTACCTGAACAATGAAAATAAACAATGTTACTTTATACCTCTCCATCTCCCGTCTGCTCAATGTTTATAAACAATGTTGTTACTTTTGTATCTCTGTCTTGTCTGCTCAATGTTTATAAACAATGTTACTTTTGTATCTCTATGTCTTGTCTGATCAATGTTTATAAACAATGTTACTTTGTATCTTTCTATCAACATTAATCAGACAGCAGATAGACGGATACAAAAGTAACATTGTTTATAAACATTGATCAGACAGGAGATGGAGAGATACAAAGCAACACTGTTTATCTGCTGTCTGATCAACGTTAAAAATGTTACTTTATATCTCTCCATCTCCCGTCTGATCAATGTTTATAAACAATGTTACTTTATATCTCTCTATAAACATTGATCAGACAGCAGCTAGAGAGATACAAAGTAACATTGTTTATAAACATTAAGCAGATGGGAGATAAACAATGTTACTTTTGTAGCTCTAACATTGTTTATCTCCCATCTGCTCAATGTTTATAAACAATGTTACTTTTGTACAGTGGCGGAACTTTAGGGGTAGCTGCAGTCACACCTGTGACTGGGCCCTGACGTTCTGCCGCTATGGGGGGGGGGGGGCCCAAGACCCGGCATCTCCCCCTGCACCTCTGGCTGGCCAGTTAGAAAGCAGAGGTGGGAGGCGGCGGTCGGCAGCTCTATGGTGATCTGCCTGGGGCTTGTAGTTCTCTCTTCCCGAATGTCAGTGTATACAGTGGAGAAGGGAGGGGACTCTGAACCGGGCAGGGGTCAGTTTTGCTTTCAGTGAGTCGCTCTGCTTGTACACTGTTGCTGGTACATGCCTAAGTCAGATGCCCCTCTCCTCTCCACTATATACACTCGGGAGAAGAACTACAAGCCCCAGGGAGACCCCCTGCCTGTGCACACCATAGAGTTGCCGATCGCTGCCTCCCACCTCCTCCAGCCAGGTACAGCCGAACCTCTGCAAGGGGCGGAGTCAGCTGTTTGGGGACCCTGATGTCAGGGGGGTCTCTCTGGGGACCCTTATGTAAGGAGGGGCTCTCTGGGGACCCTGTTGTAAAGGGGCTCTCGGGGGACCCTGATGTAAGGGAAGGCTCTCTAGGGATCCTACTGTGGGGGGGGGGCTCTCTGGGGATCCTGATGTAAGGGGAGGCCCTCTGGGTACCCTGATGTAAGGGGAGGCCCTCTGGGTACCCTAATGTAAGGGGAGGCCCTCTGGGTACCCTAATGTAAGGGGAGGCCCTCTGGGTACCCTAATGTAAGGGGAGGCCCTCTGGGTACCCTAATGTAAGGGGAGGCCCTCTGGGTACCCTAATGTAAGGGGAGGCCCTCTGGGTACCCTAATGTAAGGGGAGGCCCTCTGGGTACCCTAATGTAAGGGGAGGCCCTCTGGGTACCCTAATGTAAGGGGAGGCCCTCTGGGTACCCTAATGTAAGGGGAGGCCCTCTGGGTACCCTAATGTAAGGGGAGGCCCTCTGGGTACCCTAATGTAAGGGGAGGCGCTCTGGGTACCCTAATGTAAGGGGAGGCTCTCTGTGGACCCTTATGTAAGTAGGGAGGCTCTCTGGGGACCCTAATGTGGTGGGAGTCTCTCTGGGGACCCTGACGTACGATTAGGCTCTCTGGGGGTCTTGATGTAAGGGGGGATCTCTAGGGAGACTGATGTAAGGAGGGTCTCTCTGGGGACCCTGTTGCAAAGGGGCTCTCTGGGGACCCTGATGTAAAGGAAGGCTCTCTAGGGATCCTACTTTGGGGGGGGGGGGCTCTCTGGATACCCTGATGTAGGGGGAGGCTCTCTGTGGACCCTAATGTAAGTAGGGAGGCTCTCTAGGGACCCTGATGTAAGGAGGGGCTCTCTGGGGACCCTGATGTAAGGAGGGGCTCTCTTGGGACCCTAATGTAAGGAGGGGCTCTCTTGGGACCCTAATGTAAGGAGGGGCTCTCTGGGGACCCTAATGTAAGGAGGGGCTCTCTGGGGACCCTAATGTAAGGAGGGGCTCTCTGGGGACCCTAATGTAAGGAGGGGCTCTCTGGGGACCCTAATGTAAGGAGGGGATCTCTGGGGACCCTAATGTAAGGAGGGGCTCTCTGGGGACCCTAATGTAAGGAGGGGCTCTCTGGGGACCCTAATGTAAGGAGGGGCTCTCTGGGGACCCTAATGTAAGGAGGGGCTCTCTGGGGACCCTGATGCAAGGAGGGGCTCTCTGGGGACCCTGATGCAAGGAGGGGCTCTCTGTGGACCCTTATGTAAGAGGAGGCTCTCTGGGGACCCTGATTTAACGAGGGGCTCTCTGGGGATGTTGATGTGAGGAGGGGCTCTCTGGGGATGTTGATGTGAGGAGGGGCTCTCTGGGCACCTTGATGAAAGCAGGGAGGCTCTCTGGGGACCCTAATATGGGAGTAGGCTCTCTGGGGACCCTGATGTAAGGGGAGGCTCTCTGGGGACCCTGATGTAAGGGGAGGCTCTCTGGGGACCCTGATGTAAGGGGAGGCTCTCTGGGGACCCTGATGTAAGGGGAGGCTCTCTGGGGACCCTGATGTAAGGGGAGGCTCTCTGGGGACCCTGATGTAAGGAGGTGCTCTCTGGGGACCCTGATGTAAGAAGGGGCTCTCTAGGGATCCTACTGTGGAGGGGGGGGCTCTCTGGATACCCTAATGTAGGGGGAGGCTCTCTGGGGATCCTGATGTAAGGGGAGGCTCTCTGGGGACCCTAATGTAGGGGGAGGCTCTGTGGACCCTTATGTAAGTAGGGCGGCTCTCTGGGGACCCTAATGTGGTGGGAGGCTCTCTGGGGGCCCTGATGTCAGGGGAGGCTCTCCTTGGACCCTAATGTAAGTAGGGAGGCTCTCTGGGGACCCTGGCGTACGATTAGGCTCTCTGGGGGCCTTGATATAAGGAGGGCCTCTCTGGGGACCCTGATGTAAGGGGGTCTCTCTGGGGACCCTGATGTAAGGGGAGGCTTTCTGGGTACCCTAATGTAGGGGGAGGCTCTCTGTGGACCCTAATGTAAGTAGGTAGGCTCTCTAGGGACCCTAATATGGGGGGAGGCTCTCTGGGGACCCTGATGTAAGGGGGGGGGCTCTCTGGGGACCCTGATGTAAGGGGGGGGCTCTCTGGGCACCTTGATGAAAGCAGGGAGACTCTGTGGACCCTGATGTCAGGGGAGGCTCTCTGGGGACCCTGATGCAAGGAGGGGCTCTCTGTGGACCCCTATGTAAGAGGAGGCCCTCTGGGAACACTGATGAAAGCAGGGAGGCTCTCTGTGGACCATAATATGGGAGGAGGCTCTCTGGGGACCCTAATGTAGGGGGATGCTCTCTAGGGACCCTAATATGGGAGGAGGCTCTCTGGGGACCCTAATGTAGGGGGAGGCTCTCTGGGGACCCTGATGTAAGGGGAGGCTCTCTGGGGACCCTGATGTAAGGGGAGGCTCTCTGGGGACCCTGATGTAAGGGGAGGCTCTTTGGGGACCCTAATATAGGGGGAGGCTCTTTGGGGACCCTAATATAGTGGGAGGCTCTCTGGGGACCCTAATATAGGGGGAGGCTCTCTGGGGACCCTAATATAGGGGGAGGCTCTCTGGGGACCCTAATATAGGGGGAGGCTCTCTGGGGACTCTGATGTAAGGGGGGGGCTCTCTGGGGACCCTGTTGTAAGGGGGCTGTCTGGGGATCCTACTGTGGGGGGGCTCTCTGGGGACCCTGATGTAAGTAGGGAGGCTCTCTGGGGACCCTAATGTGGGGGGAGGCTCGTTGGGCACCTTGATGTCAGGAGGGGCTCTCTGGGGACCCTGATGTCAGGAGGAGCTCTCTGGGGACCCTGATTCAAGGAGGGCCTCTCTGGGAACACTGATGTAAGGGGGCTCTCTGAGGATGTTGATGTGAGGAGGGGCTCTCTGGGGACCCTGATGTAAGGAGGGGCTCTCTGGGTACCTTGATGAAAGCAGTGAGGCTCTCTGGGGACCCTAATATGAGAGGAGGTTCTTTTGGGACCCTGATGTAAGGGGAGGCTCTCTGGGGACCCTGATGTAAGGGAAGGCTCTCTGGGGACCCTGATGTAAGGGAAGGCTCTCTGGGGACCCTGATGTAAGGGAAGGCTCTCTGGGGACCCTGATGTAAGGGAAGGCTCTCTGGGGACCCTGATGTAAGGGAAGGCTCTCTGGGGACCCTAATGTAAGGGAAGGCTCTCTGGGGACCCTAATGTAAGGGGAGGCTCTCTGGGGACCCCAATGTAAGGGGAGGCTCTCTGGGGACCCTAATGTAAGGGGAGGCTCTCTGGGGACCCTGATGTAAGGGGAAGCTCTCTGGGGACACTGGTGTAATTGGAGGCTCTCTGGGGACCCTGATGGAAGGGAGAGGCTCTCTGGGGACCCTGATGTAAAGGGAGGCTCTCTAGGGATCCTGATGTAAGGGGAGGCTCTCTGGGGACCCTAATGTAGGGGGAGGCATTCTGTGGACCCTAATATAAGTAGGGAGGCTCTCTGGGGACCCTAACATGGGGGTAAATGTTAGTTTTGCATGTGTGCGCTGTAATATTTTTGTTCTGTTGTATGGTCTTATGGCAGCACCATCTTTATGCATTTTTTTAGGTTGTGCCCCCCACATATTTTGTTTGTCTAATGTGGGGGGGAGGCTCTCTGGGGACCCTGATGTAAGGGGAGGTTTTCTGGGGGCCTTGATGTAAGGGGGGCTCTCTGGGGACCCTTATGTAAGGGGAGGCTCTCTGAGGGCCCTAATGTAAGGGGAGACTATCAGGGGACCCTGATGTTAAGGAGGGGTCTCTGGGGACCCTAATGTAGGGGGAGGCTCTCTGGGGACCCTGTCAGGGGGTCTCTCTGGGGACCCTAATGTAAGGGGGGCTCTCTGGGGACCCTGATGTAAGGGGAGGTTTTCTGGGGGCCTTGATGTAAGGGGGGCTCTCTGGGGACCCTTATGTAAGGGGAGGCTCTCTGAGGGCCCTAATGTAAGGGGAGACTATCAGGGGACCCTGATGTTAAGGAGGGGTCTCTGGGGACCCTGATGTAGGGGGAGGCTCTCTGGGGACCCTGTCAGGGGGTCTCTCTGGGGACCCTGATGTAAGGGGGGCTCTCTTTGGATGTTGATGTGAGGAGGGGCTCTCTTCAGACCCTGATGTAAGGGGGTCTCTCTGGGGACCCTGATGTAAGGAGGGGCTCTCTGGGCACCTTGATGAAAGCAGGGAGGCTCTCTGGTGACCCTAATATGGGAGGAGGTTCTCTGGGGACCCTGATGTAAGAGGAGGCTCTCTGGGGACCCTAATATGGGAGGAAGCTCTCTGGGGACCCTAATATGGGAGGAAGCTCTCTGGGGACCCTAATAGGGGAGGAGGCTCTCTGGGGACCCTAATAGGGGAGGAGGCTCTCTGGGGACCCTAATAGGGGAGGAGGCTCTCTGGGGACCCTAATAGGGGAGGAGGCTCTCTGGGGACCCTAATATGGGAGGAGGCTCTCTGGGGACCCTAATGTAGGGGGAGGCTCTCTAGGGACCCTAATATGGGGGGAGGCTCTCTAGGGACCCTAATATGGGGGGAGGCTCTCTGGGGACCCTGATGTAAGGAGGGGCTCTCTGGGGACCCTGATTTAAGGAGGGGCTCTCTGGGGACCCTGATTTAAGGAGGGGCTCTCTGGGGACCCTGATTTAAGGAGGGGCTCTCTGGGGACCCTGATTTAAGGAGGGGCTCTCTGGGGACCCTGATTTAAGGAGGGGCTCTCTGGGGACCCTGATTTAAGGAGGGGGGCTCTGGGGACCCTGATTTAAGGAGGGGGGCTCTGGGGACCCTGATTTAAGGAGGGGGGCTCTCTGGACACCTTGATGAAAGCAGGGAGACTCTCTGTGGACCCTGATGTCAGGGGAGGCTCTCTGGGGACCCCGATGCAAGGAGGGGCTCTCTGTGGACCCCTATGTAAGAGGAGGCTCTCTGGGGACCCTGGCTTAAGGAGGGGCTCTCTGGGAACACTGATGAAAGCAGGGAGGCTCTCTGTGGACCATAATATGGGAGGAGGCTCTCTGGGGACCCTAATGTAGGGGGAGGCTCTCTGGGGACCCTGATGTAAGGGGAGGCTCTCTGGGGACCCTGATGTCAAGAGGTGCTCTCTGGGGCCCATGATGTCAGGAGGGGCTCTCTGGGGACCCTGATGTAAGGAGGGGCCCTCTGGGGACCCTGATGTAAGGAGGGGCCCTCTGGGGACCCTGATTCAAGGAGGGCCTCTCTGGGAACACTGATGTAAGGAGGGGCTTTCTGTGCACCTTGATGAAAGCAGGGAGGCTCTCTGGGGACCCTAATATGAGAGGAGTTTCTCTGGGGACCCTGATGTAAGGGGAGGCTCTCTGGGGGCCCTAATATGGGAGGAGGCTCTCTGGGGAACCTAATGCAGGGGGAGACTCTATGAGGACCCTGATGTAAAGGGGCGGGGGCTCTCTGGGGACTCTGATGGGGGAGGTTCTCTGGGGGCCCTGATGTAATTGGAGGCTCTCTGGGGACCCTGATGGAAGGAGAGGCACAAATGGGGACCCTGATGTAAGGGGAGGCTCTCTAGGGATCCTACCTTTGGGGGGCTCTCTGGGGACCCTGATGTAAAGGGAGGCTCTCTAGGGATCCTACTGTGGGGGAGGCTTTCTGGGTACCCTAATGTAGAGGGAGGCTCTCTGGGGATCCTGATGTAAGGGGAGGCTTTCTGGGTACCCTAATGTAGGGGGAGGCTCTCTGTGGACCCTAATATAAGTAGAGGGGCTCTCTGGGGACCCTAATGTGGGGGTAAATGTTAGTTTTGCATGTGTGCGCTGTAATATTTTTATTCTGTTGTATGGTCTTATGGCAGCACCATCTTTATGCATTTCTTTAGGGTGTGCCCCCCAAATATCTTGTTTGTCTAATGTGGGGGGAGGCTCTCTGGGGGCCTTGATGTAAGGGGGCCTCTCTGGGGACCCTGGTGTAAGGGGGGGATCTTTGGGGACCCTGATGTAAGAGGGGAATCTCTGGGAACCTTGATGTAAGGGAAAGGCTCTCTGGGGACACTAATCTAAAGGGGCTCTCATGGAACCTTGATGTAAGGGAGAGGCTCTCTGGGAACCCTGTTTTAAGGAGGGGCTCTCTGGGGACACTGTTGTAAGGGGGGGGGGTCTCTGGGGACCCTTATGTAAGGGGGAGGCTCTCTGGGGACACTGTTGTAAGGGGGGGGGGGTCTCTGGGGACCCTGATGTAAGGGGGAGGCTCTCTGGGGACCCTGATGTAAGGGGGAGGCTCTCTGGGGACCCTGATGTAAGGGGGAGGCTCTCTGGGGACCCTGATGTAAGGGGGAGGCTCTCTGGGGACCCTGATGTAAGGGGGAGGCTCTCTGGGGACCCTGATGTAAGGGGGAGGCTCTCTGGGGACCCTGATGTAAGGGGGAGGCTCTCTGGGGACCCTGATGTAAGGGGGAGGCTCTCTGGGGACCCTGATGTAAGGGGGAGGCTCTCTGGGGACCCTGATGTAAGGGGGAGGCTCTCTGGGGACCCTGATGTAAGGGGGAGGCTCTCTGGGGACCCTGATGTAAGGGGGAGGCTCTCTGGGGACCCTGATGTAAGGGGGAGGCTCTCTGGGGACCCTGATGTAAGGGGGAGGCTCTCTGGGGACCCTGATGTAAGGGGGAGGCTCTCTGGGGACCCTGATGTAAGGGGGAGGCTCTCTGGGGACCCTGATGTAGGGGAAGGCTCTCTGGGGACCCTGATGTAAGGGGGAGGCTCTCTGGAGACCCTGATGTGAGGAGGGGCTCTCTGGGGACCCTGATGTGAGGGGCTCTCTGGGGACCCTGATGTAGAGGGAGGCTCTCTGGGGACCCTGATGTAGAGGGAGGCTCTCTGGGGACCCTGATGTAGAGGGAGGCTCTCTGGGGACTATGAAGTAAGGGGAGGCTCTCTGGGGACTATGAAGTAAGGGGAGGCTCTCTGGGGACTATGAAGTAAGGAGGGGCTCTCTGGGGACCCTGATGTGAGGAGGGGCTCTCTGGGGACCCTGATGTGAGGAGGGGCTCTCTGGGGACCCTGATGTGAGGAGGGGCTCTCTGGGGACCCTGATGTGAGGAGGGGCTCTCTGGGGACCCTGATGTGAGGAGGGGCTCTCTGGGGACCCTGATGTGAGGAGGGGCTCTCTCTCTCTCTCTCTCTCTCGTTTTCCTCAAGGCGACATTACTGAGAAGTATATACACTATATTGTCAAAAGTATTGGAGCGCCTGCCTTTACACAAGCAAGTTTAATTGCATTCGCAGTCTTAGTCCGTAAGGTTCAATATTGAGTTGGCCCACCCTTTGCAGCTATAACAGCTTCAACTCTTCTGGGAAGGCTGTAAACAAGGTTTGTCTATGGGAATGTTTGACCATTCTTCCAGAAGCACATTTGTGAAGTCAGGCACTGATGCTGGAAAAGAAGACCTGGCTCGCGGTCTCCGCTTTAATTCATTCCAAAGGTATAGTTGAGGTCAGGACTCTGTGCAAGCCAGTTAAGTTTCTCCACCCCAATGTCTTTATGGACCTTGATTTGTGCACTCATGTTGGAACAGAAAGGGATCATCCCCAAACTGTTCCTACAAAGTTGGGAGCATGAAATTGTCCAAAATGTCTTGGTATGCTGACTCCTTAATGGTTCCCATCACTGGAACTAAGGGGGCAAGCCCAACCCCTAAAAAACAACAACCCCCACACCATCATCCCCCTTCCACCAAATGATTTGGACCAGTGCACAAAGCATGGCCCATAAAGACATGGATGAGCGAGTTTGGGGTGGAAGAACTTGACCGGCCTGCACAACCCGATAGAACACCTTTGGGATGAATTAGAGCGGCGACTGCGAGCCAAGCCTTCTCACCCAACATCAACATGCCTAACCTGTGCTTCTAGAAGAATGGTCAAACATTCCCATAGACACACTCCTAAACCTTGCGGACAGCCTTCCCAGAGGAGTTAAAGCGGTTATGGCTGCAAAGGGTGGACCGTCTCAATATTGAACCCTACGGACTAAAACTGGGATGCCATTAAATTTCATGTGCGTGTAAAGGCAGGTGTCCCAATACTTTTGACAAAATCGTGTATACGTTGTGACTTTGAAGTGGGTTTACTGTGGTTATGGCTGAAGCTATCAGCCATAACCCCAATTTTTTTTTTTTTTCAGCAGGCAATTCTCTTTCTTATAAAAGTGATCCAAGTGGCTGATTAGTCGCTGGGTCACTTTTAGAAACAGCAGGAGGGGTGCCCCTCCCCTGCCGCTCACTGGTGTTTCTTGGGCTTACTGTTCTTACCAGCTAGCTGGGGGGAAATGACCCGACAGTTTGCATGGCTGACCACAGGAGGTGAGGAGATGATCTAAGAGGAATGGAGTGACATCATGTTGTCACATCCATCCTAGGGTGAACATTTTTTTTTTATTTTTTTTTTAAGCATAAGATCCATTTTTTTTTTTTTTTTAATCTGATGCTTTCAAAACTAGAGGAGAGATTTGGGGTCTCCGTAAAGAGAACCTGTCATCCCTTATTAGATTATTATTTTTTTTCTCATTTATTTATTTTTACGCTGTCCCTTTAGTTTTTTGTTTTGGATCATTTTTACTCCTATCACAAGGAATGTAAGAACCCCTTTCAAGGGATTCTTACATTCCTTGTGATAGGAGTAAAAATGATCCAAAAAATAATAATTAAAAGGGACAGTGTAAAATTAAATAAAGGAGAAAAAAAAAATAAAGCGCCCCCATACCTCCGTGCTTGTGCGCAGAAGCCAATGCATACAAACGTCACGCACACGTAAGTAAACGGTGTTCGCCCCACACATGTAATGTAACAATGCAAATGTTATAGCGAGAGGAATAATTCTCACTCTAAGCTGGTAACCTTTAAAAAAAAAAAAAAAAATTTAAAGCATCACCTATGGAGATTTTTAAGTATCATAGCGTATCGCCATTCCAAGAGCGTGCACGATTTTAAGTGACGTGTTAGGTATTCTATTTACTCGGTGTAACATCATCATTTTTTTAATCAAAAAAATGAGTTATATATTTTATTTTTTTTCTGCAATAAAAATTCATTAAAGTGTATTTCTTATAAAAAAAAAAAATTGTGTTTGAAAAACCGCTGCGCAAATATTGCGTGACATAAAAAATTGCAGCGATCGCCATTTTATTCTCTAGGGTCTCTTCTAAAAAAAAATATAGAATTTTATAAGTTTAGGGGTTTAAGTGTTTTAGTTTTAGGAAAAAAAAAAATGGATTTTTACATGAAAACAAGAGTGTCAGAAAAAGGCCTGGTCTTCACAAGGTTAAATAGTGCTCTTGAATAATAAATGATGATGGCTTTTGGATGTTAATGGATTTGGTCGGCGCACCTTTCTGCCCGAAAACCCATTACCATTCCAATCACTGGTTTCCCATTCAGCCCAAAGTGTCCGTATTGTCTGAAAGGCCCCCCTGTGGTGAGACATTTGAAGACAACTTGCATGCAAGTTCCTTAAATCTGAACCTGTGTAGGGCTCTATTGTGAAAACCACCCCCGGGGGGCCCGTGTCCACCCCCACAATCTAGTTTCTAGACAGAACCCATGTATTTCATCCCATTCCTGGTTTCTGCCATTTAAGTGAATTCATTTTAAACTCGTCCCGGAACTTTGCCTCTCCATGCGGTGACCTCAGGTGCCTTCTACAATATGGTTTCCATTTTTTTTCCCCATAATTCTATTATATAAAAGTATATTGGATGCCAAGTGGTATCTACTGTGCAATGAAACCCTTCCACTGCTCTTTCCTGGCATTCCTCTTTATGAAGTACCATTTATGGAGGAACATACGGAGGGAAAGAACTTTGTTGTCCTTCTGAGGGTTACGTTTCCACGCGCTTATGTGCAGTTTCATTTTTTTGTGTTATTCCCAATCGATTACACTCCTCGCACTTCAAAAATAGTTTGTTTCCACAAAAAAATGTCAACGTTACTCTTTGAGGTATATTTGCCATAAATCTTTGCATCTCAAGAATCCATATGAGCCCACCAACATTTAGAAAGTCGAATGATCAAGCCTTATTGAACAAATATTTGGACAATTTTTGTACCCATCAATGGCCAAGTTTAGAAGTGATCCCAGTGGCTATACAGCCACCCGATCACTTTTACAGAGTGAAGATGGGGGCCCAATCCGGCCGCTTCCTGCCACCTTTACCAGGCTTTCCAAAGAGATCGGAGAGCCAGGGATCACCGCTGATCAATATATGGATGCATCTTCCTCCCCTCTATCATGTAACAAACCGTAAGCAACAAGAATTTTGTCGCTTCCGGAGTCGGTTTGTTGTGTACATTACCATTACCGGGTAATACAGCTTCTAGACAGGGCCCTCTGATCCCTCCTGTATTGATTTGTATTGTAAGTGTACTGTCTGCCCTCATATTATAAAGCGCTGCGCAAACTGTTGGTGCTATATAAATCCTGAATAATAATAATAATCTTCCTCCTCTCTATCATGTAACAAACCGTAAGCAACAAGAATTTTGTCGCTTCCGGAGTCAGTTTGTTGTGTACATTACCATTACCGGGTAATACAGCATTCAATCGTAATGATCTCGGTTAGATCCCATGCTTTGGAGGCCAGAGGAGAGATATGGTTTCTAATAGAGCCTAGATCTCTCCATAAAGAGGACTTGTCATGGCCCATGCTATCACAAAAGATGTTGTTCATCCCTTGTGATAGCAATAAAGTTAATTAAAAAAGAAACAATTAAAAGGACAGTGTATTTTTTTTATTATTAAATAATAAAACATTAAATAAATTAATAAATATTAATTAAAATTAAAAAATAAGTTATAATATAAAAAAAATGTAAAGAACTACCATGCTCACGCAGAAATGGGAGCGCTCGCGTAGGTCCCGCAAGTATATATTAACGGCGATCACACCAAACTCAACACTTCTAGACCTCCTATGTGACGCTGAACTGGTAACCTTCAAACGTTTTTTAAATTGTCACCTATGGAGATTTATAGGTACCGAAGTTTGTCGCCCTTCCACAGGCATGTGCAATTTTAAAAGAGTGACATAACATCATCTTTTATATTTTACCAAAAAAATTGGGTATTATATTGTGTTTGTATGCAATAAAATTGTGTATTTTTTTTTTCTAAAAATCTGCACAAATATCGTGTGACTTAAAAAAATTGGAACATCCACCATTTTAAGTTCCAGGGTCTCTACTTTCAAAAAATATAATGTTAAATTATTTTTTTAGCAAAAAAACAAAATGCTGATTTTTAAACGTATGTAAAAAGTGTCAGAATTGGCAGAGTTTCCATTGTTTGGTTTGTTTTTGGGTGGGACCATTGATTTTTTTTTTTTTTTTTTTTCAATTGCCTTTCAGCTGTGTTTTGTGACATTTACATCTCCTTTGTGCTCACATTGGCCACATTCTTAGCCTTGTTCTGTGGAGGAACCTCCCTCACTGGTCAACTAAATTTGGAGAATAAAAAGGAACCTTGTTCATTCTCTCTCTTCTATCAGCGATGGCGTCCTCAGACCTGAGAGTGGAGCTGTATTGTACCATCTGCCTGAACATTTATACGGATCCCGTCATGTTGAAATGTGGACACAACTTCTGCCGGTTCTGCATTGACCGTGTGTTTGATACACAGGAGGAGTCTGAAGGTTATTCCTGTCCTCAGTGCAGGGAAGAGTTCCAGGAGAGACCTCCACTACAAAGAAATATCACTCTACGTAACATCACTCAGCATTTCCTATCTGCTCCACCAGAACCAGAGAAGTCCGGCATCTTCTGTACTTACTGTATTCACACCTCCGTACCTGCCGTGAAATCCTGCCTACTTTGTGAAGCTTCTATATGTTATGACCACCTGAGAGTCCACAGTAGGTCACCAGAACACGTCTTATGTGACCCCACCACCACCCCGGAGAACAGGAAATGCCCCGTCCATAAGAAGATCCTGGAGTATTACTGCACCGAGGACTCTGCTGCCATCTGTGCCACCTGTGCTATAACTGGAGAACATCGAGGACACCAGGTAGAGACATTGGAAGAGGCCTTCATGAAGAAGAAGAAGAAACTGACAAATAATCTGGAGAAACTGATTACTAAGAGAGAGAAGACAGAAGAAAGAGTCCGGAGTCTGCAGGAATACAGGAGAAGAGCACAAAGAGAACTAGAGAGAGTAACTGCCCTGTCCAGAGACCTCAGTAGACGTATGGAAGACCTGGAGGAGAAAGTCCTGAGTGAGATCTCCTCGGCAGAGCAGATCTTATATCTAGTCAATGATCTGATCCAGCAGTTGGAGTTAAAGATGGAGAAGCTGTCCGGGAAGCTGCACCCCTTACAGGAGCTGTGGCCCATGACGGATCCATTGACCGTCCTACGGAAATCGGACACAGGTGACTTGTGTGATACTGAGGATGGTGAAGATGAGTACAGAGGGCTACATGATAAACTCCTTCATGATGGAAGGGATCTGTATGGGGTCTCACATATGATCAGCACAGGTTTATCGGATATAATAACTGGTGTAATTGGGGGGATTGTTATACAGAAAGCTGTAGACATTTTATTGGATGAGGACACGGCTCATACTGATCTATCTATCTCATATGACAAGAAGACTGCAACCAAGGCAGGTCCATACCAACCTCTTCTATATACTGAGGAGAGATTTATGGATTATAATCAAGTTTTAGGCAGTCGGAGTTTCTCCTCAGGGAAACATTACTGGGAAGTAGATCTCCAAAGATCCAGTAACTGGATTATTGGGATGTGTTATGCCAGTATAGACAGGGATGGTGGAGACTCCTTGATTGGAAGGAATGACGTGTCCTGGGGTTTGGGCAGAAAGGGTTCAAAATATAAAGCAGTACATGACAAAAATGAGACCGAGCTCCGTTATGTTGTTCCTGGTAAGCGAGTCCGGGTATATCTGGATTATGAGGCCGGACAGATCTCCTTCTATATGGGTGCCCCCCTCCGCCACCTCCACACCTTCACTGCCACCTTCACTGAGCCCCTCTATGCTGTGTTGGGTGTATGGCATTCATATATATCATTGGATTGAAGGGGGATGTGATATTCTTAATCTGTCTAGACACCAATGACATTATTCTGAATGGGGAAATATTAGGAATGTACCATTTTAACAAGCGTGATTATGATTGTTATTAGTACTATCATTATTATTAATAATAGTAGTTAGTAATATTATTACTATTATTATTTTTTCCATTTTGTTTATTCCCTTTTTCTTTTTAATATATAATCCATTTTACGATTTAAAAAATCATAAGGTATGGTATGGGGATAGATTATATATATATATATATATATATATATATATATATATATATATATATATATACATACACACACACACATACCATTAGTACTATCATTATTATTAATAATAGTAATTAGTAATATTATTATTGTTAATATTGTTATTACTATTATTTTTTCTATTTTGTTTATTTACTGATTTTTATATATATATATATATATATATATATATATATATATATATATATATATATATATATATAAAATCCATTTTACGATTTACAAAATCATAAGGCATGGTATGGTTCAACATGCCAGTTTCGAGAGTTTTTACCCATTTTTTTTTTTCTCATCTTTACCAGGTCACCCACAATGCATCATTTCAATAATAGTAATGATGATAATTATTATTGTTATTAATAATAATATTGTGCTATTATTTTTTCCTATTTTTTTTATTTACTTATTTAAAAAAGAAAATTAAATCTGTTTTATGATGTACAATAAGATTGTATAAGGTATGGTTCAATATATACACATACTAGCTTTGAGAGGGTTTTACCCAAAAAAATGTTTCTTATTCTCATTAGGTCACCATATCACCCACAATGTATTATTTCAATATTAGCGATGCTGATGATGATTATTATTATTATACTGTATACTTTCCATGAGCCCTAACGAAGCAAATGGTGAAATGCATTGACACATGAAGATTTACCATACCAGTATTTAATTCTTGGTATATGATTATGCACAGTGTACTCTTCAAGTATTGGTTGTATTTGTTTGCTGTTGTTTTTACTCATTTAAAGCCTTGTACATGTTATACGATCTTTTTTAACAATTACCAAATAAAACTTTATTTTTATAATGTATCAAGCTCCTTGTCTGGCCTGTACAGTCTGATATCCACTTTGTTCCTTTTCTCTTTATATTATTATATAGTTTGTTTTATGATTTAAAAAAAAAATCATAATGTATGGTATGGTTCAATATACCGTATATACTCGAGTATAGGCCGACCCGAATATAAGCCGAGGTCCCCAATTTACCCCCAAAAAACTGGAAAAAATTATTGACTCGTGTATAAGCCGAGGGTGAGACATGCCTGTCCATCCCTGTGTGTCGTCCATCCCTGTGTGTGTCCATGCATCCGTGTGTGTGTGTGTCCATGCATCCGTGTGTGTGTGTCCATGCATCCGTGTGTGTCCATGCATCCGTGTGTGTGTGTGTCCATCCATCCCTGTGTGTGTGCATGCATCCGTGTGTGTGTGTGTGTGTGTGTGTGTGTGTGTGTGTGTGTGTGTGTGTGTGTGTCCATGCATCCGTGTGTGTCCATCCATCCCTGTGTGTGCATGCATCCGTGTGTGTGTGTGTGTGTGTGTGTGTGTGTGTGTGTGTGTGTGTGTGTGTGTGTCCGTGCAGCCTACCTGTGTCCAGCCTGCCTGTGTCCGTCCCGGCCTGTGTCCGTCCCGGCCTGCGTCCCGTCCCGGCCTGCGTCCCGTCCCGGCCTGCGTCCCGTCCCGGCCTGCGTCCCGTCCCGGCCTGCGTCCCGTCCCGGCCTGCGTCCCGGCCCGTCCCGCAGCTCTTCGTCGGTGGCCATTCTAGGATTCAAAAGCCGCGCCTCCGTCGGTGATAGGCGGAACACTCAATTTCCCACTGACTGCTGGGAAATTGAGTGTTCCGCCTATCGGATGTCCGTGATAGGCGGAACACTCAATTTCCCAGCAGTCAGTGGTCCGCCTATCATGGACGTCCGCTCATCCTCATACTACGGACGAGGATGAGAGGACGTCCGTGATAGGCGGAACACAGACTGCTGGGAAATTCAGTGTTCCGCCTATCACAGGCGAAGGCGGAGACGGAGGCGCGGCCTTTGAATCCTAGAATGGCCGCTGTCTGTCTGCTCGACACGCTGATCGGGCAGACAGACAGCGATGACTCGAGTATAAGCCGAGGGGGGCACTTTCAGCCTCAAAAAAGAGGCTGAAAATCTCGGCTTATACTCGAGTATATACGGTATTCACATACCAGTTTTGAGAGTTTTTGCCCAATTTTTCCTTTCTCTTTCGCATTAGGTTGCTATATCACCCACAATGCATCATTTCAATAATAGCGGTTATTACTATTACGCTATTATTTTTTTAATTTACTTCTTTTAAAAAAATGATTTAAATCCGTTTTGGAATTGTACAATCGGATTATATAAAAGGTATGGTTCAATATATAAACATACTAGTTTAGAGCGTTTACCCAATTTTATTTTTTCATTCTCATTAGGTTACCATGTCACTCATAATGCATCATTTAAATAATAGGGATGATGATCAATTATTATTATTATTATTACTACTACTGCTATTATTTTATCTTTTTTTTTTTTTTTTTTTTTATTTACTTTTTTTTTTTATTCATTTTACGATTGTACAATCAGATTGTATAAGGTATGGTTCAATAAATACACATATCGGGTTTCGAGAGTTTTTACTCAATTTTTTTTTCTCATTAGGTTACCACATCACCCATTTCAATAATAGCGATGATGATGACTGTTAGAATATCATTTTTTTTCTCCATTTACGATTAAAAAAATTGTAATGCATGGTATCATTCAATATATACACATACCAGTTTTGAGAGTTTTAACACAATTTTTTTTTCGAAACCTCATTATCATATCACCCACAATGTATCATTTCAAGAATAGCGATGATGATGATTATTATTATTATTCCCTAAACTACGAACCTTGTTAGAATGCATGAATTTTGCTAAAACCTTAGGAACAAAGAACATGGAGGAGAGATGGGTTTGCTTTAAGAGCATATATAGGGGGATAAGGGCATTAGCCAATGCATCCCATTGGGTAATAAAGAGCGAACAAAAGTCCTGGATGGCCTAACTCCAATGTAAAAATGCATATAAAAGAAAAAGAGAAGGCCTTAAAAAAATACAAGGTTGAGGGATCATCATCAGCATTCAGACTTTATAAAGAATGCAACAAGAAATGTAAGGATGCAATAAGGACGGCTGTGATAGAACACGAAAGACACATAGTGGAGGAGAGCAAAAAAGATCCCAAGAAATTCTTTAAGTATGTAAACAGTAAAAAGGGAGGACAGACCATATTGGCCCCATAAAGAATGAGGAAGGACATCTGGTTACAAAGGATGGGAAGATGGCGAAGGTATTGAATTTATTGTTCTTCTCAGTCTTCACTAGGGTATCAGGGAGCTTCAGTAACCAAAACTGCAGTGTTTATCCTCATGACACATCACAGGAAGCACCTCCATGGTTAACAGAAGACAGAATTAAAATTAGACTTGGGGAACATAAATAAATCACTGGGACCAGATAGCTTGCATCCGAGGGTACTTAGGGAACTCAGTAAAGTAATTACCAGACCATTGTTCCTAATTTTTACTGACAGTCTACTGACTGGAATGGTAACAGCTGATTGTAGAAAAGCCAATGTAGCACCAATATTTAAAAAGGACCAAAAATACATCCCCAGGAATTACAGACCAGTTAGCCTAACATCAATAGTATGTAAACTCTTGGAAGGGATGATAAGGGACTATATACAAGATTTTAGTAATGAGAACGGTATTATTAGCAGTAATCAGCATGGTTTCATGAAGAATACTTCTTGCCAAACCTATCTATTAACCTTCTATAAGGAGGTGAGCTGCCATCTAGATAAAGGAAGGCCAATAGACGTAGTGTATCTGTATTTTGCAAAAGCATTTGACAGACTTCCCCATAAACGGTTACTGTACAAAATAAGGTCCGTTGGAATGGACCATAGGGTGAGTATATGGATTGAAAACTGGCTACAAGGGCAAGTTCAGAGGGTGGATGATAAATGGGGAGTACTCGGAATGGTCAGAGGTGGGTATAGGGGTCCCCGAGGCTCCTGGGACCAATCCTATTTATTTTGTTCAATGACTTGGAGGATGGGGTAAACAGTTCAATCTCTGTATTTGCGGACGATACTAAGCTAAGCAGGGCAATAACTTCTCCGCAAGATGTGGAAACCTTGCAAAAAGACGTGGGACGGATGTGCAGGGGGTTACAGTGGTGGGGCAGACGTGCAGGGGGTTACAGTGGTGGGACAGATGTGCAGGGTGTTACAGTGGTGGGGCAGATGTACAGGGGGTACAGTGGTGGGGCAGATGTACAGGGGGTACAGTGGTGGGGCAGATGTACAGGGGGTACAGTGGTGGGGCAGATGTGCAGGAGGTTACAGAGGTGGGACAGATGTGCAGGAGGTTACAGAGGTGGGGCAGATGTGCAGAGGGGTACAGAGGTGGGGCAGATGTGCAGAGGGGTACAGAGGTGGGGCAGATGTGCAGAGGGGTACAGTGGTGGGGCAGATGTGCAGAGGGGTACAGTGGTGGGGCAGATGTGCAGAGGGGTACAGTGGTGGGGCAGATGTGCAGGAGGTTACAGTGGTGGAACAGATGTGCAGGAGGTTACAGTGGTGGAACAGATGTGCAGGAGGTTACAGTGGTGGAACAGATGTGCAGGAGGTTACAGTGGTGGAACAGATGTGCAGGAGGTTACAGTGGTGGAACAGATGTGCAGGAGGTTACAGTGGTGGAACAGATGTGCAGGGGGTTACAGAGGTGGGACAGATGTGCAGGAGGTTACAGAGGTGGGACAGATGTGCAGGAGGTTACAGAGGTGGGGCAGATGTGCAGGAGGTTACAGAGGTGGGGCAGATGTGCAGGAGGTTACAGAGGTGGGGCAGATGTGCAGGAGGTTACAGAGGTGGGGCAGATGTGCAGGAGGTTACAGAGGTGGGGCAGATGTGCAGGAGGTTACAGAGGTGGGGCAGATGTGCAGGGGGTTACAGAGGTGGGGCAGATGTGCAGGGGGTTACAGTGGTGGGGCAGATGTGCAGGGGGTTACAGTGGTGGGGCAGATGTGCAGGGGGTTACAGTGGTGTGACAGATCCTTTTCATGATGGAGAGTGTGAAGATGACATTTTTTGAAAACATTTTTCGGCACACTGTGCTCAAAAGGTTGCCCCCCCCCCCCTCCCCGCTGTATACAGTACATGCAGAATCATTGGACAAATTGGAGTCTTTTTTTTTTTGTTTTCTATTTTAAATAGACTCATCAGTGTCATTTTAAACAGGAAAAATTATAAATAGAAAATATGGAATATAATGTATACCTTTTATCTAATGTACCATTTTTTTTCCTAGCTAAACTAATACAATATGGGAAAAGTTTTTTTTTTTTCTTCGGTTTTCATACATTTCGTCAATGGATTGCCCCCGTTTTCCTTAAAAGTGGAATCTGAATTACTTTGTTATCTTAACTGCTTAAAGTGGGGTTCCACCCTAAAGTGGAACTTCCGCTGATCGGAACCCTCCCCCCCTCCGGTGTCACAATTGGCACCTTTCAGGGGGGAGGGGGGTGGAGATACCTGTCAAAGACAGGTATTTACACCCACTTCCGGGCATAGACTCCCGTGGGAGTGTATGCCTCTTTCTGTCCTGCCGCGCTGTCTGCTGGGACACACACGGGTCCCAGAGACAGCGCGGACAATTCCTATTGCGCAGCGTGACTCGCGCATGCGCAGTAGGGAACCGGGAAGTGAAGCCGATTCGCTTCACTTCCTGATTCCCTCACCTAGAATGGTGGCGGCAGCAGCCGAGAGCCGAGCGATCGATCGGCATCGCTGGAACCCGGGACAGGTGAGTGTCCATTTATTAAAAGTCAGCAGCTGTAGTATTTATAGCTGCTGGCTTTTAATATTTTTTTCCCCAGTACAGTCCCGCTTTAAATACATATATATACATTGCGGCTTTGAAGTGGTTTACTGGTTATAGATGAAGCTATCAGCCATAACCTTGGTATTTATTTTTTCAGCCAGTGATTCTCATTCTCATGAAAGTGGTCCGAGCGGCTGATTAGGCACTGGATTGTTTTTAGAAGCAGCTGGAAGCCCCCCCCCCCCCCCCTTCACCGCTTGCTGGTGTTCAGAGACGGCTGGTGCTCAAATTTTTTTGGAGGGGGCACAAACAAACTGAGGTCTGTACTCCTGCTGGATGAGGGGTTTCCACCATCCCTATGCTGAGTTCTTGGGTCTGTACACCTGCCGTGCCCATTATGAGGGGTTCCCACCATCCCTGTGCTGAGTTCCCTGGTCTGTACATCTGATGTGCCCATTACGAGTGGTGCCCACTATCCCTGTGCTGAGTTCTTGGGTCTGCACACCTGCTGGCTGCTGTGCCCATTATGAGAGGTTCCCACCATCCCTGTGCCGAGTTCCCAGGTCTGTACACCTATTTTGCCCATTATGAGGGGTTCCCACCATCCGTGTACTGAGTTCTTGGGTCTGTACACCTGCTGTGCCCATTATGAGAGGTTCCCACCATCCCTGTGCCGAGTTCCCAGGTCTGTACACCTATTTTGCCCATTATGAGGGGTTCCCACCATCCGTGTACTGAGTTCTTGGGTCTGTACACCTGCTGTGCCCATTATGAGGGGTTCCCACCATCCCTGTGTTGAGTTTCGGGGCCTGTACACCTGCTGTGCCCATTATGAGGGGTTCCCACCATCTCTGAGCTGAGCTTCCTGGGTCTGTACACCTGCTGGCTGCTGTGCCCATTATGAAGGTTTCCCACTGTCCCCGTACTGAATTCCCGGGTTTGTACACCTGCTGTGCCCATTATGAAGGTTTCCCACTGTCCCTGTACCGAATTCCAGGGTTTGTACACCTGCTGTGCCCATTATGAAGGGTTCCCATCATCCCTGAGCAGAGTTTCCGGGTCTGTAAACCTGCTGCGCCCATTATGAGGGGTTCCCACCATCCCTGTGCTGAGTTCCTGGGTCTGTATCCATTATGAGGGGTTCCCACCATCCCTGTGCAGATTTCCTGGGTCTGTACACCTATTGTGCCCATTATGAGGGGTTAATTTTGTTTATTGAAAATCTTACAAACAACAACTTATATACAATAAAACCATAATAAATAAATAAATAAAACATATTTACAAAATAATTGAATATGACTATACAAACCAGAAAGAACAAGAACAAAATAAACAGTGCAAAACAAATTGCGCATTACATAATCCCTATGGGAGAGCCAGACTAAGGAACATCACCGTCACCATGCATGTAGCCTTTTATCAAAATTGTATTGGATCTGAAAATCTAAGGGAGTGAAAGAAGAATACAAAGAAAGCCGCACACCCCGAGATCAACAGGCAGCCGCTACAGAGCCCTGATATTCCTCCACGCCTTTATCCAGGCCTCCTGCTGCCACCTGTCTTTCTCAAGACCCCGAATCTTCCCAGCCTCACCCAGAATGTTCTGCACCACCACTTCCACAGGGAGGATTTTACCCCGTAAGGATACCTGACACCGTGCGCTCCACGTGAAATAACGGACTACTAAACTAACTAAAAAAAGTGTTTCCAAATCATAATCCCGACGAGTCTGGAAAGCCCCATACACCCACTCTGCATAACTCATATGGGGGAGGAAGGGTATACTCAGAGCCCTCCCCATCCTCTTGTACACCTCTATATTAAAAGGGCACTGAAGTAGAAAGTGATCCATGGACTCCACCACTCCTCCACACTCCACTCTCGGGCAGCCCCGATCACTCATGGAAAGAAACTTCAAGTTGCCCTTCACATATAGTTTTCCATGAAAGGCAAGCCAAGCCTGATCCCTAAACTTCATTGGGATTCTCTCCAAATTAATCAACCGCAAACCCACCCCCAAAACCAGGCTTGGGCAATCCCTCAAGGCCAGTGGCTCGCAAAAAACCGAGCTCATGATCCGCTTCTCAAGAAGTTTCCTTGGAAGAGATCTGACTTCTCCTGCCGTTACTTGCCACTGCCGAAGCATTTTCAAACACGGGGCAACATAAGCCGGGAGCTTATCATGCTTGACCCTCAGGCTCTTCACTGGCCCACCATTTTCCCAGTCTCGCAGAAAGGGCCTAAACCAGGACTGGAAAATACCAACCCACCCAGGCGGTCTCTCTGCCAACATGTTACCAAGATTGTACTTCACAAACATCAGAGAGAAAAAGACTACAGGGTTGATCATCCCTAGACCACCCTCCCGCCTAGAAAGGTAAGTCACATTCCTTTTGACAAGGTTTATTCTGTTCCCCCGTAACAGCTGGAAGAAACAAGTATAGACCCTGGTATAGAGAGAAGCTGGCAAAACGCAAACAAAACTGACATATAGAAAAATTGGAATCAGGTAAGTCTTGATCAGATCAACCTTTTCCCTCAAGGAAAGCTGCCAACCTTTCCAGCTTGCCACCTTGGCATCGGCATTCTCCAGCCTGTTCACCCAATTTGCATGACCATAGTCACCTGGGCCAAATTCAATGCCTAGAACTCTAATTTTTTGCTGGGGCTCCGGGAAGTCATCCGGGAGAACAAAGCTCTCACCTTCCACGCCCATCCAGAAAGCTTCACACTTGTCCTGGTTGACCTTTGAACCTGATGCCTCTGAATACTGTGTTATCACTGAGACCACCTCCTGCGCCTCCCCAGTCCCAGAGACAAAAACAGAAACATCATCAGCATAGGCCACAACTTTCAAAGGAGGCTCACCAGCGATGCCCAAAGGTACCCCACACAATGGCCCATTCTCCAGCCTTCTGATGAAGGGGTCAATTGCAAATGCATATAACAGAGGACTCAATGGGCACCCCTGACGCACACCCGAGCCGACCACAAAGGGTTGCCCGACCCAACCATTAACTAGCGGAAAGCTTTCAGCCCCTTTGTACAAAATCTTGAGCCAATCAATGAAACCCCCCTCCAGGC
This sequence comes from Lithobates pipiens, assembly GCF_037356315.1. Lineage (NCBI taxonomy): Eukaryota > Metazoa > Chordata > Amphibia > Anura > Ranidae > Lithobates > Lithobates pipiens. The sequence goes on along the minus strand of NW_027507758.1, from coordinate 616,783,943 downwards.
CATATCTGCCAAGAAGGAGCCATAAGTACTCATGATTAACCCGATCAAAGGCCTTAGCCTGATCCAATGTCAGCAAAAATTTACCCCAACCAGCAGCCCTACAACGCTCCAAGGCCTCCCGGACGGCTAACACTGCTGAGAAAGTGCTCCTACCTTGGACCGAACAGTGCTGGTGGTGGGATAACAAACTGCCTGCCACTGGCGATAATCGCCAGAAAAAAATCTTTGCCAGTATCTTTCTATCGACATTAAGAAGGCTAATGGGGCGCCAATTCTCAATCATCGAAGGATCTTTACCCTTTGACAGAAGGATCACTGCAGATTGCCTCATGGAGGGAGGGAGAGAACCCTCATACAAACAGCTATTAAAAACCTCCGCAAGGTAGGGAGCCAGGATCGTCTTAAAACATTTATAGAACTCAGCTGTCAACCCATCTGGCCCTGGCGTTTTCTTGATGGCCAGTTTATCAATATCCTGGACTACCTCATCTGCAGTGATTTCATCTGTCAAATTCATCAAAGGAACATTACTTTCCAGTCCTGGTATAGAGTCCAAAAAACCCAACATCCTTGTCCGATCAAGGTTCCTTCCTCCCAGGAGATCGGCATAGTATGACCTGACCACCTCCAGGATCCCTGACCTAGACTTGAGAGCCCGTACTGTCCTTCAGGCCATGGACCGTCTTAACTGCTACGCTCTGTTTACAGTTCTGGTAAGGGTCAGGCGAATGGTATTTCCCGTAATCCCTCTCCTGAACCAAAGAGGTGTGCCGGTCATATTCATGTCTCCTAAGGAGGAGCTTCACCTCAGAGATCGCCCCACAATCTCCTCCATTCGAAACAAGGCGGTCAAGTTTCCTCCGCAAACGCTGGTAGGTGATATACTTATCTTGCTGCTTCTTTCTTCCTATGGCCTTGAAAAGCCTAACAGTCCGCTGTTTTACAAGCTCCCACCATTCTGACTTGCTGTTGCAAAAGTCTAGGATCGTTACCTGTGCTTGAAAAAAGTCCTCAAAGGATTGTCTTACTCTCTCGTCTTCCAGGAGGGCCAAATTCAATCTCCAGATACCCCTCCCCCTAGGTGGCATGTCTGAGGCATTCAGAGTCACAGATAAAATACAGTGGTCAGAAAACTCCACTGCCCGACACACAGGTGCCGAAAAAGCAGAGTCTCCCTTTAAAAAAAAAAAAAAACCTATCTATCCTACTCTGACTACTACCTCTCTGAAAAGTGAACCCCGTGCTGTCTGGGCAACGCTTAATGTGCGCATCTACCAGACCTGCTTCCCTAACTATCGCATTGAGAAAAAGGGTGTCATAGCCCAGCTTATCTCTGAAACCTCTCCTGTCTTTAGACCTAGTAATGGTGTTAAAAATCACCTCCAAAGATAACCTGCTGGGCCGTAAAAAGAAAAGGCTTAATCTTTGTAAAGAGGCATTTCCTGTCCCACTTCGTCTGGGGACCATAGATGTTAATCAGGCGCAAGTCCTGCCCCCTTACAGAGACGTCCAAGACCACGCATCTCCTAATCTCTACCTCAATTACCCGCCGGCACGTTACCATACCAGAAAAAAGGACTGCAACCCCGCTGTAAGGCTCGGCCGCAAGAGACCAAAATGAGGGACCACGTCTCCACTCCTTCTTTGCCAGATGTATATCGGCCAGACTACTCAGATGGGTCTCTTGTAAAAACAAAATGTCAGCATCAAACTCGCTGAGCAAAAATAAGGCCATATGACGAGCGCTTACTGATCTTAAGCTGGCAACATTAATGGTTGCCACTTTTATCGGAGTGGGAACTGCCATTAGGGTAATTGAGGCAGACGTTTCTTAGCCTGACTACTCCCTCTCCCTGGAGAACCAGCACGCTTTGTTGCACCCTGGCACTCATCATCCATGGAGGACGCTGAACTGAACGAGTCCCAATCATCATCATCATCATCGTCCGACAGGACCTTAAACTTATTTTTCAAAGACAAAACTTCAGGATTGAAGGGAACTGAACCCCTTTTTTTCCTTCTTTTGCCCCTCCTCCTCCTATCCTCCAACCACTCCATATCATCTTTGGATAAACCACAACCAGCCTCCCCACACCTATCTTCCCTTTCAACCCCCTCCGCCCCACTCTCCCTTCCCTTATCTACCACCAGGCCAGCCTCCCCACTATTTTCCCCACTCCTATGCCCCCCACGATCTTCAATAGAAACCCTGCAGCGTCGGGGGAGGGGGACTGGCACCACACCTGATGCACCAGCCTCAGCACCTCTTGCTGCCTCTGCAATTTTAGAAGACACAGAAGGATTGGACACATTCTTGGCAACTGAAACTTTACATACAGACTGGGAAGACACAGGCACACTAGGTACACGCACAGACTGGGGAGACACAGACACATTGGGTACTGGCACAGACTGGGGAGACACAGACACATTGGGTACTGGCACAGACTGGGGAGACACAGACACATTGGGTACTGGCACAGACTGGGGAGACACAGACACATTGGGTACTGGCACAGACTGGGGAGACACAGACACATTGGGTACTGGCACAGACTGGGGAGACACATTGGGTACTGGCACAGACTGGGGAGACACATTGGGTACTGGCACAGACTGGGGAGACACAGACACATCGGGTATTGGCACAGACTGGGGAGACACAGACACATTGGGTATTGGCACAGACTGGGGAGACACATTGGGTATTGGCACAGACTCAGATGGAATCACAGGCCCTCCAGCTGATGAGCTCTGTGCATCCATGTCCAGACGGAAAAACTCTCATGAGCTCAGGCTTGTTGTGCATTGCCTCAGGACACTGACTATAAGGATGTCCCACTGCATTGCACAGATTACACCTTATAATATTACAATCCTTTGCCAAATGTCCTATACCCTGACACAGGGAGCACTTCATCACTGGACAGGAGGATGCAAGATGCCCTTTATCTCCACATTTATTGCAGAGCTTTGGCTGGCCCGGGTAGAAGATGGTCAGCCTGTCCCTCCCCAGGAAAGCTGAGGATGGCAGATGTTGGACAACATTGTCAATAACCTTTAGTTTCAGCTTCACAGACCATCCCCCTGTCCATATTCCCAGATCATCCAAAATCTTTCTCAGGGGGCTCAGGACGTCCCCATACCTCCTCAACCATACAGTCAGATCCCCTTGTGGTATAGATTCATTGCGCACAAGTATTGTCACCATTTTAATGAGGGGCTGGCGCGATATAAGCTTGGGGATGAGCCCTTTCCAGTCCGGCAGGCCCCTACACACGTGTTCAAACTTCTCCCAAAATATGTCCAAAGACTCGGGACGGATAAAGGACAAATCACACTCATAGGAACCTGCCGGACTGATCAGGGCGAAGATATCCGCAGGCCTAAACCCCATCTGCAGGATTTTATCCACCACTGTCCTCCTATGTGGGGGGTTTCCATCACCTTCCCATTTCAATTGTACAACATTCCTCCTTTTAAACAGGGAGGAAGATAGAACGTCCCCATGCTCCTTCCCTGCTTGTTCCCCCTTCTCAGAACCTTTGGCAGCAACACCAGCATAAGTTTTTCTTCCACCACCAGCATTTGCAGTCTTGTCCTTAGACACATTCAAACCTGCTGGCCGAGAGTCTGAATCAGCTGGGATAGCAGTCTTCTGATTAGCAGGACCCACCCCCTCCCCCGAACACTCAGCTTCAATCCTGGGAGCCATCATAGTCTTGGCTGCTGCAGACTCCTGGAGAGCTGTAGTACTACTGCTCGCAGCATCTCCAGATCCAGCATGTCAGAACCTTCAACCTCCTGCTCAGATGTTCCACATTGCTGGGGAGGGAAGGGGACAGAGGCCTCCGCCATTGAGGGCTCATCCTCCGGGCCCACTTTCTCACTCTCTGCTTGCATCTCCTCACCCTCCATGCAGGAAGAGGCTCCTTTCCTCATTTGGTTAAATCGCTCCTCATTTTTATATTTCTCTTTAAAAGCTCCACTATTCTCCTTCAGAGAACTCACCAATTCCTTCTGCTTCCGCAGAGCTTGTTCCAGGTCCTTCAATTCAGGCCTCAGAGCCGGTCTCTTCTTACTGAAGACTTTAGCACAAAACTGCTTTTTCTTTTTAAATTCAGATTTCAGAGCTCCCAACTTCTCCTCCTCCTTCTCAATCCGCTTCAGTGTTTCCACAATCCTCCGTCTAAAGGCAGACAGAGATTCATCCTTCCTTGGGCCAGGCCCAGAATCTTCCGCAGGTTGAGGCCTATCCAGGGGGCCCCCACCAGGGTCCTCCCCAGGATCCAGCATCCTTCCTGGGGCAGAGGAGTAACTCTAGCCCCTGGTCTCTGGAAGCACAGGAGCAAAGGAACTAGCAACCTCTCACCTCGCTGTCAAGGAGAGGAATGGCAGTTTCCCACCATCCCTGTGCTGAGTTCCCAGGCCTGTAACCTGCTGTGCCCATTATGAGGGGTTCTCACCATCCCTGAGCTGAGTTCCCAGGTCTGTACCCCTGCTGTGCCCATTATGAGGTGTTCCTACCATCCCTGTGCAGATTTCCTGGGTCTGTACCCATTATGAGGGGTTCCCACCATCCCTTTGCTGAGATTCGGGGTCTGTAGACCTGCTGTGCTCATTATGAGGGGTTCCCACCATCCCTGTGCTGCATTCCCGGGTCTGTACACCTATTGTGCCCATTATGAGGGCTTTCCACCATCTCTGAGCTGAGTTTCCGGGTCTTTACACCTACTGTGCCCATTATGAGGGGTTCCCATCATCTCTATACTAAGTTCCCAGGTCTGTACACCCGCTGTGCCCATTATGAGGGGTTCCCACCATCCCTGTGCTGAGTTCCTGGGTCTGTACACCTGCTGCCTGCTGGGTCCATTATAAGGGGTTCCCACTGTCCCTGTACTGAGTTCCTGAGTCTTTACACCTGCTGTGCCTATTATGAGGGGTTCCCACAATCTTTGTGCTGAGTTCCCAGGTTTGTACACCTATTGTGCCCATTATAAGGGGTTCCCACTATATCTGTACTGAGTTCCTGGGTCTGTACCCCTGCTGTGCCCATTATGAGGGGTTCCCACCATCCCTGAGCTGAGTTTCCGGGTCTGTACCCATTATGAGGAGTTCCCACCATCCCTTTACTGAGTTCCTGTGTCTGTACACCTGCTGTGCCCATTATGAGGGGTTCCCACCATCCCTGTGAAGAGTTCCTAGGTCTGTATCCATTATGAGGGGTTCCCACCATCCCTGTGCTGAGATTCAGGGTCTGTACACCTACAGTGCCCATTATGAGGTGTTCCCACCATCCCTGTGCTGCATTCCTGGGTCTGTACACCTATTGTGCCCATTATGAGGGGTTCCCACCACCCCTGTGCTGAGTTCCCAGGTCTGTAACCTGCTGTGCCCATTATGAGGGGTTCTCACCATCCCTGAGCTGAGTTCCCAGGTCTGTACCCATTATGAGGGGTTCCCACCAACCCTGTGCTGAGTTCCTGGCTCTGTACACCTACTGTGCCCATTATGAGGGGTTCCCACCATCCCTGTGCTGAGATTCAGGTCTGTACACCTGCTATGCCCATTATGAGGGGTCCCCACCATCCCTGTGCTGCATTCCTGGGTCTGTACACCTATTGTGCCCATTATGAGGGGTTCCCACCACCCCTGTGCTGAGTTCCCAGGTCTGTAACCTGCTGTGCCCATTATGAGGGGTTCTCACCATCCCTGAGCTGAGTTCCCAGGTCTGTACCCCTGCTGTACCGATTATGAGGGGTTCCCACCATCCCTTTGCTGAGATTCGGGGTCTGTAGACCTGCTGTGCCCATTATGAGGGGTTCCCACCATCCCTGATCTGAGCTACTAGGTCTGTACACCTGCTGTGCTCATTGTGAGGGGTTCCCACCATCCCTGTGCTGCATTCCCGGGTCTACACCTATTGTGCCCATTATGAGGGCTTTCCACCATCTCTATACTAAGTTCCCAGGTCTGTACACCTGCTGTGCCCATTATGAGGGGTTCCCACCATCCCTATGCTGAGTTCCTGGGTCTGTACACCTGCTGGCTGCTGGGTCCATTATAAGGGGTTCCCACTGTCCCTGTACTGAGTTCCTGAGTCTGTACACCTGCTGTGCCTATTATGAGGGGTTCCCACAATCTTTGTGCTGAGTTCCCAGGTTTGTACACCTATTGTGTCCATTATAAAGGGTTCCCACTGTATCTGTACTGAGTTCCTGGGTCTGTACCCCTGCTGTGCCCATTATGAGGGGTTCCCACCATCCCTGAGCTGAGTTTCAGGGTCTGTACACCTATTGTGCCCATTATAAGGGGTTCCCACTGTCCCTTTACTGAGTTCCTGTGTCTGTACACCTGCTGTGCCCATTATGAGGGGTTCCCACCATCCCTGTGCAGAGTTCCTGGGTCTGTATCTATTATGAGGGGTTCCCACCATCCCTGTGCTGAGATTCATGGTCTGTACACCTGCTGTGCCCATTATGAGGGGTCCCCACCATCCCTGTGCTGCATTCCTGGGTCTGTACACCTATTGTGCCCATTATGAGGGGTTAATTTTGTTTATTGAAAATCTTACAAACAACAACTTATAAAACCATAATAAATAAATAAAACATATTTACAAAATAATTGAATATGACTATACAAACCAGAAAGAACAAGAACAAAATAAACAGTGCAAAACAAATTGCACATTACATAATACCTACGGGAGAGCCGGAACATCACCGTCACCATGCATGTAGCCTTTTATCAAAATTGTATTGGATCTGAAAATCTAGGGGAGTGAAAGAAGAATACAAAGAAAGCCGCACACCCCGAGATCAACAGGCAGCCGCTACAGAGCCCTGATATTCCTCCACGCCTTTATCCAGGCCTCCTGCTGCCACCTGTCTTTCTCAAGACCCCGAATCTTCCCAACCTCACCCAGAATGTTCTGCATCACCACTTCCACAGGGAGGATTTTACCCCGTAAGGATACCTGACACCGTGCACTCCACGTGAAATAACGGACTACTAAACTAACTAAAAAAAGTGTTTCCAAATCATAATCCCGACGAGTCTGAAAAGCCCCATACACCCACTCTGCATAACTCATATGGGGGAGGAAGGGTATACTCAGAGCCCTCCCCATCCTCTTGTACACCTCTATATTAAAAGGGCACTGAAGGTGAAAGTGATCCATGGACTCCACCACTCCTCCACACTCCACTCTCGGGCAGCCCCGATCACTCATGGAAAGAAACTTCAAGTTGCCCTTCACATATAGTTTTCCATGAAAGGCAAGCCAAGCCTGATCCCTAAACTTCATTGGGATTCTCTCCAAATTAATCAACCGCAAACCCACCCCCAAAACCAGGCTTGGGGAATCCCTCAAGGCCAGTGGCTCGCAAAAAACAGAGCTCATGATCCGCTTCTCAAGAAGTTTCCTTGGAAGAGATCTGACTTCTCCTGCCGTTACTTGCCACTGCCGAAGCATTTTCAAACACGGGGCAACATAAGCCGGGAGCTTATCATGCTTGACCCTCAGGCTCTTCACTGGCCCACCATTTTCCCAGTCTCGCAGAAAGGGCCTAAACCAGGACTGGAAAATACCAACCCACCCAGGCGGTCTCTCTGCCAACATGTTACCAAGATTGTACTTCACAAACATCAGAGAGAAAAAGACTACAGGGTTGATCATCCCTAGACCACCCTCCCGCCTAGAAAGGTAAGTCACATTCCTTTTGACAAGGTTTATTCTGTTCCCCCATAACAGCTGGAAGAAACAAGTATAGACCCTGGTATAGAGAGAAGCTGGCAAAACGCAAACAAAACTGACATATAGAAAAATTGGAATCAGGTAAGTCTTGATCAGATCAACCTTTTCCCTCAAGGAAAGCTGCCAACCTTTCCAGCTTGCCACCTTGGCATCGGCATTCTCCAGCCTGTTCACCCAATTTGCATGACCATAGTCACCTGGGCCAAATTCAATGCCTAGAACTCTAATTTTTTGCTGGGGCTCCGGGAAGTCATCCGGGAGAACAAAGCTCTCACCTTCCACGCCCATCCAGAAAGCTTCACACTTGTCCTGGTTGACCTTTGAACCTGATGCCTCTGAATACTGTGTTATCACTGAGACCACCTCCTGCGCCTCCCCAGTCCCAGAGACAAAAACAGAAACATCATCAGCATAGGCCACAACTTTCAAAGGAGGCTCACCAGCGATGCCCAAAGGTACCCCACACAATGGCCCATTCTCCAGCCTTCTGATGAAGGGGTCAATTGCAAATGCATATAACAGAGGACTCAATGGGCACCCCTGACGCACACCCGAGCCGACCACAAAGGGTTGCCTGACCCAACCATTAACTAGCGGAAAGCTTTCAGCGCCTTTGTACAAAATCTTGAGCCAATCAATGAAACCCCCCTCCAGGCCATATCTGCCAAGAAGGAGCCATAAGTACTCATGATTAACCCAATCAAAGGCCTTAGCCTGATCCAATGTCAGCAAAAATTTACCCCAACCAGCAGCCCTACAACGCTCCAAGGCCTCCCGGACGGCTAACACTGCTGAGAAAGTGCTCCTACCTTGGACCGAACAGTGCTGGTGGTGGGATAACAAACTGCCTGCCACTGGCGATAATCGCCAGAAAAAAATCTTTGCCAGTATCTTTCTATCGACATTAAGAAGGCTAATGGGGCGCCAATTCTCAATCATCGAAGGATCTTTACCCTTTGACAGAAGGATCACTGCAGATTGCCTCATGGAGGGAGGGAGAGAACCCTCATACAAACAGCTATTAAAAACCTCCGCAAGGTAGGGAGCCAGGATCGTCTTAAAACATTTATAGAACTCAGCTGTCAACCCATCTGGCCCTGGCGTTTTCTTGATGGCCAGTTTATCAATATCCTGGACTACCTCATCTGCAGTGATTTCATCTGTCAAATTCATCAAAGGAACATTACTTTCCAGTCCTGGTATAGAGTCCAAAAAACCCAACATCCTTGTCCGATCAAGGTTCCTTCCTCCCAGGAGATCGGCATAGTATGACCTGACCACCTCCAGGATCCCTGACCTAGACTTGAGAGCCCGTACTGTCCTTCAGGCCATGGACCGTCTTAACTGCTACGCTCTGTTTACAGTTCTGGTAAGGGTCAGGCGAATGGTATTTCCCGTAATCCCTCTCCTGAACCAAAGAGGCGTGCCGGTCATATTCATGTCTCCTAAGGAGGAGCTTCACCTCAGAGATCGCCCCACAATCTCCTCCATTCGAAACAAGGCGGTCAAGTTTCCTCCGCAAACGCTGGTAGGTGATATACTTATCTTGCTGCTTCTTTCTTCCTATGGCCTTGAAAAGCCTAACAGTCCGCTGTTTTACAAGCTCCCACCATTCTGACTTGCTGTTGCAAAAGTCTAGGATCGTTACCTGTGCTTGAAAAAAGTCCTCAAAGGATTGTCTTACTCTCTCGTCTTCCAGGAGGGCCAAATTCAATCTCCAGATACCCCTCCCCCTAGGTGGCATGTCTGAGGCATTCAGAGTCACAGATAAAATACAGTGGTCAGAAAACTCCACTGCCCGACACACAGGTGCCGAAAAAGCAGAGTCTCCCTTTAAAAAAAAAAAAAAACCTATCTATCCTACTCTGACTACTACCTCTCTGAAAAGTGAACCCCGTGCTGTCTGGGCAACGCTTAATGTGCGCATCTACCAGACCTGCTTCCCTAACTATCGCATTGAGAAAAAGGGTGTCATAGCCCAGCTTATCTCTGAAACCTCTCCTGTCTTTAGACCTAGTAATGGTGTTAAAAATCACCTCCAAAGATAACCTGCTGGGCCGTAAAAAGAAAAGGCTTAATCTTTGTAAAGAGGCATTTCCTGTCCCACTTCGTCTGGGGACCATAGATGTTAATCAGGCGCAAGTCCTGCCCCCTTACAGAGACGTCCAAGACCACGCATCTCCTAATCTCTACCTCAATTACCCGCCGGCACGTTACCATACCAGAAAAAAGGACTGCAACCCCGCTGTAAGGCTCGGCCGCAAGAGACCAAAATGAGGGACCACGTCTCCACTCCTTCTTTGCCAGATGTATATCGGCCAGACTACTCAGATGGGTCTCTTGTAAAAACAAAATGTCAGCATCAAACTCGCTGAGCAAAAATAAGGCCATATGACGAGCGCTTACTGATCTTAAGCTGGCAACATTAATGGTTGCCACTTTTATCGGAGTGGGAACTGCCATTAGGGTAATTGAGGCAGACGTTTCTTAGCCTGACTACTCCCTCTCCCTGGAGAACCAGCACGCTTTGTTGCACCCTGGCACTCATCATCCATGGAGGACGCTGAACTGAACGAGTCCCAATCATCATCATCATCATCGTCCGACAGGACCTTAAACTTATTTTTCAAAGACAAAACTTCAGGATTGAAGGGAACTGAACCCCTTTTTTTCCTTCTTTTGCCCCTCCTCCTCCTATCCTCCAACCACTCCATATCATCTTTGGATAAACCACAACCAGCCTCCCCACACCTATCTTCCCTTTCAACCCCCTCCGCCCCACTCTCCCTTCCCTTATCTACCACCAGGCCAGCCTCCCCACTATTTTCCCCACTCCTATGCCCCCCACGATCTTCAATAGAAACCCTGCAGCGTCGGGGGAGGGGGACTGGCACCACACCTGATGCACCAGCCTCAGCACCTCTTGCTGCCTCTGCAATTTTAGAAGACACAGAAGGATAAGACACAGAAGGATTGGACACACTCTTGGCAACTGAAACTTTACATACAGACTGGGAAGACACAGGCACACTAGGTACACAGACACATTGGGTATTGGCACAGACTGGGGAGACACGGACACATTGGGTATTGGCACAGACTGGGGAGACACATTGGGTATTGGCACAGACTCAGATGGAATCACAGGCCCTCCAGCTGATGAGCTCTGTGCATCCTCCATGTCCAGACAGAAAAACTCTCTCATGAGCTCCGGCTTGTTGTGCATTGCCTCAGGACACTGACTATAAGTATGTCCCACTGCATTGCACAGATTACACCTTATAATATTACAATCCTTTGCCAAATGTCCTATGCCCTGACACAGGGAGCACTTCATCACTGGACAGGAGGATGCAAGATGCCCTTTATCTCCACATTAATTGCAGAGCTTTGGCTGGCCCGGGTAGAAGATGGTCAGCCTGTCCCTCCCCAGGAAAGCTGAGGATGGCAGATGTTGGACAACATTGTCAATAACCTTTAGTTTCAGCTGCACAGACCATCCCCCTGTCCATATTCCCAGATCATCCAAAATCTTTCTCAGGGGGCTCAGGACGTCCCCATACCTCCTCAACCATACAGTCAGATCCCCTTGTGGTATAGATTCATTGCGCACAAGTATTGTCACCATTTTAATGAGGGGCTGGCGCGATATAAGCTTGGGGATGAGCCCTTTCCAGTCCGGCAGGCCCCTACACACGTGTTCAAACTTCTCCCAAAATATGTCCAAAGACTCGGGACGGATAAAGGACAAATCATACTCATAGGAACCTGCCGGACTGATCAGGGCGAAGATATCCGCAGGCCTAAACCCCATCTGCAGGATTTTATCCACCACTGTCCTCCTATGTGGGGGGTTTCCATCACCTTCCCATTTCAATTGTACAACATTCCTCCTTTTAAACAGGGAGGAAGATAGAACGTCCCCATGCTCCTTCCCTGCTTGCTCCCCCTTCCCAGAACCTGTGGCAGCAACACCAGCATAAGTTTTTCTTCCACCACCAGCATTTGCAGTCTTGTCCTCAGACACATTCAAACCTGCTGGCCGAGAGTCTGAATCAGCTGGGATAGCAGTCTTCTGATTAGCAGGACCCACCCCCTCCCCCGAACACTCAGCTTCAATCCTGGGAGCCGTCACAGTCTTGGCTGCTGCAGACTCCTGGAGAGCTGTAGTACTACTACACCCAGCATCTCCTCCACCATTCACAGGAACAGCCGCTGTGCCTGGTCCAGGCAAAGTCTCTGTATTGTCCATGGACCTCTCTGCAGACTGAAGCTGACAGTTATTAGCAGATGTTATTGCTTGCTGTACATTGTCTATGGGTCTGGGCTGACTGTCTGTAGTACTACAACCCTCAGCAGGCCCATTGTCATTAAAGTTCCCCCCATCCTGCACACACACAGTACCTGCACCTGCTCTCTCCACAGGTCTTTCTTCCACAGGGCTAGGAACGGTGTCCATCTTCTCCTCACCATCCTGGAGAGCTGCATTAGGACTGGACTCTAGTTTATTGATCAGATCCAGGATGTCAGAACCTTCAACCTCCTGCTCAGATGTTCCACATTGCTGGGGAGGGAAGGGGACAGAGGCCTCCGCCATTGAGGGCTCATCCTCCGGGCCCACTTTCTCACTCTCTGCTTGCATCTCCTCACCCTCCATGCAGGAAGAGGCTCCTTTCCTCATTTGGTTAAATCGCTCCTCATTTTTATATTTCTCTTTAAAAGCTCCACTATTCTCCTTCAGAGAACTCACCAATTCCTTCTGCTTCCGCAGAGCTTGTTCCAGGTCCTTCAATTCAGGCCTCAGAGCCGGTCTCTTCTTACTGAAGACTTTGGCACAAATCTGCTTTTTCTTTTTAAATTCAGATTTCAGAGCTCCCAACTTCTCCTCCTCCTTCTCAATCCGCTTCAGTGTTTCCACAATCCTCCGTCTAAAGGCAGACAGAGATTCATCCTTCCTTGGGCCAGGCCCAGAATCTTCCACAGGTTGAGGCCTATCCAGGGGGCCCCCGCCAGGGTCCTCCCCAGGATCCAGCATCCTTCCTGGGGCAGAGGAGTAACTCTAGCCCCTGGTCTCTGGAAGCAAAGGAACTAGCAACCTCTCATCTCCCTGTCAAGGAGAGGAATGGCAGTTTCCCACCATCCCTGTGCTGAAATTCAGGGTCTGTACACCTACAGTGCCCATTATGAGGGGTCCCCACCATCCCTGTGCTGCATTCCTGGGTCTGTACACCTATTGCGCCCATTATGAGGGGTTTCCACCACCCCTGTGCTGAGTTCCCAGGTCTGTAACCTGCTGTGCCCATTATGAGGGGTTCTCACCATCCCTGAGCTGAGTTCCCAGGTCTGTACCCCTGCTGTGCCCATTATAAGGTGTACCCACCATCCCTGTGCAGATTTCCTGGGTCTGTACCCATTATGAGGGGTTCCCACCATCCCTTTGCTGAGATTCGGTGTCTGTAGACCTGCTGTGCCCATTATGAGGGGTTCCCACCATCCCTGATCTGAGCTCCTAGGTCTGTAACCTGCTGTGCTCATTATGAGGGGTTCCCACCATCCCTGTGCTGCATTCCCAGGTCTGTACACCTATTGTGCCCATTATGAGGGCTTTCCACCATCTCTGAGCTGAGTTTCCGGGTCTTTACACCTACTGTGCCCATTATGAGGGGTTCCCATCATCTCTATACTAAGTTCCCAGGTCTGTACACCCGCTGTGCCCATTATGAGGGGTTCCCACCATCGCTGTGCTGAGTTCCTGGGTCTGTACACCTGCTGTGCCCATTATGAGGGGTTCCCACCATCCCTGTGCGGAGTTTCGGGGTCTGTAACCTGCTGTACCCATTATGATAGGTTGCCACCATCCCTGTGTTGAGTTTCGGGGCCTGTACCCCTGCTATGCCCATTATGAGGTGTTCCCACCATCCCTGTGCAGATTTCCTGGGTCTGTACCCATTATGAGGGGTTTCCACCATCCCTTTGCTGAGATTCGGGGTCTGTAGACCTGCTGTGCCCATTATGAGGGGTTCCCACCATCCCTGATCTGAGCTCCTAGGTCTGTATACCTGCTGTGCTCATTATGAGGGGTTCCCACCATCCCTGTGCTGCATTCCTGGGTCTGTACACCTATTGTGCCCATTACGAGGGCTTTCCACCATCTCTGAGCTGAGTTTCCGGGTCTTTACACCTACTGTGCCCATTATAAGGGGTTCCCATCATCTCTATACTAAGTTCCCAGGTCTGTACACCCGCTGTGCCCATTATGAGGGGTTCCCACCATCGCTGTGCTGAGTTCCTGGGTCTGTACACCTGCTGGCTGCTGGGTCCATTATAAGGGGTTCCCACTGTCCCTGTACTGAATTCCTGAGTCTGTACAGCTGCTGTGCCCATTATGAGGGGTTCCCACAATCTTTGTGCTGAGTTCCCAGGTTTGTACACCTATTGTGCCCATTATAAGGGGTTTCCACTGTATCTGTACTGAGTTCCTGGGTCTGTACCCCTGCTGTGCCCATTATGAGGGGTTCCCACCATCCCTGAGCTGAGTTTCCGGGTCTGTACCCATTATGAGGAGTTCCCACCATCCCTGTGCTGAGTTCCTGGCTCTGTACACCTATTGTGCCCATTATAAGGGGTTCCCACTGTCCCTTTACTGAGTTCCTGTGTCTGTACACCTGCTGTGCCCATTATGAGGGGTTCCCACCATCCCTGTGCAGAGTTCCTGGGTCTGTATCCATTATGAGGGGTTCCCACCATCCCTGTGCTGAAATTCAGGGTCTGTACACCTACAGTGCCCATTATGAGGGGTCCCCACCATCCCTGTGCTGCATTCCTGGGTCTGTACACCTATTGCGCCCATTATGAGGGGTTTCCACCACCCCTGTGCTGAGTTCCCAGGTCTGTAACCTGCTGTGCCCATTATGAGGGGTTCTCACCATCCCTGAGCTGAGTTCCCAGGTCTGTACCCCTGCTGTGCCCATTATAAGGTGTACCCACCATCCCTGTGCAGATTTTCTGGGTCTGTACCCATTATGAGGGGTTCCCACCATCCCTTTGCTGAGATTCGGGGTCTGTAGACCTGCTGTGCCCATTATGAGGGGTTCCCACCATCCCTGATCTGAGCTCCTAGGTCTGTAACCTGCTGTGCTCATTATGAGGGGTTCCCACCATCCCTGTGCTGCATTCCCAGGTCTGTACACCTATTGTGCCCATTATGAGGGCTTTCCACCATCTCTGAGCTGAGTTTCCGGGTCTTTACACCTACAGTGCCCATTATGAGGGGTTCCCATCATCTCTATACTAAGTTCCCAGGTCTGTACACCTGCTGTGCCCATTATGAGGGGTTCCCACCATCCCTGTGCAGAGTTCCTGGGTCTGTATCCATTATGAAGGGGTTCCCACCATCCCTGTGCAGAGATTTAGGGTCTGTACACCTGCTATGCCCATTATGAGGGGTCCCCACCATCCCTGTGCTGCATTCCTGGGTCTGTACACCTATTGTGCCCATTATGAGGGCTTTCCACCATCTCTGAGCTGAGTTTCCGGGTCTTTACACCTACAGTGCCCATTATGAGGGGTTCCCATCATCTCTATACTAAGTTCCCAGGTCTGTACACACGCTGTGCCCATTATGAGGGGTTCCCACCATGCCTGTGCTGAGTTCCTGGATCTGTACACCTGCTGGCTGCTGGGTCCATTATAAGGGGTTCCCACTGTCCCTGTACTGAGTTCCTGAGTCTGTACACCTGCTGTGCCTATTATGAGGGGTTCCCACAATCTTTGTGCTGAGTTCCCAGGTTTGTACACCTATTGTGCCCATTATAAAGGGGTTCCCACTGTATCTGTACTGAGTTCCTGGGTCTGTACCCCTGCTGTGCCCATTATGAGGGGTTCCCACCATCCCTGAGCTGAGTTTCTGGGTCTGTACCCATTATGAGGAGTTCCCACCATCCCTGTGCTGAGTTCCTGGCTCTGTACACCTATTGTGCCCATTATAAGGGGTTCCCACTGTCCCTTTACTGAGTTCCTGTGTCTGTACACCTGCTGTGCCCATTATGAGGGGTTCCCACCATCCCTGTGCAGAGTTCCTGGGTCTGTATCCATTATGAAGGGGTTCCCACCATCCCTGTGCTGAGATTCAGGGTCTGTACACCTGCTATGCCCATTATGAGGGGTCCCCACCATCCCTGTGCTGCATTCCTGGGTCTGTACACCTATTGTGCCCATTATGAGGGGTTCCCACCACCCCTGTGCTGAGTTCCCAGGTCTGTAACCTGCTGTGCCCATTATGAGGGGTTCTCACCATCCCTGAGCTGAGTTCCCAGGTCTGTACCCCTGCTGTACCCATTATGAGGGGTTCCCACCATCCCTTTGCTGAGATTCGGAGTCTGTAGACCTGCTGTGCCCATTATGAGGGGTTCCCACCATCCCTGATCTGAGCTCCTAGGTCTGTACACCTGCTGTGCTCATTATGAGGGGTTCCCACCATCCCTGTGCTGCATTCCCGGGTCTACACCTATTGTGCCCATTATGAGGGCTTTCCACCATCTCTGAGCTGAGTTTCCAGGTCTTTACACCTACTGTGCCCATTATGAGGGGTTCCCATCATCTCTATACTAAGTTCCCAGGTCTGTACACCCGCTGTGCCCATTATGAGGGGTTCCCACCATCCCTGTGCTGAGTTCCTGGGTCTGTACACCTACTGGCTGCTGGGTCCATTATAAGGGGTTCCCGCTGTCCCTGTACTGAGTTCCTGAGTCTGTACACCTGCTGTGCCTATTATGAGGGGTTCCCACAATCTTTGTGCTGAGTTCCCAGGTTTGTACACCTATTGTGCCCATTATAAGGGGTTCCCACTGTATCTGTACTGAGTTCCTTGGTCTGTACCCCTGCTGTGCCCATTATGAGGGGTTCCCACCATCCCTGAGCTGAGTTTCCGGGTCTGTACCCATTATGAGGGGTTCCCACCAACCCTGTGCTGAGTTCCCGGTTCTGTACACCTACTTGGCCATTATGAAGGGTTCCCATCGTCTCTGAGCTGAGTTTCTGGGTCTGTACACCTGCTGGCTGCTGTGCCCATTATGAGGGGTTCCCACCATCTCTGTGCTGATTTCCTGGGTTTGTACACCTGCTGCGCCCAATATTAGGGGTTCCCACTGTCCCTGCACTAACTTCCCTGGGTCTGTACATCTGCTGTGCCCATTATGAGGGGTTCCCACCATCCCTGTGCTGAGTAGCGGGACCCTTTCACATGTTCGGCAGTGGGCCCCTTCCTGCTGTCTTGGGGCCGTGCCACAGTGGGAGAACATCAGGGCCCAGTCGCAAGGGCAACCTTTCCTACCCTGGCAGTTCCGCCACTGGTGCCAGTAGTTTTTATTTTTGTTATTTTATCTAGGGGCAGCAGGCCCTAGGTCAGTCATAGAAGGTGGTCGGGTGTAATTAATACTTTGTTGACTCTCATGGGCTCCTCTGCCCCTCCCCCCTCTTCTGGGACTTGTAGTTTGGCGTTTTCTTGTTCCCCTTCCCCCATGGCAGGTCCTCTGCCCCCTCCTATTGTCTGGTGCATGGATCAGGAACAGGAAGGCAGGGCCGGCTCAGTGACGGGGGAGGGGTTAACAATCTCGAATCCCTTCTCCAATAACAGGTCCTCTTTACCCCACCGACTGGCCAGTGAAAGGTTCAGGGACAGGAGGGCGGATTAGGCTCAGTAATGGTAGGGGGTGTGGTTACCAGTCTCTAATCCCCTCCCCCATGACAGGTCCTCTTTACCCCTCCCACTGATTGGTATAAGGCTCAGGGACAGGAGAGAGAGTGGGTTTAGTGACAGGGGGCAGGGTTACCAGGCTCTTAATCCCCTCCCCCATGACAGGTTCCCTTCCCCCCTCTCGCTGATTGGTATATGGCTCTGGGACAAAAGGGCAAATCAGGCTCAGGGATATGGCACAGGGTTACAACTAACATACCAGTCTGGCTCATGTGTGCTCCTGCCATGTCGCTGTCACTGTCCAGAGGGGACAGGGGGGCTGCTGTCTGCTCCTCTCCCTCACTACCACACCGTCATATCTCACTTTCCACCTCCCGCCCCACCCCCTCCATTTCTCTCTTGCGCCGTGCTCGGTACTATGGATTTTGGCACAGAGGAGCCGCATGGGCCCCCTGGAGCGTGGGACCGGGTCACAATTGAGACCCCTGAGACCCCTATAGCTACTCCCCTGGGTCTCTCCATAAAGAAGACCCGTCATCCCTTATTTTTATCACAAGGGATATTTATATTCCCTATAATAAGACTAAAAGTGATCGAAATAAATTAAGGGGACAGCATAAAAAACATGAAAGCGCCCCATCCCTCCATTTTTGCATGCAGAAGCGAATGCATACATAAGCCACGCACGCATATGTAAACAGTGTTCACACCACACATGTGCGGTATCGCGGTGAATGTTAAAGCGAGAGCAATAATTCTAGCACCCCACAACTATAAACAGTAACCTATAAAAAATGTTTAAAGCGTTGCCTACGAAGGTTTGTAACCACTACCCGGCAGCATCCTGGACTTTGAGTGGGGGGGGGGGGGGCGGTACTTGGATGATGGGCTGCAGCTGCAGGCATCATTCAGATATCATTCTGATTCAACTCCGGCCATTCCCTGCACTGTAAAAACAATCATAGCCGATGTTCAGCCGCTATGATGGGACGCCACTCTTCTACCGTCTCCCCTGTGCGATCGGCAAACCAGAGAAGGAATCCACCGGCGGTGGAAGTTTACCATAAAGAATACCGTGGACCAGATGGACCAGAATACCATACCACGGTATTCTTTACCATAAAGAATACCGTGGACCAGATGGACCAGAATACCATACCACGGTATTCTTTACCATAAAGAATACCGTGGACCAGATGGTCTCCAGCAATCTCTATGACTTTCGGAGACCAGGCACGACGTTATGACATCACGTCCGGCCCGGCAGTTGTAAACGCGGTCGTGTACTCATTTATTTATTTTTTTACCTAAGGCTTTCCAGCCTAGAAGGGAGATGTGGGGCCTTATAGACCCCACATCTCTCCATAAAGAGGACCTGTCATACTCCATTCCTATTACAAGGGATGTTTAGATTCCTTGTAATAGGAATAAAAGTGATCAAAAAAATAAATAATTTTTAATGGAAAGTATAAAAAAAAAAAAAAACAATTAAAAAAACAAAGAAAAGCGCCCCCGTCCCTGCGTGCTCACATGCAGGAGCAAATGCATACGTGCGTCGTGCCCACATATGTTACATAGTTACATAGTAGGTGAGGTTGAAAAAAAGACACAAGTCCATCAAGTCCAACCTATGTGTGCAATTATATGTCAGTATTAAATTGTATATTCCTGTATGTTGTGGTCGTTCAGGTGCTTATCTAATACTTTCTTGAAACTATCAATGATCCCCGCTGAGACCACCGCCTGTGGGAGGGAATTCCACATCCTTGCCGCTCTTACAGTAAAGAACCCTCTACGTAGTTTAAGGTTAAACCTCTTTTCTTCTAATTTTAATGAGTGGCCACGAGTCTTGTTAAACTCCCTTTTGCAAAAAAGTTTTATCCCTATTGTGGGGTCACCAGTATGGTATTTGTATATTGAAATCATATCCCCTCTCAAGCGTCTCTTCTCCAGAGAGAATAAGTTCAGTGCTCGCAACCTTTCCTCATAACTAATATCCTCCAGACCCTTTATCAGCTTTGTTGCCCTTCTTTGTACTCGCTCCATTTCCAGTACATCCTTCCTGAGGACTGGTGCCCAGAACTGGACGGCATACTCCAGGTGCGGCCGGACCAGAGTCTTGTAGAGCGGGAGAATTATCGTTTTATCTCTGGAGTTGATCCCCTTTTAATGCCAATATTCTGTATGCTTTGTTAGCAGCAGCTTGGCACTGCATGCTATTGCTGAGCCTATCATCTACTAGGACCCCCAGGTCCTTTTCCATCCTAGATTCCCCCAGAGGTTCTCCCCCCAGTGTATAGATTGCATTCAGATTTTTGCCACCCAAATACATTATTTTACATTTTTCTACATTGAACCTCATTTGCCATGTAGTTGCCCACCCCATTAATTTGTTCAGATCTTCTTGCAAGGTTTCCACATCCTGCGGAGAAGTTATTGCCCTGCTTAGCTTAGTATCATCCGCAAATACAGAGATTGAGCTGTTTACCCTATCCTCCTGGTCGTTTATGAACAAATTAAATAGGATTGATCCCAGCACAGAACCCTGGGGGACCCCACTACCCACCTCTGGCCTTTCCGAGTACTCCCCATTTATCACCATCCTCTGAACTTGCCCTTGTAGACACTTTTCAATCCATGTACTCACCCTATGGTCCATGCCAACCGACCTTATTTTGTACAGTAACCGTTTATGGGGAACTGTGTCAAATGCTTTTGCAAAATCCAGATATACCATGTCTACAGGCCTTCCTTTATCTAGATGGCAGCTCACCTCCTCATAGAAGGTTAGTGGATTGGTTTGGCAAGAACGATTCATCATGAATCCATGCTGATTACTGCTAATGATACCATTCTCATTACTAAAATCTAGTCCCTCAGCATCCCCTCCAAGAGTTTACATACTATTGATGTTAGGCTAACTGGTCTGTAATTCCCAGGGATGTATTTTGGGCCCTTTTTAAATATTGGTGCTACATTGGCTTTTCTCCAATCACCTGGTACCATTCCCGTCAGTAGACTGTCAGTAAAAATTAGGAACAATGGTCTGGCAATTACTCGACTGAGTTCCCTAAGTATCCTTGGGTGAAAGCCATCTGGTCCCGGTGATTTATTAATGTTAAGTTTCCCAAGTCTAATTTTTATTCTGTCCTCTTTTGTATTATATTATGGGTTTTTTTTTTGCATTAAAATTCATTATAATGTATTTTTTTTTTTAAATCACCATTTTATTCTCTAGGATCTTTGCTAAATATATATATATATATATATATATATATATATATATATATATATATATATATATATATTTGGGGATTCTATGTAATTTTCTAGCAAATAATATAGATTTTTGTAAAACTTTTTTTTTGTCTCTAATAAGAAATGGGTTATATTTTCTTTATCAACACCAATAATAATAATAATAAATAGGTTCTCTAGTAAGGAATGGGTTATATTTTATTGAATAATAATAATATGAATAATAAATAGGTTCTCTAGTAAGGATTGGGTTATATTTTATTGAATATTTTTTATTATTATTATTATTAATAATAATAATAATAATAAATAGGCTCTCTAGTAAAGAATGGGTTATATTTTATTAAATATTATTATTATTATTATTATTATTATTATTATTAATAATAAATTGGTTCTCTAGAAAGGAATGGGTTATATTTTATTGTATATTATTATTTTTATTATTATTATTATTAATAATAATAATAATAATAATAATAATAAATAGGTTCTCTAGTAAGGATTGGGTTATATTTTATTGAATATTTTTTATTATTAATAATAATAATAATAATAAATAGGCTCTCTAGTAAGGAATGGGTTATTAATTATTATTATTATTATTATTATTATTATTAATATTAATAATAATAATAATAATACTAATAATAAATTGGTTCTCTATAAAGGAATGGGTTATATTTTATTTAATATTATTAATAATAATAATAATAATAATAATAATAATTAGGTTCTCTATTAAGGAATGGGTTATATTTTATTGTATATTATTATTATTATTATTATTATTATTATTAATAATAATAATAATAATAATAAATCGGTTCTCTAATGAGGAATGGGTTATATTTTATTTAATATTAATAATAATAATAATAATAATAATAATAAATAGGTTCTCTAGTAAGGAATGGGTTATATTTTATTGAATAATAATAATAATAATAATAATAAATTGGTTCTCTAGTAAGGAATGGGTTATATTTTATTTAATAAGAAGCTTCATCTCTGCAATGCTATAGACTGATAGAGCGCTGCACTGCAATCCTGTCCTACACACCCCCCACCCTGCCTGATATCTTATAACAGGGATACATTGTTATCATTACACTTTTGTGATACAATAGAGAAGTGTGATGTAAAAAGAGCTGAAATTGAAGCGCCACATCATCTGGAGGTCCAGATACAACTTTATTCCATTAAAGGTCAGGAGTACAATTAAAAAAGTAGCCAAACGCATTTTGGGGATCTATGTGTCCCCTTCATCAGGGCTATAAAGAACATAAGAAGATGTTCATATCATTCTGATATTGATAAAATATCCCCTCCGCAGGGTCATAATTAAAACAAACACAGTCAATAGTAATGAGAGTGTCACAATAATTAACATGTGCACTGAACAAAAATGGTAATATGGGTGCTGAAGAGAAAAAAAAAACCTATATTAAAATAATAATAATAATAATAATAATAATAGTGGCTATTAATGAAATGATACATTGTGGGTGATATGGTAACCTAATGATAAAAAAAAAAAAATTGGGTAAAAACTCTCAAAACTGGTATGTGTATTTATTGAACCATACCTTATACTATGATAATTGGAAAAATAATAGCATATTAGTATTAATAATAATAGTGTTACTAATAATAATGATAGTACTAATAATAGTCATAATTGTTAAAATGATACATTCTCGGTACAATATTCCCCCATTCAGAATAATGTCCTTGGTGTCTAGACAGATTTATCACATCCCCCTTCAATCCAATG
The DNA here is from genome assembly GCF_037356315.1 of Lithobates pipiens. Classification (NCBI taxonomy): domain Eukaryota; kingdom Metazoa; phylum Chordata; class Amphibia; order Anura; family Ranidae; genus Lithobates; species Lithobates pipiens. Next base: position 616,761,455 of record NW_027507758.1, on the reverse strand, counting down.
ATATCTGTGCACACCCTACACCCAACACAGCATAGAGGGGCTCGGTGAAGGTGGCGGTGAAGGTGTGGAGGTGGCGGAGGGGGGCACCCATATAGAAGGAGATCTGTCCGGCCTCATAATCCAGATATACCCGGACTCGCTTACCAGGAACAACATAACGGAGCTCGGTCTCATTTTTATCATGTAATGCTTTATATTTTGGACCCTTCCTGCCCAAACCCCAGGACACGTCATTCCTTCCAATCAAGGAGTCTCCACCATCCCTGTCTATACTGGCATAACACATCCCAATAATCCAGTTACTGGATCTGTGGAGATCTACTTCCCAGTAATGTTTCCCTGAGGAGAAACTCCGACTGCCTAAAACTTGATTATAATTTTTAAATCTCTCCTTGGTTAATGGACCAGGCTTGTATGGACCCGTCTTGGTTGCAGTCTTCTTGTCATATGAGATAGTTACATTAGTATGAACTGTGTCCTCATCCAATAATATGTCTACAGCTTTCTGTATAAAGGTCCCTCCGATCACACCACATATTATATTCGATAAACCTGTGCTGATCATATGTGAGGCCCCAGCAAGATCTCTTCCATCATGGAGGAGTTTCTCATATCTCTCGCTGTCCTCATCTCCGTCCACAGTATCACACAAGTCTCCTGCGTCTGGTTCCTGTAGGACGGTCAATGGATCCGTCATGGCACAGAGCTCCTCTAAGGGATGCATCTTCCTGGAGAGCTCCTCCATCTTTAACTCCAACTTCTGGATCAGATTATTGACTAGGCGTAAGATCCGCTCTGCAGGTCTTGAGATCTCACCCAAGATTTTCTTCTCCAGGTCTTCCAGACGTCTCCTGAGGTCCCTGAACAGGGCAGTGACTCTCTCCGTTTCACCATCTGCTTTGCCTTGTACATTTGCCAGGTGTTCCTGCAAACTCCGGACTCTTTCTTCTGTATTCTCTCTCTTAGTAATTAGTTTCTCCAGATTATATGTCAGTTTCTTCTTCTTCTTTATGAAGGCCTCTTCCAATGTCTCCACCTGGTGTCCTCGATGTTCTCCAAATATAATGCAGGAGACACAAATACAGGCAGAGTCCTCGGTGCAGTAATACTCCAGGATCTTCTTATGGACGGGGCATTTCCTATTCTCCGGGGTGGTGGTGGGGTCACATAAGACGTGTTCTGGTGACTTGCTGTGGACTCTCAGATGGTCATCACATAGAGAAGCCTCACAATGCAGGCAGGACTTCCCGGCAGGTACGGAGGAGTGAATACAGTAAGTACAGGAAATGCCGGACTTCTCGGGATCTTGTGGAGCAGACAGGAAACGCTGAGTGATGTTACGTAGAAATACATTTCTGTACGGTAAAGGCCGGTTCTGGAACTCTTCCCTGCACTGAGGACAGGAATAACCTCCAAAGCCCTCCTGTGTATCCAACGCACGGTCAATGCAGACCCGGCAGAAGTTGTGTCCACATTCCAACATGACGGGATCCGTATAAATGTTCAGGCAGACAGGACAATCCAGCTCCGCTCTCAGGTCTGAGGACGCCATCGCTGATAGAAGAGAGAGAAATGAAGAAAGTTTCTTATTCTCCAAAACCAGTTGTCTAGTGAGGGATGTTCCTCCTAAGGATGTGGTCAATGTGAGCACAAAGGAGATGTAAATGTCACAATACACAGCTGAAAGGTAATTGAAAAAAACATGAATAAATAATCAATGGTCCCACCCAAAAACAAACCAAACAATGGAAACAGCCAGGTCTGCTCCTTTTTGACCACCTTCCCCTCAGGCCAATTCTGACTTTTCTCACATACGTGTAAAAATCGGATTTTTTTATTTATTTTTTGCTAGAAAATGACTTAGAACCCCTAAACATTATATATTTTTGTTTTAAAGTAGGGACCCTGGAGATTAAAATGGTGGGTGTTGGCAATGTGATGCGGCAAACGCATCAACCTAGACTTAAATGTATGACCTTTAATGTCAGAAACCAGGAATGGTAGAAATGGAGTGGAATGAAAAAATAATTACGTTTTAATATTTTTTTTTTTAAAGTGCGCCTGTTCCCCTCCCCCGTGCTCGTGCACATCAGTCCCACACGCGTGCAAGCAGAAATTGTCCCACGCATGTGAGGGATCGCAAGCAGAAATTGTCCCACGCATGTGAGGGATCGCAAGCAGAAATTGTCCCACGCATGTGAGGGATCGCAAGCAGAAATTGTCCTACGCATGTGAGGGATCTCAAGCAGAAATTGTCCCACGCATGTGAGGGATCTCAAGCAGAAATTGTCCCACGCATGTGAGGGATCGCAAGCAGAAATTGTCCCACGCATGTGAGGGATCGCAAGCAGAAATTGTCCCACGCATGTGAGGGATCGCAAGCAGAAATTGTCCCACGCATGTGAGGGATCTCAAGCAGAAATTGTCCCACGCATGTGAGGGATCGCAAGCAGAAATTGTCCCACGCATGTGAGGGATCGCAAGCAGAAATTGTCCCACGCATGTGAGGGATCTCAAGCAGAAATTGTCCCACGCTTGTGAGGGATCGCTACGTATGTCAGATCATGGGCAGTAATACAAGCACCAGAAATCCTCCTGTAAATCTAAAGTGGCAACCTGTAATGGCGTTTAAAGCGCATGGATAGTTAAATTTACATAATTTGTTGCCGTGGAACGAGTGACACGTTCGGTATCTATTTACTTGGTGTGACTTCATCTTTTATATTGTACCAAACACTTTTTTTATTATAATATATTCATTTTACTATAATATAAGAATATATTTTTATTGTAATATAATTATTATATTGCGTTTTTGCACATTAAATTTTTTTAAAAAAAGTGTATTTTTTTTCCACATACAAAAGTGCATTTCAAAAACCGCTGCACAAATACCCTGCGATAGAAAAAATTGCAACACCCACCATTTTATTCTCTAGGGCCTCTGCTTTAAAAAATTTTTATACGTGTGTATATATATATATATATATATATATATATATATATATATATATATATATATATATATATATATATATATATATATATAAAAAAAAATATATATATATATATATATATATGAGAGAGAGAGAAAGAGTACAATAGAATAACACATATATGTGAGCTGATATTATGTTATGATATTATAATATATATATATATAGAGAGAGAGAGAGAGAGAGAGAGAGAGAGAGATAGAGAGAAAGAGAGAACAATAGGATACAATAGAATAACACATATATGTGAGCTGATATTATGATATATATATATATATATATATATATATATATATATATATATATATATATATATATTAGAATAGAATAACCCATATATGTGAGCTAATATTGCTGCTCACCCCAAAGTGTTTGTACAATGGAAAGGTTTCCTCATGGGGTTTTTTTAGCAGCCAAAAAATTGTTCAAAGATTTTAATTCAAATATTTTATTATATCAATATAATAAAATATTTTAATTAAAATCTTTGAACAGTTTTTTGGCTGCTAAAAAATGCCATGAGGGAACCTTTCCATTTTTATATATATATATATATATATATATATATATATATATATATTCATATAGATGTTTGGGGTTCTAAAAAAAATTCTAGCAAAAAAATAAATAAAAAATACTGATTGTTACATGTAAACAAAAAGTGCCAGAAAAGGTCTGGAGCTAAATAAAATAATTTCACTTTAATGCCAGAAACCAGGAACGGTGTGAAACATGCAAGGTGTGTCTAAAAACTAGATTGTGGGGGTGTATACGGGGCCCCAGGGATGGTTTTCACAATAGGGCCCTACACAGATTCAGATTTAATTAACCTGCATACAAATTGTCTTCCAGACCTGCAGACAATACGGGCACTTTGGGTTGAATGGGAAACCAGTGATTGGAATGGTAATGGCTTCTCAGACAGAAAGGTGTGCAGATCAAATCAATTAACACCCAAAACAGCAAAAATAAAAAAGGTACTCCTAGAATGAAAAGCCATCACCATTCTTTACTCATATGCACCATTTATCTTTAACCACCTGAAGACCAGGTCTTTTTTGGCACTATTGTTTTTCAAGTACAAATCTGTATTTTTTTTCTAGGAAATTACTTACACCCCCAAATACTATATATATATATATATATTTTTTTTTTTTTAGAGAATAAAATGGTGGGTGTTGGAATTTTTTATGCCACACGGTATTTGCTCAGCGGTTTTTCAAACGCGTTTTTTTAGAAAAAAATACACTTTAATTAATTTTAATGCACAAAAATAATAATATAATACCCAATTGTTTGTTAACCACTTCAGCCCCGGAAGCTTTACCCCCCCTTCATGACCAGGTCATTATTTCCGATACGGCACTGCGTTACTTTAACTGACAATTGCGCGGCCGTGCACCGCTGTACCCAAATAAGATTGGTGTCCTTATTTTCCCACAAATAGAGCTTTCTTTTGGTCTTTTGATCACCTCTGTGGTTTTTATTTTTGCGCTAAAAACGAAAAAATAAAATTTTGAAAAAAACAAAATATTTTTTACTTTCTGCTATAAAACATTTCCAATAAAAAAAAAATGTAAAAAATCTAATTTCTTCATTAATTTAGGCCAATATCTATTCTGCTACATGTGTTTGGTAAACAAAAAAATCCCAATAAGCGTATATTGATTGGTTACCCAAAAGTTATCGCATCTACAAACTAGTGGATTTTTTCTGGAATTTTTTATTTATTTGTTTTTACTAGTAATAGCGGTCAGTGATTTATTTATTTTTTAATCACTTTTATTCCTATTACAAGTAATGTAAACAGCCCTTTAATAGAAATAAGGGGCGACAGGTCCTCTACCGATCATAGAGGTGATCAGAGACAATCTGATTTCTCTTCACCTCTATGGCCAGCCATGCGAACCGTTGGACCGTCTCCCGGGCTGGAAGGTAAAAATGGTAAGACCAAGAAACCCTGATGAGCAGCTTCTAACCCCTCCAGCTGCTTCTAAGTGATACAGTGGCTAATCAGCTGCTCTGATCGCTTTTATGAAGAAAAAAAAAATACCGGGGTTATGGTCATGCCCGTCTTTAATATTGATTGGACCTTGGGTGACAATTTTCTTTGGGCCCCCTTGCATGCAATTTCGCTCCCCCCCTGCTTTAAACCTACAATAAATAGCAGCTAAACTCAGTTTAGTGTAGTAGATCAGGCAACAATTGTGATTGGTTGTTAGAGGTTACGGCATAACATTACCACTCACTCTTTAGTTGCTAGAGGTTACAGCACATAATTTCTGCTTGCTGATTGCTTACTAAAGGTTACTGCACATCATCATCGCTCACCCATTGGTTTCTGTGGCTAGGGGCGGTGTGATCAGTGGTAGTGGTGGTGTGAGGTGGAATGGTATTAATGGCAGTGCTGGGGGCAGGTGTAAAAATTGGCAGTGCTAGGGGGTTGATGGAATCGGTGGCAGTGCTGGGGGGTGGGATCAGTGGCAGTGCTGGGGGGATGGGGGGTGGGATGAGTGAAGATAGTGCTGGTGTGGATGTTATGAGTGGCAGTGCTAGTGGAGAGATGGGATAGGTAGCAGTGGTTGGGGGGGGGGGATGGGATCAGTAGCAGTGCTGGGGGGGAGTGGCAGTTCTTGGGGTTGATGTGATTAGTGGCAGTGCTGGGTGCAGATCAGTGACACTCACTTGTCCACTCAGTTCCCCCTGCTTGAATGAGAGAGAGAGGGAGAGGGAGAGGGGAGAGGGGTCAGAGGGGGATCAAAATGAGGGGGGTGAGAGAGGGGTCAGAGAGGAGGGTGAGAGGGAGAGAGTGGGGTTGGGGGGGGATCAGAGAGAGGGTGGTCAGAGAGGGGTCAGAGAGGGGTCAGAGAGGTGGTGAGAGTGAGGAGAGAGAGAGAGGGTCGGGGAGAGGGGGTGAGAGAGAGAGAGAGAGAGAGAGGGGGGGTCAGAAAGGGGGATGAGAGAGAGGTGTCAGAGGGGGGCGAGAGAGAGAGAGAATGGTCAGAGAGAGAGAGAGAGAGGGTGAGAGAGAGTGGTCAAAGAGAGAGGGGGTGAGAGAGAGGGGTCAGAGAGAGAGAGAGGGGTCAGAGAGAGAGAGGGAGTCAGAAAGGGGGGTCAGAGAGGGGGGTCAGAGAGAGGGGTCAGAGAGAGGGGGATTGGGGGGTGAGAGAGAGGGGTCAGTGAGAAATGCCCAGTACCTTCCATAGGACATTCAAGGTGAGAAATGGGTTAGAGAGAGGGGGGTCAGAGAGGGGGTGTGTGAGAGAGTGGTCAGAAGGATGGGGAGAGGGGGTCCAAGGGGGGTGAGAGAGAGAGGGGTCAGAAAGGGGGCAGGGTGAGAGATGCCCAGTACCTTCTATAGGACATTCATGCTGGCCAGCAGCGGGCAGGGCCCATTCTCCTTCTGGTTGAGGTGCTCTGCTTCTCCCACATGATTGATAGATCGCTGTCAGTGCTGTAAGTGGAGAGGAGGGCGGATAGCAGTCCCTGGCTGCCTGCGCCTCCTGAGTCTCCTCGTGGGGGCCCTGATCTGCCTGTCCTTCGCCGCTGTCAGAGCTGGAAGAGGAGGGCGGATAGCTGTCCCTGGCTGCTTGCATCTACCGCGGGTCCCCAATCCGCCTGTCCTCCGACCGCTGTCAATTCTGACAGTGGAGAGGAGGGCGGACATCGGTCCCTGGCTGCCTTCACCTCCTGCGGGTCCCTGATCCACCTGTCCTCCGGCCCGCTGTCAGAGCTGGGAGTTAGGAGGAGGGCGGAGGAATCCAGGCTCTGGGTGGTGCCGCAGTGCCAGGTATGCTGCACCTGCTACTTCTCACCTCTCCGGTCGTAAGGGAGCTCTCCCATGACAAGGGGCTCAAGGGTCAGCTGCTTTGAGCCCCTCAACAATGACTGGGCCCTGGGCAGCTGCCCCTTTTGCCCCATGTTAAAGACGGCCCTGGTTAAGGCCGATAGCTTCATCTGAAATCCTAGTAAAACACTTTGAAGCCGCAACGTATGCACTAAACTGAAGTATTGGGACACCCCTCCAAATCATTGGATTCATTCTACAAACATTTGTGAAAGATGGACTCACTCTCAGGAGCTCAGTGAATTCAAGCGTGCTACCGTGATAGGACCTGCGCAATAAATCCATCCCTGAAATTTCCTTGCTACCAAATATTCCACGGTCAACTGTTAGTGGTATGATAACAAAGTGGAAGGAACTGGGAACAACAGAAACTCAGCCACAAAGTGGTAGGCCACGTAAAATGATAGAGCGGGGTCACCACACGCTGAAGCTCACAGAGCGCAGAAGTCGGCAACTGTCTGCAGAGTCAATATCTACAGACCTCCAAACTTCTTGTGGCCTTCAGACTAGCACAAGAACATTGGGTCCAGAGCGGTGGAGACGCGTTCTCTGGAGTGACGAATCACGCTTCTCTATCTGGCAATCTGATGGACATGTCTGCATTTGGTGGTTTCCAGGAGAGCGCTACTTGCCTTGAATGCATTATGCCAACTGGTGAAGAAGGGACTATGGTGTGGGGTTGTTTTTCAGGGGTTGGGCTTGGACCTTTAGTTCCAGTGAAGGGACCTCTTAAGGCGTCAGCATACCAAGACATTTTGGACAATTTGTTGCTCCCAACTTTGAGAGAACATCTTGGGGATGGTCCCTTCCTGTTCCAACATGACTACCCCACCAGTGCACAAAGCAAGGTCCATAAAGACATAGATGAGTGAGTTTGGGGTGGAGGAACTTGATTGTCCTGACTTCAACCCCATAGAACACCTTTGGTATGAATTAGAGTGGAGACTGCGATGCCAGGCATTCTCATCCAACATCAGTGCCTGACCTCACAAATGCGCTTCTGGAAGAATGGTCAAACTTTCCCATAGACACACTCCTAAACCTTGTGGACGGCCTTCCCAGAAGAGTCGAAGCTCTTATAGCTGCAAAGGGTGGGGCAACTCAATATTGAACCCTACAGACTAAGACTGGGATGCCATTAAAGTTCATGTGTGAGTAAAGGCAGGTGTCCCAATACTTTTGAAAATATAGTGTATATACGTATCGTGGTCTTGAAGTGGTTAACAGTACAAAGTAACATGATTACTTTTTATTACATGCACTTTATTTTTAATAAAATGTAATATGTATAAAATGTATAAAAAAAATATATATATTTAACCCTTAATAGCTCCCATTTTTATTATTTCTATTTTTCTAATGATTAATATTGTAACTTTTTTTGTATTTATTCTTAATAAATGTATTATTTATTATAAATTTTCTCTCTTTTTTTTATTATTATTAAATGCAACAAGAACATTTTAAAAATTACAAATTAAAAAAAATAACTTTATTTAGAAATAACTTTACAATGCTTTAAAGCAGAATCTTAATTTTAGCAGTTTCGTTTATAAAAAGGTACGTAGTCATTAATCCAGGGAATCTACATTAATTGTCTGCCAGAATTAAGTAGAAAATAAATGTTATCGTGTTTACATTTATTATCTAATTTCCTCCTCTAGCATTCATTGGAATTGTTACATTGTTAAAGCGGTAGTAAACCCGCAATTTTATTTTTTTTTTTTTTAAACCTGCAAAGCAAAATGCATAATGAGCTAGTATGCACCGCATACTAGCTCATTATGAAATACTTACCTTAGAACGAGGCCCCGACATCTGGCCCGATCCACGCCGAGGGAGCCGACATGCTCCCTCGGCGTCTCTTCCGGGTATCGCGGCTCCGGCGCTGTGAGTGGCCGGAGCCGCGATATCGTCACTCCCGCGCATGCGCGTGGGAGATTTCAGTCCGGCCGCACGAGCGCTGCCGGATTTTCACGGAGAGAACCCCCTTGTGCGCATGCGCCGCTGCAGTCAGCGGCGCATACCGAGGGGAATATCTCCTAAACCGTACAGGTTTAGGAGATATTATTTTTACCTACAGGTAAGCCTTATTATAGGCTTTCCTGTAGGTAAAAGTTAAAAAATTGACCATACTACCACTTTAACAATATACTTTTTTTTTTTTTCCTTGGACTCCTCAGCTAAATCCATTGTCCATCTCGGGTGGCATTTTATTACTCCCCATAATAAAAGAACTTTTATTTAGAAAAAAAAAAAAAAACAACCAAAAGAACATTCCTTTCCCCTGGTTCGCACAGAACAAATACTGTATACAGAATCATTGAATAAATAGCTACGTGATTTTTTTTTTTTTTTTTTTTTTAATGAAAAAAAAATTGCAGCACTCGCCATTTTATTCTCTAGGGCCTCTGCTTTAAAAATACTTATATAATATTTGGGATAATTTCCTAGCAAAAAATAATTATTTTTACTTGAAAAAAAAAAAATGTGTCAGAAAAAGGCCTGATTTTAACTTGAAACCAACAAATGTCAGAAAAAGGTTTAGTGTTTAAAGCGGAGTTCCAGTTATGATTTTATTTTTATTTTTTTACAGTATGCAGCTGCATTTTATATATATATATATATATATATATATATATATATATATATTTTTTTTTTTTTTTTTTTTTACTCACCTTTTTAGGTCTGTCGCTAGTGGTTCCCTCGTAATCTGCTTCTCCCTCTCCAAGGCGCCTGACATAATTTCTCTTGGCGCCCCTGTGCTCGCTAGTGCTCCTGGGAGATGTCTGTCATCATTTCCCGGGAGTCACCAGGCAGCGCCGAGGGCTGTAATTGGTGCTGCGGCCGCTGTTATATCGTGCATGCGCGAGAGCGAGGAGGTGCGTGCTGGTTACCCAGCACGCACCTCTACAAAGATATTCCAGGAAGCGATATCGATGTGGGCTTCACATGCCCACATTAAAGATGGAAACGGCCACAAACCAAAGAATACAATATTACAGTAAGGAATTTATATAGTTGAAAAATATATCTAGATCATTGTATATTATTATTATTATTATTACAGTAGCAATAATATTAGGATCCCCAAAAAAAAAAAAATAACAGAACGCCGATTTAAGTTTACAAACCAAATTGTATTCCTTAGATCTAAAGGACAAATCGTTACAATGTTTATACTTAAGTTCCACTGCTTGTGATTCTTGGCAGACTGCCCGTTTTTGGGTTTTTTTGGGGGTTTTTTTTCCCCTTTCTTTTGACGGCTGTGGCTTTAGCAGAGCAAAGAGAATTTTCTGCACAGAAAGAATCGGGAAATACTTTGTCAAGATCGCAACGGGGAAGAAAAAAAGAAATTGCGATCACGATTCTTAACGATTAATCACACAGATCTAGTTCCAAGCCTTTTCTGGCACTTTTTTTTTACAATCAGTATTTTGTGCTAGAAAATTTCTTAGAACTCCCAAACATTATATATATATATATATATATATATTTTTTTTTTCTATCTATCTATCTATCTATCTATCTATCTATCTATCTATCTATCTATCTATCTATCTATCTATATATATATATATATATATTTATTTATTTTTTAAAGCAGAGGTGCTAGAGAATAAAATGGTGGGTGGTGCAATTTATTTACGTCTTTGCGCAGCAGTTTTCAAAATGCAATTTTGTTTGGAAAAAATACAAATCTGAAAAAACACAATAATGATATCATAATAAAAAATATAATATTATATTATGTAAATATATTATAATAAAAAAAAAATGGTTTGGTACAATTTTAAAGATGATGTTACACCAAGTAAATAGATACCAAACATGTCACACTTTAAAATTGCGCACTTCCACGCAACGGCGACGAATGACGTAAATTTTACTATCCATAGGTGATGCTTCAAAAGCCTTTACTGGTTACCAGTTTGGCATTCCACGGGCGGTCTGGTGCTAAAATTATTGGGCTGGGTGCGATTGGCATTGACATATGCTTGCATGACCTATATGAGCATTTCCATTTGTGGTCGAGCATGGGGGGAGGGGGTGTAACGATATCAGTACTGGACACAACTTCAAAGGAGCTGTTATCTCCACAGAGAAAGCAGGACCAGGCTTGGTCTGTAATAACAGCTCATGTCGCCTGGCAGGATGTCCAGGCCTGTGGTAAACCTGTCACCCTCTCAATTCAGAGAACCAGCAGACAGCGGGTCGTAAATACCTCAGTGCACATAAAACGTAAACAGTGGAATAAGTATGACATTTCAGCATGTTTCCTAACTTCCAAAGTAATAATGGCATATTTACAGTGGCAGCTGGTGCTCAAAATTTTTTCGGAGGGGGGGTGTGCAAATTTTTTTTTAAAAAAAATCATCAATTGCAGCCACTGTGCCCTCAAACACAGCCACTGTGCCCATGAAACGCTGCCACTGTGCCCATGAAACGCAGCCACTGTGCCCATCAAACGCTGCCAGCATGCCCATCAAATGCTGCCCGTCTGCCCAAAATATACTACCAGTGTGCCCATCAAAAGCTGCCAGCCTGGTCATCATATGATGTCAGTGTCCCCCTCAAATGCTTCCAGTCTGCCCATCATATGCTTCCAGTCTGCCCATCATATGGTGCCCATCAAATGCTGCCAGCGTGCCCCTCAAATGCTGCCAGTGTGCCCATCATATGCTGCCAGCGTGCCCATCAAATGCTGCCAGCGTGCCCCTCAAATGCTGCCAGTGTGCCCATCATATGCTGCCAGCGTGCCCATCAAATGCTGCCAGCGTGCCCACTATATGCTGCCAGTGTGCCCATCATATGCCGTCAGCGTGCCCATCATATGCTACCAGTGTCCCTCCCGAGACACCCCGCTCACACACACCCCCGCGGATAGAACGTGGGATACCCTGCTCAGACCCCCCCGTGGATGGATCACGGTGTACCCAGCGCGCTCACGCACCCCCCTGGATGGTTTGCTGGAGGACCAGTGCTTACCTTAAGGTACTCATCAAATGCAGCCACTGTGCCCATCAAACGCTGCCACTGTGCCCAAACGCTGCCAGTGTGCCCATCAAATGCTGCCAGTGTGCCCATCATATGATGTCAGTGTGCCCATCAAATGCTGCCAGTGTGCCCATCATATGCTGCCAGTGTGCCCATCAAATGCTGCCAGTGTGCCCATTATATGCTGCCAGCGTGTCCATCAAATGCTGCCAGTGTGCCCATCATTTGCTGTCAGTGTACCAATAATATGCTGCCAGTGTGTCCATAAAATGTTGCCAGTCTGCCCATCAAATGCTGCCAGAATGCCCATCATATGCTGCCAGTGTGCCCAACAAATGCTGCCAGTGCCCCTCCCGGGACACCCCGCTCACATACTCCCCCCCCCCACGGATGGATCGCGGGATACCCCGCTCAGACCCCCCGTGGATGGATCGCGGTGGACCCCGGCTCGCTCACGCACCCCTGTGGATGGATTGCAGGAGGACCAGTGCTTACCTTTAGGTGCCCATCAAACGCAGCCACTGTGCCCATCAAACGCTGCCACTGTGCCCAAACGCTGCCAGTGTGCCCATCAAATGCTGCCAGTGTGCCCAAACGCTGCCAGTGTGCCCATCAAATGCTGCCAGTGTGCCCATCATATGATGTCAGTGTGCCCCTCAAATGCTGCCAGCGTGCCCATCAAATGCTGTCAGTGTACCCATAAAATGCTGCCAGTGTGCCCATAAAATGTTGCCAGTCTGGATGGATCGCAGGGCACCCCAGCTCGCTCGCATGTAACAATGTAAATATAATAAATAAATAATACATATTGTTAAATAAAAAATGTAAATATAATAAATAATACATATTATTAAATAAAAAATGTAAATGTAATAAATAAATAATACATATTAAATAAAACATTTAAATATAATAAATAAATAATACATATTAAATTAAAAAAATGTAAATATAATAAATAATACATATTATTAAATAAAAAATGTAAATATAATAAATAAATAATACATATTAAATTAAAAAAATGTAAATATAATAAATAAATAATACATATTAAATAAAAATGCAAATATAATAAATAAAAATACATATTAAATTAAAAAAATGTAAATATAATAAATAATACATATTATTAAATAAAAAATGTAAATGTAATAAATAAATAATACATATTAAATAAAAAATGTAAATATAATAAATAAATAATACATATTAAATTAAAAAATGTAAATATAATAAATAAATACATATTGTTAAATAAAAAATGTAAATATAATAAATAATACATATTATTAAATAAAAAATGTAAATATAATAAATAAATAATACATATTGTTAAATAAAAAATCTAAATATAATAAATAAATAATACATAATGAATAAAAAATCTAAATATAATAAATAAATAATACATATTAATTCAATTAGAAAATTAAATAAATACATCATAAAACACTTAAAATTGAAAGCATCCCCCGCACAAATGGGAATGCTTGTGTAGGTCCCGCAAGCATATGTCAACAGCGATCGCACTGAGCGCAATAACGCTACCACCTGAACTCCAGTTTAACGCTAAACTGATAACCTATAAAAAAAGCTTTTAAATTGTCATCCATGGAGATTTTTAGGCACCGTAGTTTGTCACCCCTTCCACAGGCGTGCGCAATTTTAAAGAGTGACATGTTAGATATCTATTTACTCAGCATAACATCATCTTTTATATTTTACAAAAAAAAATAAAAAAATTGGGTATTATATTGTGTTTGTATGCCCTAAATATCATTAAAACGTGTATTTATTTATTTTCGAAAAATCTGTGCAAATATCGTGCAACATAAAAAAAATCGCAACACCCACCATTTTAATCTCCAGGGTTTCTACTTTCAAAAAATATATACTGTTTAGGGGTTCTAAGTAATTTTCTAGAAAAAAAAACAAATGCTGATTTTTTTTTTTACACGTAACTGAGATGTGTCAGAATTGGCCTGGGGGGGGGGGGGGGGGGGGGTGGTTAAAGAGAACCAGTCCTGACTGAGTTAGCCTTGTTTTGTTTGTTTTTGGGTGGGGGTCATTGATTTTTTTTTTTTTTTATTGTCTTTCAGCTGTGTTTTGTGACCTTTTACATTTCCTTTGTGCTCACACTGGTCACATTCTTAGCCTCGTCCTGTGGAGGAACTTCTCTGGTTTTTGGAACTTTGTTCATTTCTCTCTCTTCTATCAGCAATGGCGTCTTCAGACCTGAGAGCGGAGCTGGACTGTTCCATCTGCCTGAACATTTATACGGATCCCGTCATGTTGGAATGTGGACACAACTTCTGCCGGGTCTGCATTGACCGTGCGTTTGATACCCAGGAAGGGTCTGGAGATTATTTCTGTCCTCAGTGCAGGGCAGAGTTCCGGGAGAGGCCTTCACCGCACAGGAATATCACTCTACGTAACATCACTCAGCGTTTCCTTTCTGCTCCCCAAGATTCAGAGAAGTCCGGCATCTTCTGTACTTACTGTATTCACTCCTACGTACCTGCCGTGAAATCCTGCCTGCATTGTGAAGCTTCTCTATGTGATGACCACCTGAGAGTCCACAGCAAGTCACCAGAACACGTCTTATGTGACCCCACCACCACCCCGGAGAACAGGAAATGCCCCGTCCATAAGAAGATCCTGAAGTATTACTGCACCAAGGACTCTACTTGTATCTGTGTCTCCTGCAGTTTAACTGGAGAACATCGAGGACACCAGGTGGAGACCCTACAGGAGGCCTCCACCAAGAAGAAGAAGAAACTTACAAATAATCTTCAGAAACTGATTACTAAGAGAGAGAAGACAGAAGAAATAGTCCGAAGTCTTCAGGAATACAGGGGAAGAGTACAAGGAAAAGCAGATCATGAAGTAGAGGGCGTCACTGCCCTATTCAGAGACCTCAGGAGACGTCTGGAAGACCTGGAGAAAAGGGTCCTGGGTGAGATCTCCAGGCAGACAGAGTGGATCGTACCCGCAGTCGATGAACTTATCCAGGAGTTGGAATTAAAGATGGAGAAGCTGTCCCGAAGGATGCATCACTTTGAGGAGCTGTGTGCCACGACGGATCCATTGACCGTCCTACGGGAATCAGACGCAGGTGACTTGGGTAATACTGAGGATGAAGATGATGATGATGATGACAGAGTGTATCGTGATCAACTCCTCTACGATAGAGGGGAGCTGGATTTGTCTGTGGCCTCACGTATGTTCCGCACAGGCATGTTTGATATAATAACTGGTATTATGGGGGCTACTGGAGGGATCTACATCCAGAAAGCTGGAGACCTATTACTGGATGGGGACACGGCTCATACTGATGTATCTATCTCACATGATGGGAAGACTGTATCAAGGTCAGGCCGAAGCCAATTTCGCCCATATCCTTCGGAGAGATTTTCAAATTATTACCAAGTTTTAGGCAATCGGATTTTTCCCTCAGGACGGCATTACTGGGAAGTAGATGTTCAGAAATCCAATAACTGGAGAATCGGGATGTGTTATGACAGTTTATTAAGGGGTGGGGGTGACTCCTTGATTGGATGTAATGACGTGTCCTGGGGTTTGGTCAGAAGGGGTAAAGAGTATTCAGTGATACATGACAAGGGTTACATTGAGCTTCCTGACAATATTCCTGATGGCCGAGTCCGGGTCTATCTGGATTACGAGGCCGGGCAGATCTCCTTCTATATGGGTGCCCCCCTCCGCCACCTCCACACCTTCACCGCCACCTTCACCGAGCCCCTCTATGCTGTGTTGGGTGTATGGCATGCATGTATCTCGTTATCTTGAGGGGGGATCTGGATTTAAATGTGCTTCATATATGTTCCGTGTGGGTTTATCTGATATAATAACTGGTGTGATTGAGGGATCTATATGCAGAAAGCTGTAGAGATATTATTTGATAAGGGCAAATCTCGTAATGATGAATGTACATTATCTCATGATAAGAAGACTGCAACCAGGTCAGGTAGTAACCAGAATCACCCAGATGCTTCAGAGAGGGTTACAGATAATAAATCAAATTTTTTGGCAGTCGGAGTTTCTTCTTATGGCAATATTAAAGGGGTTGTAAACCTTTGTGGTTAAGGTGAAAAATTGGCAATGACCGCCCCCCCCCCCCCCCAATTTACTTACCTGAGCCCTGGAACTTGCGACGTGCTGTCTCTCCCTGCCCGGGGGTTCTCAGCTCTTGATTGGATAGATTGACAGCAGCGCAGCCATTGGCTCCCACTGCTGTCAATCAGATCCAATGACGCAGGCGCTGGAGGGGGCGAGACGGGGCCGAGTCGGGCATTCGTGTCTATGGATGCAAATGCTGGACTCGGGAGCGCGCCCGCAAGGTAACCCCCTTGGGGATGTGCCGGGGGGACCCTAGAAGCGCAGTTTCGGGCCCCACTAAAATAGGAGAGTCCAAAATCGAGTGAGCTGCGGATGGTAGCCATTCAGCGTCTAACTTCAGCTTGTTTCAGGTTCGACAAAAAAAAACCTGTAAGCTGATTGGTTTGTCTGCACCAGATTTTGCACCCTCCAGCTTTAGTAAATCCCAATGTGTGGGTCCTGATTGGCTAAAGCTGGCTACACAATATACAATTTTCTTGTTCGATTTCCACCAGATTTACCTTCAACTATGTGTCTGTAACACGGGGCAAAAGGGGCAGCTGCTCTGGGCCCAGTCGTTGTTGTGGGGCCCAAAGCAGCTGCCCCTTGAGCCCATACTGCCCGCAAATAGTTTGATAAGTGGATTCAGGAGGGCTTCAAGAAAAAATGTTTGCCCGGGGTCCAATCAATAGTAAAGACAGCCCTGACTATGTAGTACAAGGGCCTGCCTGATTGCATACAATTTGAACGTGTTTAGGTTTGACCTCATACTATATGGTTTTGAATCATTAAATCTAAAGGAAAATTGTGTAAGAAAATTGTATAATGTGTAGCCAGCTTGCTCTCTCTCTCTGGGTTGGCAGGTTTCTAGTGACTTCAGCAGTCAGTTTTCTGTATCTGAGTTCCCGGCTCCACCCACCGACTGTGGACGTAATGATGAAGATCCATTCTCTTTTTATTTAGAATTTTATATTATGGCGCTTGCAACAAGAGGAGTGAGACACCATGTCAGTCTATCACTAGTATAAAGTGCCTCTGTTGTAATGTATCTTTTATTCTAAAGGGTCCCCACTTTAATTTTTCACTATTACAAATGTGTTAATACTTGAATCTGTCCATAAAATAATGTGTTATAAAGAATTGCCCACCGCTTCACTCAGATGTATGGCAGCTGAGCGGCTGTTCTGTGCCAGATCACGTGCCCAGTATGTGATGGTGCACTGCCGGGTAGGGGGGGTGCACATGCTGTGCTCTGATTAGACATTGCACTAGCTGATACTGGTACTGTACATCAGGGGTCCCCAACCCCTGGCTAGTCCATGGCCTGTTGCTGATTAGGCTGCACAGCAGGAAATGAGCAGCAACTGCAGTCCGCACGGGCCTATCACAGACCTTGGGGGATGCTCATCTCGCGCTGTGTGGTCATGCCCGTGTGTCCCCTCCCGGGCTCCTCCGCCTGCCTTGCCAACAATGTCATCCAATCAGCGGGGCAGGGAGTGGGAGGAGCTGCAGATCGGAGTGGAGAGCTCCAACTGTCCCCTGCCCTGCTGCTAGGATGACATTGTCAGTCGTGCAAACGAAGGAGCCGGTGTTCTGACATATAGAGTCTGGCCATCTAAAAGTGTCTGACCCGTACTGCGCAGGCGCAGAGCTTGCGCAGTATGGAGCAGAAGGAGATTCGGAAAATCTCTGAAGATGAATGGCACCTGCGCCGTGAGTCGAGGTGCAAGACCCACCATCCAAGTGGACATAGGGCTGCACATATTAGAGGGCCCTTCGTGGGCTCGCTTCGCTCGCCACGCTTCGGGCACAGTCTCGCTGCACTCGGCTCTTTTTATTCTAACTCTATGTCCACTTGGATGGTGGGGCTTGAACCTGGACACAGTGCGCAGGCGACGTTCATCTTCGGCTATTTTCAGAATGTGCTTGCCCTGTGTACTGCGCATGCGCAGTGCACAGCGGACACTATCCGACGGGGGACACTATCCGACAGGACACCGGGAGAGGGCACATGGACTGTTAATAGTCTCTGCCCTGCAGGTAGGAGTTCTGAGCAGGGGAGGCCAAGATTGAAGGGAGGGGAGGGGCAGACTGCAATTAAGACAACCAGCCTTAAATTTAAAAAAAAGTAGAACATGGCTGCATTTTTTCCTACATAAAAACTGTACTGAAATGCGGCAAAACACATCAAAAATGCATTGCAGAGAAAAAAAAAAGGACATTTTGTGAAAAAGTTTTGGGGGAAAAAACAAACAAATGAAAACTCACTGCCATGCAGCAAAAAACACTCATGCAGAAATGCATCTGGACTGTGTTTCTGTAGTGTGAACCGGCCCTCAAACAGAGTAAATACACAATTAACAATGTTACTTTGTATCTCTCTATCTCCTGTCTGATCAATGTTTATAAACAATGTTACTTTGTATCTCTCTATCTCCTGTCTGATCAATGTTTATAAACAATGTTACTTTGTATCTATCTCCTGTCTAATCAATGTTTATAAACAATGTTACTTTGTATCTATATATCTCCCATCTGATAAATGTTTATAAACAATGTTACTTTGTATCTCTCTATCTCCTGTCTGATCAATGTTTATAAACAATGTTACTTTGTATCTATATATCTCCCGTCTGATCAATGTTTTTAACCACTTCAATACCAGGTACGTTTTCTCCTTCACTGGCACACCACACCACCGATCACCTGTGGCTTATCCTATGACGTCCAGTCAGGATAACTACTTAATCACTTTGCGGCCATCATTTTGCTATATGGCAAGCGGGAAGTGGTTAAACAATGTTACTTGTATCTCTCCATCTCCTGTCTGATCAATGTTTATAAACAATGCTACTTTGTATCTCTCTATCTCCCATCTGATCAATGTTTATAAACAATGTTACTTTATATCTCTCTATTTCCCGTCTAACCAATGTTTATAAACAATGTTACTTTGTATCTATCTCCTGTCTGATCAATGTTTATAAACAATGTTACTTTGTATCTCTCTATCGCCCGTCTGATCAATGTTTATAAACAATGTTACTTTGTATCTCTCTATCGCCCGTCTGATCAATGTTTATAAACAATGTTACTTTGTAGCAACTGTCTGTCCAGCTATTCAAACTGTCTCGCTGCTTTTCAAACGCTGTGCTTCACCTGGGGTGATGCATCTAATTTTATTTTCTGTAACTTGACCATTTGCTGTGAATGAATGCTTCTCACCTCCTTTTGGGATCTAATGCTGTGTACACACGATCGGAATTTCGGCCAGAAAAAGACCAATGAGAGCCTTTCATCAGAAAATGCGACCGTGTGTACGCTCCATCGGAATTTAGCTGTCCGAATGTCCGTCAGCCAAAAATTGATAGCATGTTCTCAATTTTCCCGACGGAAAAACTTTCTATCGGAAATTCCGATCGTGTGTATGCAATTCCGACATGCCAAAAACTCACGCATGCTCAGATTCAACTACGAGACGGAAGCTATTGGCTACTGGGTATTGAACTTCCTTTTTCTAGTCCCATCGTACGTGTTGTATGTCCCCGCGTTCTTGCCGGTCGGAATTTGGTGTGACCGCGTGTAGGCAAGACAGCTTGAGCTGAATTCCGTCGGAATTCCAGCGGGAAAACCATCAAAGCTTTTCCCGACCAAAATTCCGATCGTGTGTACGCTGCATAAGAGAAACTCCTCTTTTCAGGAGCCGGTCCTCTTTGCAATAATGGTGGTCTCCGCAGCGGATTCGCCGGGTAGAGGTGCCACGACGCTTCCGCCCATAGCTCTTAAAGGTACATTTTTTCAATGTCATTTTTTCAAATGACAATTTTTTTTATTCTTTTTTTTTTTTTGCATTTTAGTCCAAATATGAGATCTGAGGTCTTTTTGACCCCCCATCTCATATTTAAGAGGACCTGTCACGCTTTTTTTCTATTACAAGGGAGGTTTACATTCCTTATAATAGGAATAAAAGTGCCACCATTTTTTATTTTATTTTTTGAAAACAGTAAAAAAAATTAAAAAAAAATAAAAAAAAAATAAAATAAAATAAATAAGAAAAAAAAAATGTTTTTTTAAAGCTCCCCATCCCGACGAGCTCACGTGCAGAAGTGAGTGCATACGTGAGTAGCGCCCGCATATGAAAACGGTGGTCAAACCACACATGTGAGGTATCGCCGTGATCGGTAGAGCGAGAGCAATAATTCTAGCCCTAGACCTCCTCTGTAACGAAAAAACATGCAACCTGTAGAATTTTTTAAACGTGGAGAGTTTTGAGGGTAAAAGTTTTTGACGCCATTCCACGAGCGGGCGCAATTTTGAAGCGTGACATGTTGTGTATCAATTTACTCTTCACAACATTATCTTTCACAATAAAAATAAATAAATTGGACTAACTTTACTGTTGTCTTGTTTTTTTATTTTAAAAAAAGTGATTTTTTTTTTCAAAAAAAGTGCGCTTGTAAGACCGCTGCGCAAATACGGTGTGAAAAAAATTATTGCAATGACCGCGATTTTATTCTCAAGGATGTTAGAAAAAAACAATATATAATGTTTGGTGGTTCTAATTAATTTTGTTTTAAGCATGTAAACACCAAAATATCAAAACGAGGCTCGTCCTTAAGTGGTTAACCACTTCAATACCGGGCATTTTTGCCCCCTTCCTGCCCAGGCCAATTTTCAGCTTTCAGTGCTGTCGCATTTTGAATGACAATTGCGCGGTCATGCTACACTGTCCCCCACAAATAGAGCTTTCTTTTGGTGGTATTTGATCACCTCTGCGTTTTTTATTTCTTGCGCTATAAACAAAACATGACAAGTTTGAAAAAAACACATTATTGTTTACTTTTTGCTATAATAAATATCCCAATTTAAAAAAAATAAAATAAATGTCCTCAGTTTAGGCCGATACGTATTCTTCTAAATATTTTTGGTTAAAAAAATCGCAATAAGCGTATATTGATTGGTTTGCGCAAAAGTTATAGCGTCTACAAAATAGGAGATAGATTTATGGCATTTTTATTATTATTTTTTTTTTTACTCTTTTTTAATCGTGACTTTGACATTGCGATGGACACTTCGGACACGTTTGACACTATTTTGGGACCACTCACATTTATACAGCGATCGGTGCTATCAATATGCACTGATTACTGTATAAATGTCACTGGCAGGGAAGGGGTTAACACTAGGGGGCGATCAAGGGATTAAATGTGTTACCTAGGGAGTGATTCTAACTGTAGGGGGGGGGACTCACAGGGGGAGGAGACTGATCTGTGTTCCTCTGTACTGGGAACACACGATCGGTCTCCTCTCCCCTGACAGCGCGTGGATCCCCGACTCTGTTACCAGCAATCGCGGGTGCAGCTGCCGTGCACGCGCATCGGCTCCAGAGTCACGCGGCGCGCACGTATGCCCCCCCCTAGATGGCTGAGAAGCCCAGGACGTCATATGACGCCCACCTAGGATGGGAGATCCCTCCCGTGGAAGTCATTTGACTATGGGCGGGTTGGGAAGCGGTTAAGGTGGTAATGGAACTCACTTGGTTGCCTTATCTGCATTAAATTAAATGCAAATAAAGAGCGCAGGGGCGAAGACGCTTCATTTTCTTTCTTTTGGGAGTCCTTGGGGAGGAACAAAGCAATGCGACCCGAACACTCCCCTACTACTCCCCTACTCTAGAGTAATTCTGCCTGTGGGAATTGTGATTGGTGCCACCCGTAGGATTTGGGTGGTGCCTTTTGCAGAACCGTGGTGTCACTTCTGGTTTTCCCCCTGGCACTGGATGGAACTCAAGGCCTGAGCGGGGGCCTCCTCTCCAAGTCTACAATTCTAGGCCAGACCGGTAAGCACCGACGACGATGATATGGGAAGATGTGGTGGGTTACCCCCCGGTGGACTGCAAACTGAGTGGGCACTGCCTGCTGAAACAACTGCTGGATGCTGCTAGACACAGGAATGGAAGACTGGTTGCTTGGGCAAGTTGGGCTTAGTTCATGGACATGTCTGACTATTAGCTGGTGGTGGACTTCAAACTGGGCAACAGGAGCGGCCAGTCACACTGTCCCTGACTGACTCCCAGTCTCTGTGTGTTGCTGCTGACTGCGATGCATCACTGGGGACCCCTCATAATGGCACAGCAGGTATGCAGACCTGGGAACTCGGCACAGGGATGGTGGGAACCTCTCATAATGGGCACAGCAGCCAGCAGGTGCACAGAACCAGGAACTCTACACAGGGATGGTGGGAACCCCTCATAATGGGCACAGCAGGTGTCCATACCCGGGAACTCGGCACAGGGATGGTGGGAACCCCTCATAATGGCACAGCAGGGGCCCAGACCCAGGAACTCAGCACAGGGATGGTGGGAACACCTCATAATGGCACAGCAGGGGCCCAGACCCAGGAACTCAGCACAGGGATGGTGGGAACCCCTCATAATGGCACAGCAGGGGCCCAGACCCAGGAACTCAGCACAGGGATGGTGGGAACCCCTCATAATGGGCACAGCATGTGTCCAGACCTGGGAACTCAGCACAGAGATGATGGGAACCCCTCATAATGGGCACAGCAGGTGTTCAGACCCAGGAACTCAGCACAGGAATGGTTGGAACTCCTCATAATGGGCACAGCAGGTGTCCAGACCCGGAAACTCTGCTCAGGGATGGTGGGAACCCCTCATAATGGGCACAGCAGGTGTACAAACCCAGGAACTCAGCACAGGGATAGTCGGAACACCTCATAATGGGGAAAGCGGATGTCTAGACCCAGGAACTCAGCACAGGAATGGTTGGAACCCCTCATAATGGGCACAGAGGGTGTTTAGACCCGGGAACTCAGCACAGGGATGGTGGGAACCCCTTTTAATGGGCACAGCAGGTGTACATACATGGGAACTCAGGAAAGGGACGATGGTAACCCCTCATAATGGCACAACAGGTGCCCAGACCCAGGAATTCAGCACAGGGATGGTGGGAACCCTTCATGATGGGCACAGCAGCCAGCAGATGTATAGACATGGGGACACCTGATGTAAAGGGGGACTCTGATGAAGACACCTGATGTATAGGGGGACTCTGATTGGGGAAACCTGATGTAAAGGGGGGCACCTGCTGTAAAGGGGGACTCTGATTGAGACACCTGATGTAAAGGGAGCTCTGATGGGGACCTTGTGGGGACCTGCAGGATTCTTTTACTCCATCCAGAACTGAACAGACAGCCGTCCATACTGGAACCCTGCAGTTTTTTTATTTGGAAGAGATAGGATGTTGTGTTTTTTCTCTCTCTAACAGCTATCTACACATTCACATAGTTTACGGTCAGTAGGGGGGGGGTTATCTGCCATAACATAAACACCAAATCCACAGGTATCACTTTAAACACAGTTTTCTTTCTTTTGTTCTTTCAGTGGGGGGTTATCAGCCTGCTGACAGAAACATAAACACCAAATCCACAGGTATCACTTTAAGCACAGTTTTCTTTCTTTTGTTCTTTCAGTGGGGGGGTTATCAGCCTGCTGACAGAAACATAAACACCAAATCCACAGGTATCACTTTAAGCACAGTTTTCTTTCTTTTGTTTTGTCAGTAGGGGGTTATCAGCCTGCTGACAGAAACATAAACACCAAATCCACAGGTATCACTTTAAGCACAGTTTTCTTTCTTTTGTTTTGTCAGTAGGGAGTTATCAACCTGCTGACAGACACAAGCAGAAGGGGGGAAAAAACACAGCATAAACGTCAACAGTTCTCTTTGGCGTTCCTGGTAGGAGGGGCCCCTCCCTGGACTGTCGGGCTCCTTTAAGAGTTAAAGGCATAACTTTGACTTCAAAGTCCTTCAGTAAGAAGGTCCATCAATCTGACTCTGATCAGGGTGGCAGTCTGGGCTTAGTCCTGCAAAAGTCAGAGAAAGAAGGAAGACGGTAATCCCTCACGGCCATGTTGCAAGATTTCCAAGATGAGCTGTCTCTTACACATAGAAATGCGGGTCAGGCCATCTCTTCCTACCGCCCTCTTCTTCTCTGATGGAGAAAGAGTGGCTCCTTGCAGGCCGTCTTGCTTTTACGATCACCACTCTGTCTCTGTAAACTGCTCTCCAAAGCCTCCATTTCCTCCGAATGTCCTCTAAGCGGGCCCAGGTCTCCTCAGACTTTGGCAGCCGCATCGGCTTGGGGATATGCAGGTACTTAAAAAATATGTGGAAAAAAAACCCACGCTGTCTTATACAAATAGTGATAGCTGCCAGCACATCAGATAATCTGTAGATAAGTGAACGAATAAAGTAATATGGTGCAGCGCTGATGAAAAATTAAATAAACAATGAGATTATTTCCAAAAAATTTATACAATATATAAATGTGCACAACAAATTAACCCCTTTCAACTGGACCATTTTGCTGGCTTAAGACCAGACCACTTTTTGTGATTCGGCACTGTGCTGCTTTAATTGACAATCGCGTCGTCATGCAACGTGGCTCCCAAACAAAATTGACGTCCTTTTTTTTTCCCACAAATAGAGCTTTCTTTTGGTGGTGGAAAAAAATGCATTATTTTTTACTTTTTGTTATAATAAATATCCCCCAAAAATATATAAAAAAACATTTTTTTTCCCTCAGTTTAGGCCGATACGTATTCTTCTACATATTTTTGGTAAAATAAATCGCAAAAAGCGATTATTGATTGGTTTGCGCAAAAGTTATAGCGTTTACAAAATAGGGGATAGTTTTATGGCATTTTTATTAATAATTTTTTTTACTAGTAATGGCGGCGATCAGCGATTTTTATTGTGACCGCGAGATTATGGCAGGCACATCGGACATTTTTCACACATTTTTGGGACCATTGTCATTTATACAGCAATCAGTGCTATACAAATGCACTGATTCCTGTGTAAATGACACTGGCAGTGAAGGGGTTAACCAGGGGGTGGCAGTGTAGAGGTTAAGTGTCCCCCCCCCCCCAAAAAAATTGGGTTTGAAAAAATGCTGCGCAAATACGGCGTGGCAAAAAAAAAATTGCAACATTATCCATTTTATTTTCTAGGGCCTCTGCTTTTAAAAAATATATATAATATTTGGGAGTGTACGTAATTTCCTAGCAAAAAATACAGATTTGTATTTTAAAAACAATAGTGTCCGACAAAGTCCAGGTCTTCAGATGGTTAAAGATGAACGGAACACCCCCCGGTTCGGTTCACACAAGAACCTTCGAACGGACCGAAAATTCATATGAACTTTAAAGTCTATGGGACTCGAATGTTCGAAATCAAAAGTGGTGGGATGGTGGGAGCCCCTCATAATGAGCACAGCAAAGGTACAGCCCCAGGAGGAGGTCAGCACCGCACAGGGATGGTGGGAGCCCCTCATAATAAGCAGCCCCAGGAGGAAGTCAGCACAGCACAGGGATGGTGGGAGCCCCTCATACTAAGCAGCCCCAGGAGGAAGTCAGCATAGCACAGGGATGGTGGGAGCCCCTCATAATGAGCACAGCAGAGGTACAGCCCCAGAAGGAAGTCAGCATAGCACAGGGATGGTGGGAGCCCCTCATAATAAGCAGCCCAGGAGGAAGTCAGCATAGCACAGGGATGGTGGGAGCCCCTCATAATGAGCACAGCAGAGGTACAGCCCCAGGAGGAAGTCAGCATAGCACAGGGATGGTGGGAGCCCCTCATAATGAGCACAGCAGAGGTACAGCCCCAGGAGGAAGTCAGCACAGCACAGGGATGGTAGGAGCCCCTCATAATAAGCAGCCCCAGGAGGAAGTCAGCACAGCACAGGGATGGTGGGAGCCCCTCATACTGAGCACAGCAGAGGTACAGCCCCAGGAGGAAGTCAGCACAGCACAGGGATGGTGGGAGCCCCTCATAATAAGCAGCCCCAGGAGGAAGTCAGCATAGCACAGGGATGGTGGGAGCCCCTCATAATGAGCACAGCAGGGGTACAGCCCCAGGAGGAAGTCAGCATAGCACAGGGATGGTGGGAGCCCCTCATAATAATAATCGATGCAACGACAACTGATCCGAAATCCGAAATTCGTAAACAAAAGTTCGTATTGCGTACAAAATTCGGACGCATGGCAATTCGTATTTCAGATCCTCCCGAACTTGATACGAAACGAATCGCACATGTCTAGCAGGTGCCTGTATTAGAGAACACCAGCAATAAAGGGTACATACAGGAGTATACTGTGCCGGAGGCACACAACACCCACTTTAACTCCTGCAGATGCCTGAGAAAAGAACACACTGTCCCTGCCTATCTTGCTCTTTCCCTGCACGCCGGAACACACTACACGAGGCCGCCGTGCTAGCGGATAGTGTACTAAACCCCCTGAGCTATAATTGGCCACAGGCATCCTGCCGGTGCTGTGATTGGCCAAGCATGCGGGGTCACAGTGCATTCTTGGCCAATCATGAGCCAGTAATGCACTGCGATGGCGTAGTGTATTCTGGGCCGTGAGCGCCACACAAATTTGGTGCGAACGGTCCACAAAGTTCTGAATTCGCCGAACAGATGAACGGCCGATGTTCGAGTCGAATACCGAGCTCATCCCTATTAAAAATAAATGGTGCCCTTCAGTAGAGAATGATGATGGCTTTTCATTCTAGGAAGAACTATTTTTTGCTCCTTTTCAATGTTAATTGATTTGGTCTGCACACCTTTCTGCCTGAGAACTATTACCACTCCAATCACTGGTTTCCCATTCAACCCAAAGTGTCTGTATTGTCCGCAGCTCCCCCCTGTGGTGAGACATTGGAAGACAATTTGTATGCAGGTTCCTTATGTCTGAAACTGTGTGGGGGCTCTATTGTGAAAACCATCCCAGGGGCCCCGTGTACACCCCCACAATCTAGTTTTTTTTAGACAGCGTGTTTCACACCGTTCCTGGTTTCTGGCATTAAAGTGAATTAATTTTGCATGGAAAAATACACTTTTTTAAATTTAATGTGCAATTTAATAAATATAATAATTATATTATAATAAAAAAATATACTATATAAATATATTATAATATAATAATAAAATAGTTTGGTACAATATATAAGATGATGTTACACCACGTAAATAGATGCCAAACATGCCACACTTTAAAATTGCGCACGCCCGTGCAACGGCGACAAATGGCGTAAATTTTACTATCCATGGGCGACGCTTTAAAAGCCTTTACAGGTTACCAGTTTAGATTTACACGGGCGGCCTGGTGCTAGAATTACTGCCCATGATCTGATGTTCACAGTGATACCTCACATGTGTTGGATGATCGCTGCTTACGTGCGTGTGGGACTGACGCGTGCGTTTTGTCTTTGCGCACAAGAACAGAGGGCCCCCCCATTCTTGTGCGCAAAGACAAAATGCAAAAAATAAATAGAAATAAATAGAAAGAAAAAATAAATCATTTTAGAATTTTTTTCCTTTAAGTACCCCTGTCCCCCCAACAGGGGTACTTAAAAGAAAAAAAAATCTAAAATTATTTCTTTTTTATAAACAATATCTTTCTATTTATTTTTTCATTCAATTTATTTTTTCGTTCTATTCCATTTATACCATTCCTAGTTTCTAACGTTAAAGTTCATTTATTTTAGTCTAGGTTCACACTTATGCATCGAATTGCAATTGCACATGCGATCTGGTGCGGCTGTCAATGTTATCTTAACCACTTCAGCTCCAGAAGGTTTTACCCCCTTCCTGACCAGGCCATTTTTTATTTATTTTTTGCGATACAGCACTGCATTGCATTGCGTGGTCGTGCAACGCTGTGCCCAAATAAAATGTATGTATTTTTTGCCACACAGATAGAGCTTTCTTTTGATGGTATTTGATCACCGCTGTGGGTTTTTTTTTTTGCACTATAAACAAAAAGAAGGCAGACAATTTTGAAACATAAAAATTTATATTTTTTACTTTCTTTTTTTTTCTTGTTTTTTTTTCTGCTAAAAAACATGCTCAATTAAAAAAAAATGTAAAAAATCGAATTTCTTCATCAATTTAGGCCAGTATGTATTCTTCTACATGTTTTTGGTAAAAAATAAATAAATAAACAAATTCCTAATAAGCGTAAATTGATTGGTTTGCACAAAAGTTATCACATCTACAAACTATGGGATTGGTACATTTAAAAAAAAAATGTTATCGTTTTTACTAGTAATGGTGGTGATCAGCTCTTTTTAGCAGGACTGCGACATTGCGGTGGACAAATTTGACCCTAAATCAGGGGCGGACTGACCATTCGGGCACTACCCGAGGGCCCCATGCCACCAAGGGGCCATATCAGGGTTGCCAGCCACAATAAAACCAGGGACAGTATGTAAAAATATGTGTTTTTTTTTTTTTAATCCCAAAATTATAGCTGCCCTGCCTCTCCAGTACCTTTTCAGTGTGTGTGCATTCTGTGTGTGTATACTGTGTATATTGTGTGTCTGTGTGTGTATACTTTATGTGTGTATACTGGGTGGCCCCATAATCTATTGCCTGGAGCCCCATAATCTCCTATTGCCTGGGGGCCCCATAATCCTCTATTGCCCAAGGGCCCCATAATCTTCTCCTATTGCCCAGGGGCCCCATAATCTCCTATTGCCCAGGGGCCCCATGAGCCGCCCCTGCCCTAAGTGACACTTTTTGGGGACCAATGACGCTATTATAGATATCAGTGCTAAAAATATACACTGTCACCGGCAGGGAAGGGGTTAATACCAGAGGTGATCAAAGGGTTAAGTGTGCTCCTAGGCTAGTGATGGTGAACCTTGGCACCCCAGATGTTTTGGAACTACATTTCCCATGATGCTCCACTACACCGCAGTGTAGAAATGTAGTTTGTGTATTTGAGCATCATGGGAAATGTAGTTCCAAAACATCTGGGGTGCCAAGGTTCACCATCACTGCACTGAGGGAGTGCTTTCTAACTGGGGGGGAGGGGGGGAATGCTGACACTGGAGGAAATCTGAGATCCGTGTTTCTGCTCAGCAGAAACACAAGATCTCCATTTTCCTCTCTGGCAGAACAGAAATCTGCCCTGTGCACATAGGCAGACCGCCATACCATGCCTCCCAACATTTTGAGATGGTAATGAGGGACACCTACTTGCAAACGTATGTCGCCATATGACACGCCCCCCCTGACACACCCCCTTAAAGGAGAATTAACCAAAAAAAGGTTAATTAAATCCACAAGGACTTTTTTTTACCACTACTATTCCTTTATATTGGCTTTTAAATTTACAAATGCAGCAATTTAGAAATCGCATGAAAGGTTTAGCACTGGGAAACACTTTTGAAAGATAAAAAGTGCATTTTATATAAAACTATATAGATCACAGGAGAGAGAAGGACAGAGGGACATTGCTCCAAATCAGGGACAGTGGGGAGCTATGCCATACTGCCTCTCCTTGGAACGATCGGTGGGTCCTATCGCGGCCGCTGGGACCCGCTGATTGGCTCCTGTCCTGCTGTGTCCAATCACAGTGGGAGCGGGGCTCCGGCGGCGTGTGCGCATGGCCCCAGAGCAGGAACAAAAAATGACGGACGGGTACGTGACCTTGCACTCAAGGACTGTACATGGGGCGGTCGTTATGTGACCTCAGGTGCCTTGTACAATACGGTTCCCATTCTTTCCCCATAATTCTATTATATAAAGCAGCCCTTCTGAACATTTTCAACACAGAGGAACCCTTGAAATAGTTGTCCAGTCTCGGGGAACCCCTGCTAAAAATTAGAAATCTACAACTCATGATACATTGATGTGATGGTCAGTTGGAAGAATGGTCCTTATGCCGCGTACACACGAGCGGACTTTTCAACATCCAAAGTCCGACGGACTGATTCCGTCAGACTATCCGATCGTGTGTGGGCTGCAACGGACTTTTGATTCGCAAAAGTCTGACGGACTTTAGAAATGGAACATGCTTCAAATTTTTCCGACGGAACTCCGCCGGACCTGGTCCCTTCGAAAAATTTGCTCGTCTGTATGCTATTCCGACGGACTAAAACCGACGCTAGGGCAGCTATTGGCTACTGGCTATGAACTTCCTTATTCGAGTCCAGTCGTACGTCATCACGTTCGAATCCGTCGGAGTTTGGTGTGATTGTGTGTGGCCAAGTCCGCTCAGTCGAAAAGTCCATCAGAACTCTGTCGGAACTCCGGCAGAACTCCAGCAGGACTCCTTCGGAAGTCTGTCGGACATAAGTCCTCTCGTGTGTACGGGGCTTTACACTTGTGGTCATTGGGAAGAATTACACCCTTACAGATAGCTAAAAAGATCAATGGTGTCATTGGGAACTTATCCGAGAGGCAGAAATGGCCCAATGCTGAAGGAACCCCTAGCAACCTCTGGAGGAACCTTAGAGTTCCACGGAACCCTGGTTGAGAATCACTGATATAAACGTATATTGGATGCCAAGTGGTATCTACTCTGCAATGACACCCTTCCACTGCTCCTTCCTGGCATTCCTCTTTATGAAGTCTATTGAGCTTCCATTTATGGAGGAACGTTCGGGAGGAAAGATCTTTGTTGTTCTCCCAAACTCATGCGCAGCTCCATTTTTCGTATTTTTCAGAATTTTTTCCCCTGCTGTAGCAAATTGGATCAGGCTTTGCTGGGGGTTGTTGATCCCCTGGATCAACTGTGGGTGTAGGTTTGTGTATATGGGATTGTATTTTTTTTTTTTTGGGGTTTAACTTGATGGACTTGTGTCTTTTTTTCAACCTGACTAACTATGTAATTCCACTACTCACGCTTCAAAAATTGTTTGTTTTTGCAAAACAATTACAACGTGACTGTAAGGCCGCGTACACACGGGCGGACTGTTCGCCCAACTTTGTCCGCTGAACAGTGTTTGGGCGGACAGTCCGCTCGTGTGTGGGCTTTCAGCGGACAGTTTCAGCGGACAGTTGGACGGACAAAGTCTTTCGGAAATTCCGAAAAACTGTCCGCTGAAACTTTGTTTGAGCGAACAGTCCGCCCGTGTGTAGGCTACTTTCGAAATGAGCAAACTGTTCCCGCTCGGAGGGAAGTCCGCTCATTTCGAGCGCGTGTGCAGGTAGGCGGGGCCCGCGACGGAGACGTCGCGGGCTCCGCCGCCTGGAATGGACTTAAAGGGGAACCCCAACGCCGAAAAAAATCGGCGTGGGGGTCCCCCCAAAGTCCACAACAGACCCTTGGCCGAGCACGCTACCCGGCCGGCCGGCCCCCTCCTGAGCCGTACCAGGCCGCGTGCCCTCAACATGGGGGGTGCCTTGGGGAAGGGGGGGCCGCGCCCTGTTCTTCTTCTTCTCCAGGAGATGTTGACACGACGCTCTCTCCGGCTGGAATGCCAGAGCCGCCCTGCGCTGCCACTTATATAGTGACAATGGGGCGGTGTCACATGGTATATGTCACATGGGTTGGTCACATGGGTTGATGTCACATGGGGACTATGACATCGTAAGGGGGCGGGGTCCCCATGTGACATCAACCCATGTGACCAACCCATGTGACATATACCATGTGACACCGCCCCATTGTCACTATATAAGTGGCAGCGCAGGGCGGCTCTGGCATTCCGGCCGGAGAGAGCGTCGTGTCAACATCTCCTGGAGAAGAAGAAGAACAAGAAGAAGAAGAAGAACGGAAGGCGGCGACGGCGACAGCGGCGACAGAAGACCGGGCCACCGCCTGCAAAAGAGCTATAAGAAGGCGCGGTGGCCCGGCAGAAGAACGGAAGGCGGCGGCGACAGAAGACCGGGCCACCGCCTGTAAAAGAGCTACAAGAAGGCGCGGTGGCCCGGCAGAAGAACCGAAGAGGGGGACAAGACCCCCGAAGTCGGGAGAAGAGGCCGGCGGCGGGGAGGAAGAAAGCCGGACTCCTCCGCTAGTAAAAGAGCTACAAGAAGATAGCGGAGGAGTCCGGCGAGAAGACCCCCGAAGACGGAAGACCCCCGGAGCTGTGCAATAAAATATTTTTTCTCGTGTGTTGTGTTTTTTTTTTGGGTACTTTTATTTTACAGGTGAATGGGTAGGGGTACATTGTACCCCATACTCATTCACATAGGGTGGGGGGCCGGTATCCGGGGGCCCCCTTCTTAAAGGGGGCTCCCGGATTCCGATAAGCCCCCCGCCCGCAGACCCCGACAACCAACGGCCAGGGTTGTCGGGAAGAGGCCCTTGTCCTCATCAACATGGGGACAAGGTGCTTTGGGGTGGGGGGGCCGCGCGCCCCCCCCTTCCCCAAGGCACCCCCCATGTTGAGGGCACGCGGCCTGGTACGGCTCAGGAGGGGGGGGCGCGCTCGCTCGCCCCCCTTTCCTGGCCGGCCGGGTAGCGTGCTCGGACAAGGGTCTGTTGTGGACTTTGGGGGGACCCCCACGCCGATTTTTTTCGGCGTTGGGGTTCCCCTTTAAGTCCATTCCAGGCGGCGGAGCCCGCGACGTCTCCGTCGCGGGCCCCGCCTACCTGCACACGCGCTCGAAATGGGCGGACTTGCCTCCGCCTTACGTGGGCGAGTCCGTTCATTTCAAAAGTTGAGCGAACTGTTTGGCAAACAGTTCGCTGAAACAGTCCGCTCGTGTGTGGGCAAGTCCGCTCATGCAAATTTTGAGCGGACTGTTTGCCGAAACTGTTTGACGAACAAGGTTGGGCGAACAGTCCGCGCGTGTGTACGCGGCCTAAAGGTTTTTTTGCTGTAAATCTTTGCATTTGAAGAAATGATATGAGCCCACTGTCAGAAACCACGAAATCAGACTGAGACAGAAGTACAGTTAAATCACATTTTTTTAATAATAAAAGTAAAAAGAACAAACGTAGTCAAAAACATAGCCAGAGTTCAGTAACCGGAACGGATAGTCAGCCAAGCCAGAAGTCAGGGATCAATGTAGTGGAACAGCAAGCAGAATCTGGAGCCAGAAGGGATGTCAGCAAAGCAAGTCTTGAACAGGATCGCAGGAGAGCATCTCAGTTTCTGTGATGTTGACCAAGGAGAAGGCAGAGCTCCTCTGGACTGGACGGCTTAAAGAGGACGTAAACCCTGATGAGTTTACTTCCTCTTTCATTCCCTGCAAAGGTAAAGCATAATGGACTACTATGCATCACATAGTAGTCCATTATGTGTCACTTACCTGACACAGGAGCCAGCGAAGTCACTGCTGTCCCCTGTAGTCCGGTGCATCCATCTTCTCGGTGGGTCTCACTGCTCTGCCCCTGTCATTCGGCGAAGCCGCGATGACGTCACTCCTGCGCATGGGAGCCGCCACTCGCGGCATATCGCCATTGACCGCGGCGCGCTCAGTGCGCCTGCGCGCCACTGTCTACAGCGCATGCGCCGTAAACAGCGGTGCCTGTCTTTCGGCAAATATCTCCTAAACCGTGTAGGTTTAGGAGATATTTCTTGGACCTACAGCAAAGCCTTAATCTAGGCTTACCTGTAGGTCAAAGTTGGTTGTAAGGGTTTACAACCACTTTAGGTAGGCAGGACTGACAAGCAGGATATCACCTATAGCTGAGTAACTGTGGAGAGATAGGAGCTGTTAAATAGCCGACAGCTGAGCAGCCAGCTCAGAGAAGGAAGGCTGAGCCCCAGCCCTGACACCCACCAACATTTAGAAGATCGAATGATTGAGCCTTTCAAACTAATTTATGAGTGATTTTTCGACCAATCTATGGCCACCTTTAGAAGTGATTCTGGCGGCTATACAGCCACCCAATCACTTCTACAGAGCATGGATGGCGCCCCCCCCCTCCTGCCACTCCCTGCCACCTTTTACTGGGCTCTCTGAACCGATCGTAGAGCATGGGATCAGCACCGATCAATATAAGTATCTTCCTAACCGACAGCCACGAGGATTTTGTTACTTCCAGTTTCGATTCGATGTTTAAACTCCATTTCCGCCTTTTACATCATCCGATCACACCGATCTCAGATTGATCAGATGCTTTGGAGGCCAGAGGAGAGAGATATGGGGTCTAATAGGGCCTAGATCTCTCCATGAAGAGCACCGGTCATGGCCCATGCTATCACAAGAGATGTTGTTCATCCCTTCTGATAGAAATAAAGTTGATAAAAAAATAAAAATAAAGGGACAGTGTAAACTTTTAAAATAAAAAATAAATAAATGAAATAATATATTAAGTAAATCAAAAAATTTAACAAAAATATGATAAAATAATAAAAATTGAAAGCACCCCAATCCCTACCCGTGCTCATGCACAAATGGGGAACGCACTTGTAGATCACAGCAGCAGTCACACCACACATATGAGATATCACTGTGAATGTCAGACAGAGCGCAGAAATTCCTGCACCAGATCTCATTTGCGACAGTAGTTTTTCGCCATTTCACAGGTGAGCGCAATTTTTTTTACAGATATATATATATATATATATATATATATATATATATATGTGTGTGTATATATATATATATATATATATATATATATATGTATATATATATATATATATATATATATATATATGTTTGTGTGTGTATATATATATATATATATATATATATATATATATACATATATATAATGTGTATGTATATACCTGTAAATAAAGAATTTTGAAAAAAAATAAAAAATTGCGCTCACCTGTGGAATAGCTATATATATATATATATATATATTGCCATTCCACAGGTGAGCGCAATTTTTTTTTCCAATTCTTTATTTACAGGTGTGTATATATATATATATATATATATCCGTAAATAAAGAATTTGAAAAAAAAAATGAAAAAATTGCACTCACCTGTGGAATGGCGACAAACTACAGTACCTAAAAATCTCCATAATGCATCCAGGCAAGACCAGCGGTAATATCAACCAAAGAGAACAAACAATATGGGAAAATGTCATAAAGATCTATTTGCAGATATAACAAAAAGCATAAAGGTACAAAATGTAAATAAATCACATTTAGGTAATCAGTAGAGGGGTATAATTCTATAGTGCTCAGCCATACCAAGCATGAGACACTGGAGCAACACAATGACCCTTAATATAAGTAGAGTCTTGAGGATAAAGGCATAATAGACTTTTTTAAAATAAAAAATAAAATAAATAAATAAGTAAAAAAAAATGTCCTCATGCTAGGCGTATGCAATTTTAAAGCATGACAGGTTAGGCATCTATCTACTCAGCATAACATCATCTTTTATATTTCATTAAAAAAATGGGTATTACATTATGTTTGTGTGCACTAAAATTCATTGAATTTAATTTATTTCCTAAAAATGCCAGCCCAAATATCGTGCGATATGAAAATAAAAATTGCAACATCCACCATTTTAATCTCCAGGGTCTCTGCTTTCAAAAAATATATAATGTTTAGGGGTTCTAAGTAAGTTTCTAGCAAAAAAAAAATAAAAAATGTTGATGTTTAGACATATGTGAGAAGTGTGCGAATTGGCCTGGGGGAAGGTGGTTAGAGAGAACCAGTCCTGGCTGAGTGTCCATTGTTTGGTTTGTTTTTGGGTGGGAACATTGATATATTTTGTATTTATTTTTTTGTCAGTTGCCTTTCAGCTGTGTTTTGTGACCTTTACATTTCCTTTGTGCTCACATTGGCCACATCCTTAGTCTTGTCCTTAGGAGGAACATCCCTCACTAGAAAACTGGTTTTGGAGAATAAGGAACTTTGTTCATTTCTGTCTCTTCTATCAGCGATGGCGTCCTCAGACCTGAGATCGGAGCTGGATTGTCCTGTTTGCCTGAACGTTTATACGGATCCCGTCATGTTGGAATGTGGACACAACTTCTGCCAGGTCTGCATTGACCGTGCGTTGGATACCCAGGAGGGCGTTGGAGGTTATTCCTGTCCTCAGTGCAAAGAAGAATTCCAGAACCGGCCTTTACCGTACAGAAATGCATTTCTGAATAACATCACACAACGTTTCCTGTCTGCTCCACCAAATCCAGAGAAGTCCGGCATCTCCTGTACTTACTGTATTCACTCCTCTGTGCCTGCTGTGAAGTCCTGTCTACATTGTGAGGCTTCTCTATGTGATGACCACCTGAGAGTCCTCAGCAAGTCACCAGAACACGTCTTATGTGACCCCACCACCACCCCGGAGAACAGGAAATGCCCCGTCCATAAGAAGATCCTGGAGTATTACTGCACCGAGGACTCTGCCTGTATTTGTGTCTCCTGCATTATATTTGGAGAACATCGAGGACACCAGGTGGAGACATTGGAGGAGGCCTTCATAAAGAAGAAGAAGAAACTGACATATAATCTGCAGAAACTAATTACTAAGAGAGAGAATACAGAAGAAAGAGTTTGGAGTTTGCAGGAACACCTGGGAAGTGTACAAGGCAAAGCAGATGGTGAAACGGAGAGAGTCACTGCCCTGTTCAAAGACTTCAGGAGACGTCTGGAAGATCTGGAGAAGAAAGTCTTGGGTGAGATCTCCGGGCAGGCAGAGCGAATCTTACGCCTAGTCAATGATCTGATCCAGGAGTTGGAATTAAAGATGGAGGAGCTGTCCCAGAAGATGCATCCCTTAGAGGAGCTGTGTGCCATGACGAGTCCATTGACCGTCCTACAGGAATCGGACACAGGTGACTTGTGTGATACTGAGGATGGAGATGATGAAGACAGAGGGATACATGATAAACTCCTCTATAATGGAGGACATCTGGATGGGGTCTCACATATGATCAGCACAGGTTTGTCAGATATAATAAGTGGTGTGATTGAAGGGATCTTCATACAGAAATCTGTAGACATATTATTGGATGAGGACACGGCTCATACTGATGTAGCTATCTCATATGACAAGAAGACTGCAACCAAGACGGGTCCATATCAGCTTCGACTAGATACTGAGGAGAGATTTGTGGATTGTAATCAAGTTTTAGGCAGTCGGAGTTTCTCCTCAGGGAAACATTACTGGGAAGTAGATCTCCAGAGATCCAATGACTGGATTATTGGGATGTGTTATGCCAGTATAGACAGGAGTGGTGGAGACTCCTTGATTGGAAGGAATGACGTGTCCTGGGGTTTGGGCAGCAAGGGTTCAAAATATAAAGCAGTACATGACAAAAACGAGATGGTGCTCCGTTATGTTGTTCCTGGTAAGCGAGTCCGGGTATATCTGGATTATGAGGCCGGACAGATCTCCTTCTATATGGGTGCCCCCCTCCGCCACCTCCACACCTTCACCGCCACCTTCACCGAGCCCCTCTATGCGGTGTTGGGTGTATGGCATTCATATATATCATTGGACTGAAGGGAGATGTGACAAATCTGTCTAGACACCAAGGACATTATTCTGAATGGGGGGAATATTGTACCGAAAATGTATAATTTAAAAAAAAAAAAATTCTCATTAGGTTACCATATCACACCCAATGCATCGTTTCAATAATAGTGATTATTATTATTATCACTATTATGCTATTTTTTTTTTTAATCCATTTTACAATTCAACATTTAAATGGTATAAGGCAGTGATGGCGAAACTTGGCATCCCAGATGTTTTGGAACTACATTTCTCATGTTGCTCAACTACACTGCAGAGTGCCTGAGCATCATGGGAAATGTAGTTCCAAAACATCTAGGGTGCCAAGGTTCACCATCACTGGTGTAAGGTATGGTTATATCAGTGTTTCCCAACTCCAGTCCTCAAGGCACCCCAACAGGTCATGTTTTCAGGTTTTCCCTCAGATGAAACAGCTGTGGTAATTACTACGGCAGCGGAACTGATCAAATCACCAGTGCAAAATAATGGAAAGCCTGAAAACATGACCTGTTGGGGCGCCTTGAGGACTGGAGTTGAGAAACACTGCACTATATACACGTACCAGTTTCGAGAAATTTTACCCAATTTTTATTTTTTTCCACATTCTCATTTGGACACCATATCACTCACAATGCATCATTTGAATAATAGTGAAGATGATGATTATTATTATTATATTATTATTATTTAGGGTTTTTTTTCTCCATTTTATGATTTAAAAAAAATGTAAAGTATGGTATGGTTCAATATATGCACATGTCAGTTTTGAGAGATTTTACAAAACAAAAATTCTCATTAGGTTACCATATCAACCACAATGCATAATTTCAATAATAGCGATGATTATTATTATTATTGTTATTATATTATTTTTTTTGTTTTTTTTCTCTTCAGCACCTATATTCTAATTTTTGTAATTATTTTAACACTCTCATTACTACTGACTGTTTGGTTTGAATTATGGAGGAGGTATTATATCGATATCAGATTGATATGAAAATATTCTTATGTTGTTTTCTAGCCCTGATGAAGGGGACACCTACACCCCGAAGAGCGTTACTTTTTGTATTGTACCCCTGATCTTTAATGGAATAAAGTTGTATTTGAACCTACTAGCAGTAGTGTGGCGATTTAATTTCAGCTCTTTTTACATCACACTTCTCTATTGTATCACTAGAATGTAATGATAAAAATATATCCCTGTTATAAGATATCAGGCAGGGTGGGGGGTGCGTAGGACAGGATTGCAGTGCAGCGCTCTATCAGTCTAAAGAAAATTATAATCCATTCCTTACTAGAGACTGAAAAAGTTTTGCCTATAGTTAAGGACCACAACTTTTCTGGGACTTTACAAGTAAAAATCTGTATTTTTAATTTTTTTTGAAAACTACTTAGAAACCCCAAACAATATATATATATATATATATATATATATATATATATTTTTTTTTTTTTTAATATATATATATATATATATATATATATATATACACACACGGTATCTCACAAAAGTGAGGACACCCCTCCCTTTTTTTAAATATTTTATTCTATCTTTTCATGTGCCAACACTGAAGAAATTACACTTTGCTACAATGTAAAGTAGTGAGTGTACAGCTTGTATAACAGTGTAAATTTGCTGTCCCCTCAAAATAACTCAACACACAGCCATTAATGTCTAAACCGCTGGCAACAAAAGTGAGTACACCCCTAAGTGAAAATGTCCAAATAGGGCACAATTAGCCATTTTCCCTCCCCGGTGTCATGTGACTCGTTAGTGTTACAAGGTTTCAGGTGTGAATGGGGAGCAGGTGTGTTAAATTTGGTGTTATCGCTCTCACTCTCTCATACTGGTCACTGGAAGTTCAACATGGCACCTCATGGCAAAGAACTCTCTGGGGATCTGAAAAAAAAGAATTGTTGCTCTACTTAAAGATGGCCTAGGCTATAAGAAGATTGCCAAGACCCTGAAACTGAGCTGCAGCACGTTGGCCAAGACCATATAGTGGTTTAACAGGACAGATTCCACTCAGAACAGGCCTCGCCATGGTCGATCAAAGAAGTTGAGTGCACGTGCTCAGCGTCATATCCAGAGGTTGTCTTTGGGAAATAGATGTATGAGTGCTGCCAGCATTGCTGCAGAGGTTGAAGGGGTGGGGGGGTCAGGCTGTCAGTGCTCAGACCATACACCGCACACTGCATCAAATTGGTCTGCATGACTGTCATCCCAGAAGGAAGCCTCTTCTAAAGATGATGCACAAGAACGCCCACAGTTTGCTGAAGACAAGCAAGACAAGACTAAGGACATGGATTACTGGAACCATGTCCTGTGGTCTGATGAGACCAAGATAAACTTATTTGGTTCAGATGGTGTGAAGCGTGTGTGGCGGCAACCAGGTGAGGAGTACAAAGACAAGGGTGTCTTGTCTACAGTCAAGCATGGTAGTGGGAGTGTCATGGTCTGGGGCTGCATGAATGCTGCCGGCACTGGGGAGCTACAGATCATTGAGGGAACCATGAATGCCAACATGTACTGTGACATACTGAAGCAGAGCATGATCCCCTCCCTTCAGGGACTGGGCCGCAGGGCAGTATTCCAACATGATAACGACCCCAAACACACCTCCAAGACGACCACTGCCTTGCTAAAGAAGCTGAGGGTGAAGGTGATGGACTGGCCAAGCATGTCTCCAGACCTAAACCCTATTGAGCATCTGTGGGGCATCCTCAAATGGAAGGTGGAGGAGCGCAAGGCCTCTAACATCCACCAGCTCCGTGATGTTGTCATAGAGGAGTGGAAGAGGACTCCAGTGGCAACCTGTGAAGCTCTGGTGACCTCCATGCCCAAGAGGGTTAAAAATCTCCATAGGTGACACTTCAATTTTTTTTTATAGTTTACCTGTTTAGAGTTAGAGAGAAGGTCTGGCACTAGAATTTTTGCTGTCCCTATAATGTTTGCGGCGATATCGCACATGTGTGGTGCAAACACTGTTTACATATGCGTGTGCGACTTAAGCATGCGCTCATATTTGCATACAAACAGGGAGGGATGGAGGCACTTTAAATTTTTTTTTTTACATTGTCCCTTTCATTATTTTATTATCACTTTTATTCCTATTACAAGAAACATAAACATCCCTTGTAATAGGAATAAGCATGACGGGTCCTCTTTCTGGAGAGATCTGGGGTCAATAAGACCCCAAACGTCTCCTCCACCTTTGAAAGCAAAAGAACAACAAAAAAACAAAACATTGATCTTAAGCTTTAAAAAAGAAATAAAAAAAAAAGTTTACTTCCGCCTTAGACTGGAAGTGATGTCATGACATTGCTCCGGCCCTCCTCGATCATAGAGGTGATCAGAGCCGACTTGGTCTCTCCTCATTTCTATGGCCGTGCGAACCCTCGTATCGTTTCTCAGGCTCACTGCAGAGAACGGTAAACCCGAGAAAAACGCCGGCAAGAGGCGGAAAGAGGGAAGGGGGGGGGGGGGAGAGACAACCCCTCCCAGTGCGTCTAAATCCAGTGGCTAATCAGCCGCTCAGACCACTTTCATGAGAAAGAAAATCGCTGGCTGAAAAAACAAAAATACTAGGGTGATGGCTTCATTTATAACCCTGGTAAACCACTTCAAAGCCTCAGCATATATATATGTGTGAGTGTCCCCCTGTGTGCGTGTCCCCCTGTGCGCGTATCCTCCTGTATGCATGTCCCCCTGTGTGTGCGTTCTCCCTCCAGTGTTCTTGTGTGTGTGCGTTTTCCCTTCAGTGTTCCTGTGTGTTTGTGCGTTTTTCCTCCAGTGTCCCCCTGTGTGTACGTTTTTCCTCCAGTGTCCCCCTGTGTGTGCGTTTTTCCTTCAGTGTCCCCCTGTGTGTGCGTTTTTCCTCCAGTGTTCCCCTGTGTGTGTGTGCGTTTTTCCTCCAGTGTCCCCCTGTGTGTGTGTGTGTTTTTCCTCCAGTGTCCCCCTGTGTGTGCGTTTTTCCTCCAGTGTCCCCCTGTGTGTGCGTTT
The DNA here is from genome assembly GCF_037356315.1 of Lithobates pipiens. Taxonomy (NCBI): domain Eukaryota; kingdom Metazoa; phylum Chordata; class Amphibia; order Anura; family Ranidae; genus Lithobates; species Lithobates pipiens. The sequence goes on along the minus strand of NW_027507758.1, from coordinate 616,720,289 downwards.
TTCCTCCAGTGTCCCCCTGTTTGTGTGTGCGCATACTCCCTCCAGTGTCCCCCTGTGTGTGTGTGTGTGTGCGCGTTCTCCCTCCAGTGTCCCCGTGTGTGCGTTCTCCCTCCAGTGTCCCTGTGTGTGTGTGCGTTCTCCCTCCAGTGTCCCCCTGTGTGTGCGTGCATTCTCCCTCCAGTGTCCCCCTGTGTGTGTGTGCGTTCTCCCTCCAGTGTCCCCCTGTGTGTGTGCGTTCTCCCTCCAGTGTCCCCCTGTGTGTGTGTGCGTTCTCCCTCCAGTGTCCCCCCGTATGTGTGCGTGTGTGCGTTTTCCCTCCAGTGTCCCCCTGTGTGTGTGTGCGTTCTCCCTCCAGTGTCCCCCTGTGTGTGCGTTCTCCCTCCAGTGTCCCCCTGTGTGTGTGTGTGTGTGTGCGTTTTCCCTCCAGTGTCCCCCTGCATGTGTGTGTTCTCCCTCCAGTGTCCCCCTGTGTGTGTGCGTTCTCCCTCCAGTGTCCCCCTGTGTGTGTGTGCGTTCTCCCTCCAGTGTCCCCCCGTATGTGTGCGTGTGTGCGTTTTCCCTCCAGTGTCCCCCTGTGTGTGTGTGCGTTCTCCCTCCAGTGTCCCCCTGTGTGTGCGTTCTCCCTCCAGTGTCCCCCTGTGTGTGTGTGTGTGTGTGCGTTTTCCCTCCAGTGTCCCCCTGTGTGTGTGTTCTCCCTCCAGTGTCCCCCTGTGTGTGCATTCTCCCTCCAGTGTCCCCCTGTGTGTGTGTGTTCTCCCTCCAGTGTCCCCCTGTGTGTGCATTCTCCCTCCAGTGTCCCCCTGTGTGTGTGTGTGTGTGTGTGTGTGTGTGTGTGTGTGTGTGTGTGTGTGTGCGTTCTCCCTCCAGTGTCCCCCTGCATGTGTGTGTTCTCCCTCCAGTGTCCCCCTGTGTGTGTGTGTGTGTGTGTGTGTGCGTTCTCCCTCCAGTGTCCCCCTGTGTGTGTGTGCGTTCTCCCTCCAGTGTCCCCCCGTGTGTGTGCGTTCTCCCTCCAGTGTCCCCCTGTGTGTGCATTCTCCCTCCAGTGTCCCCCTGTGTGTGTGTTCTCCCTCCAGTGTCCCCCTGTGTGTGCATTCTCCCTCCAGTGTCCCCGTGTGTGTGTGTGTGTGTGTGTGCGTTCTCCCTCCAATGTCCCCCTGCATGTGTGTGTTCTCCCTCCAGTGTCCCCCTGTGTGTGTGTGTGTGTGTGTGTGTGTGTGTGTGCGTTCTCCCTCCAGTGTCCCCCTGTGTGTGTGTGTGTTCTCCCTCCAGTGTCCCCCCGTGTGTGTGCGTTCTCCCTCCAGTGTCCCCCTGTGTGTGCATTCTCCCTCCAGTGTCCCCCTGTGTGTGTGTGTGCGTTCTCCCTCCAGTGTCCCCCTGTGTGTGTGCGTTCTCCCTCCAGTGTCCCCCTGTGTGTGCGTTCTCCCTCCAGTGTCCACGTGTGTGTGTGTGCGTTTTCCCTCCAGTGTCCCCCTGTGTGTGTGTGTTCTCCCTCCAGTGTCCCCCTGTGTGTGCATTCTCCCTCCAGTGTCCACGTGTGTGTGTGTGTGTGCGTTCTCCCTCCAATGTCCCCCTGCGTGTGTGTGTTCTCCCTCCAGTGTCCCCCTGTGTGTGTGTGTGCGTGTGTGTATGTGTGTGTGTGCGTTCTCCCTCCAGTGTCCCCCTGTGTGTGTGTGTTCTCCCTCCAGTGTCCCCCTGTGTGTGTGTGTGTGGGGGGGGGTTTTCCCTCCAGTGTTCCTATGTGTGTGTGCGTTTTTCCTCCAGTGTCCCCCTGTGTGTGTGTTCTCCCTCCAGTGTCCCCCTGTGTGTGTGTTCTCCCTCCAGTGTCCCCCTGTGTGTGCGTTCTCCCTCCAGTGTCCCCCTGCGTGTGTGTTCTCCCTCCAGTGTCCCCCTGTGTGTGTGTGCGTTCTCCCTCCAGTGTCCCCCTGTGTGTGCGTTCTCCCTCCAGTGTCCCCCTGTGTGTGAGTTCTCCCTCCAGTGTCCCCCTGTGTGTGCGTTCTCCCTCCAGTGTCCCCCTGTGTGTGCGTTCTCCCTCCAGTGTCCCCCTGTGTGTGCTTTCTCCCTCCAGTGTCCCCCTGTTTGTGCGTGTTCTCCCTTCAGGGTCCCCCTGTGTGTGCGTTTTTCCTCCAGTGTCTCCCTGTGTGTGTGTTCTCCCTCCAGTGTCCCCCTGTGTGTGTGTTCTCCCTCCAGTGTCCCCCTGTGTGCGCGTTCTCCCTCCAGTGTCCCCCTGCGTGTGTGTTCTCCCTCCAGTGTCCCCCTGTGTGTGTGTGCGTTCTCCCTCCAGTGTCCCCCTGTGTGTGCGTTCTCCCTCCAGTGTCCCCCTGTGTGTGTTCTCCCTCCAGTGTCCCCCTGTGTGTGCGTTCTCCCTCCAGTGTCCCCCTGTGTGTGCGTTCTCCGTCCAGTGTCCCCCTGTGTGTGCGTTCTCCCTCCAGTGTCCCCCTGTTTGTGCGTGTTCTCCCTTCAGGGTCCCCCTGTGTGTGTGTGCATTCTTCCTCCAGTGTTCCTGTGTGTGTGTGTGCGTTCTCCCTCCAGTGTCCCCCTGTGTGTGCGTTCTCCCTCCAGTGTCCCCCTGTGTGTGTGTTCTCCCTCCAGTGTCCCCCTGTGTGTGCGTTCTCCCTCCAGTGTCCCCCTGTGTGTGCGTTCTCCCTCCAGTGTCCCCCTGTGTGTGCGTTTTCTCCCCCCAGTGTCCCCCTGTGTGTGCGTTCTTCCTCCAGGGTCCCCCTGTGTGTGTGTGTGTGCATTCTCCCTCCAGGGTCCCCCTGTGTGTGTGCGTTCTCCCTCCAGTGTCCCCCTGTGTGTGCGTTCTCACCCCAGTGTCCCCCTGTGTGTGCCTTCTCCCCCCAGTGTCCCCCTGTGTGTGCCTTCTCCCCCCAGTGTCCCCCTGTGTGTGCCTTCTCCCCCCAGTGTCCCCCTGTGTGTGCCTTCTCCCCCCAGTGTGCCCCTGTGTGTGCCTTATCCCCCCAGTGTCCCCCTGTGTGTGCCTTCTCCCTCCAGTGTACGCCTGTGCAGGTGTAGCTTGAGAGTTGGGATCAAGGGGGCCCCATGATCTTCTATTGCCGGGGGGCCCCATGAGTTGTCAGTCCGCCCCTGGTGTCAGCAGACGCACTAATAACGCCCAGTATTGGAGTCAGTGGAATTGCTATTAACCCACAGTATTGGTGTCATTACAAGCACTAATAACCCCCAGTATTGGTGTCAGCGGACGCATTAATAACCCCCCAGTATCGGTGTCAGCGGACACACTAATAACCCACAATACTGGTGTCAGCGGACGCATTAATAACCCCCAGTATTGGTGTCAGTGGACACACTAATAACCCCCAGTATTGGTGTCAGCGGACGCACTAATAACTCCCAGTATTGGTGTAACTGGAAGCACTAATAACCCCCAGTATTGGAGTCAGTGGAATTGCTATTAACCCCCAGTATTGGTGTCTGTGGATGCACTAATATCCCCCAGTATTGGTGTCAGCGAACGCACTAATAACCCCCAGTATTGGTGTCAGTGGAAGCACTATAAACCCCCAGTATTGGTGTCAGTGGACGCACAACTAACTCCCAGTATTAGTGTAAGCGGATGCACTAATAACCCCCAGTATTAATGTCAGTGGATGCACTAATAACCCCCAGTATTGGTGTCAGCGGACGCACAATTAACCCCCAGTATTGGAGTCAGCGGACACACAATTAACCCCCAGTATTGGTGTCAGCGGACGCACTAATAACCCCCAGTATTGGTGTCATTGGAAGCACTAATAACCCCTAGTATTGGTGTTATTGGAAGCACTAATAACCCCCAGTATTGGTGTCAGCGGATGCACTAATAACCCCCAGTATTGGTGTCAGTGGAAGCACTAATAACCCCCAGTATTGGTGTCAGTGGAAGCACTATAAACCCCCAGTATTGGTGTCAGTGGACGCACAACTAACTCCCAGTATTAGTGTAAGCGGATGCACTAATAACCCCCAGTATTGATGTCAGCGGACGCACAATTAACCTCCAGTATTGGTGTCAGCAGGCGCACTAATAACCCCCCAGTATTGGTGTCAGCGGACACACTAATAACCCCCAGTATTGGTGTCAGTGGACGCAATAATAACCCCCAGTATTGGTGTCATTGGAAGCACTAATAACCCCCAGTATTGGTGTCAGTGGAAGCACTAATAACCCCCAGTATTGGTGTCAGTGGATGCACTAATAACCCCCAGTATTGGTGTCAGTGGAAGCACTAATAACCCCCAGTATTGGTGTCAGTGGAAGCACTAAAAACCCCCAATATTAGTGTCAGTGGACGCACAACTAACTCCCAGTATTAGTGTAAGCAGAGGGACTAATAACCCCCAGTATTGATGTCAGTGGACACACTAATAACCCTCAGTATTGGTGTCAGCGGACGCACAATTAACCCCCAGTATTGGTGTCAGCGGATGCACAATTAACCCCCAGTATTGATGTCAGCGGATGCACTAATAACCCCCAGTATTGATGTCAGTGGACACACTAATAACCCTCAGTATTGGTGTCAGCGGACGCACAATTAACCCCCAGTATTGGTGTCAGCGGATGCACAATTAACCCCCAGTATTGATGTCAGCGGACGCACTAATAACGCCCAGTATTGGTGTCCGTGGACGCACTAATAACCCCCAGTATTGGTGTCAGCGAACGCACTATTAACCCCCAGTATTGCTGTCAGTGGAATTGCTATTAAACCCCAGTATTGGTGTCAGCGGATGCACTATTAACCCCCAGTATTGGTGTCAGTGGAATTGCTATTAAACCCCAGTATTGGTGTCAGTGTAAGTACTAATAACCCCACCCCCCGTATTGGTGTCAGCAGGCGTATGAATACCCCCCAGTATTAGTGCCAGTGGAAGCACTAATAACCCCCAGTATTGGTGTCAGTGGAAGCACTAATAACCCCCAGTATTGGTGTCAGTGGACTCACTAATAACCCTCAGTATTGGTGTCAGCGGACGCACAAGTAACTGTCAGTATCGGTGTCAGTGGAAGCACTAATAACCCCCAATATTGGTGTCAGCGAATGCACTAATAACCCCCAGTATTAGTGTCAGTGGAAGCACTATAAACCCCCAGTATTGGTGTCAGTGGATGCACAACTAACTCCCAGTATTAGTGTAAGCGGATGCACTAATAACCCCCAGTATTGATGTCAGTGGACGCACTAATAACCCCCAGTATTGGTGTCAGCGGACGCACAATTAACCCCCAGTATTGATGTCAGTGGACGCACTAATAACCCCCAGTATTGGTGTCAGCGGACGCACAATTAACCCCCAGTATTGGTGTCAGTGGACGCAGTAATAACCCCCAGTATTGGTGTCATTGGAAGCACTAAAAACCCCCAGTATTGGTGTCATTGGAAGCACTAATAACCCCCAGTATTGGTGTCAGTGGAAGCACTAATAACCCCCAGTATTGGTGTCAGTGGAAGCACTATAAACCCCCAGTATTGGTGTCAGTGGACGCACAACTAACTCCCAGTATTAGTATAAGCGGATGCACTAATAACCCCCAGTATTGGTGTCAGCGGGCACAATAATAACCCCCAGTATTGGTGTCATTGGAAGCACTAATAACCCCCAGTATTGGTGTCAGCGGACGCACCATTAAACCCCAATATTGATGTCAGCGAACGCACTAATAACCCCCAGTATTGGTGTCAGTGGACGCACTAATAACCCCCAGTATTGGTGTCACTGAACGCACTATTAACCCCCAGTATTGCTGTCAGTGGATTTGCTATTAAACCCCAGTATTGGTGTCAGCGGATGCACTATTAACCCCCAGTATTGGTGTCAGTGGAATTGCTATTAAACCCCAGTATTGGTCTCAGTGTAAGTACTAATACCCCCCCCCCCCCCCAGTATTGGTGTCAGCGGATGCATGAATACCCCCAGTATTAGTGCCAGTTTAAGCACTAATAACCCCCAGTATTGGTGTCAGTGGACGCATTAATAACCCCCAGTATTGGTGTCAGCGGACGCACTACTAACCCCCAGTATTGGTGTCAGTGGAAGCACTAATAACCCCCAGTATTGGTGTCAGTGGAATTGCTATTAACCCCCAGTATTGGTGTCAGTGGAAGCACTAATAACCCCCAGTATTGGTGTCAGCGGACGCACAATTAACCCCCAGTATTGGTGTCAGTGGACGCAGTAATAACCCCCAGTATTGGTGTCATTGGAAGCACTAAAAACCCCCAGTATTGGTGTCATTGGAAGCACTAATAACCCCCAGTATTGGTGTCAGTGGAAGCACTAATAACCCCCAGTATTGGTGTCAGTGGAAGCACTATAAACCCCCAGTATTGGTGTCAGTGGACACACAACTAACTCCCAGTATTAGTATAAGCGGATGCACTAATAACCCCCAGTATTGGTGTCAGCAGACGCACTAATAACCCCCAGTATTGGTGTCAGCGGGCACACTAATAACCCCCAGTATTGGTGTCATTGGAAGCACTAATAACCCCCAGTATTGGTGTCAGCGGACGCACAATTAACCCCCAATATTGATGTCAGCGAATGCACTAATAACCCCCAGTATTGGTGTCAGTGGACGCACTAATAACCCCCAGTATTGGTGTCACTGAACGCACTATTAACCCCCAGTATTGCTGTCAGTGGATTTGCTATTAAACCCCAGTATTGGTGTCAGCGGATGCACTATTAACCCCCAGTATTGGTGTCAGTGGAATTGCTATTAAACCCCAGTATTGGTCTCAGTGTAAGTACTAATACCCCCCCCCCAGTATTGGTGTCAGCGGATGCATGAATACCCCCCAGTATTAGTGCCAGTGGAAGCACTAATAACCCCCAGTATTGGTGTCAGTGGACGCATTAATAACCCCCAGTATTGGTGTCAGCGGACGCACTACTAACCCCCAGTATTGGTGTCAGTGGAAGCACTAATAACCCCCAGTATTGGTGTCAGCAGATGCACTGATAACCCCCAGTATTGGTGTCAGTGGAATTGCTATTAACCCCCAGTATTGGTGTCAGTGGAAGCACTAATAACCCCCAGTATTGGTGTCAGTGGATGCACTAATAACCCCCAGTATTGGTGTCAGCGGACTCACTAATAACCCCCAGTATTGGTGTCAGCGGACGCACAAGTAACTCTCAGTATCGGTGTCAGTGGAAGCACTAATAACCCCCAATAGTGGTGACAGCTGATGCACTAATAACCCCCAGTATTGGTGTCATTGGAATTGCTATTATGCTGAATTGGTTACTGTGCACAGCTGCACCAGATTCTGTGTGCTCCAATATTAGTACATTTCAAGTAGGCTAAAAAAAAAAAAAAGAAGCAAACTACACACACTTGTTTCTGGGCCGTACTACGGGTACAACCAACAACTAACATACATATACATGCAATGTATGGGCAGGAGAATTAGAATTGGGTAGTTTTTTTTTGTGTGTGGTAAATTATGATAATAGCAAGAAATAAACAGCTAAATAAAAAAATAAAAAAAAAGGTTTTTTTTCTACTATTTCGGTCCAGTTTTCTTTTGATAATAATGATTCAAAAAAAATCAGGAGATATCAGTTAAAATTTACCACCAATTTTTTATTCAACATTTTTGTTTTTTAGTGTTGCATCTAAGAAAATTAATAATAAATAAAACACAAAATTGTACAAAAAAAATTATTTCATTTCTTAAAAAAAAAAAAAACTTTGCGATGCTCTATACCAGAATCATCATTTTAGCAGTCAATTTATAAAATTGTGTCTAGCCAGTGGATCTCCATGTACTGTACATTCCCTCTCTGGTAGAATAAAGTAGAAAGTGAATGGTACCAATAGGTTAAATATATTTGCCAATTGCCTTTAGCCTTATCTAGTATTGTTACATTGTAAGAATTATGTATGTATTTCCTAGGCTCCTTAGCACCACCCAGTGGCCATAATGTGGTGTTTTACTACTGCTTATAATAAAAATAACATTCGTACAGAAGAGGAAATAGCCAAAGAACATAAAATTTTGCCCAATTCAAACAGAATTAATGTACCATGCACCATGAATCCATTACCATTAATTGGCTGTAACCACCCTGCTATACCCCGAGGCCACCAATCCGTATAGCCCTGACCAACATACATTTTATTTAATATTTTTTTTCTTTATAATGACAATACAGGGTACTATTTATATGTGTGTGTGTATATATATATATATATATATATATATATATATATATATATATATATATATATATAATATATAATATATATTATATATATATATATATATATATATATATATATATATATATATTATATATATATATATATATATTATATATATATATATATATATATATATATACACATATAAATAGAGCCCTGTATTGTCATTTTAAAGAAGAAAAAATATTAAATAAAACGTATGTTGGTCAGAGCTATACGGATTGGTGGCCCCGGGGTATAGCAGGGTGGTTACAGCCAATTACCATGATCAGGGAGGGCGAAAGATGGAAAAAATATCAGAGGAAAATTTAAAAAAAAAAACCCTATGAGGTCACCAATCTCTAGGCAGATTTCTCACATCTAGTACCCCTCATATCTGTACACAACCCTCTTCTACACATAACGCAGCATAGAGGGGCTCGGTGAAGGTGGCGGTGAAGGTGTGGAGGTGGCGGATGGGGTCACGTATATAGAAGGAGATCTGCCCGGCCTCATAATCTAGATATACCCGGACTCTGTTACCAAGAATATTGTCAGGAAGTTTGGTCTCATCCATGTTATGTATTGCCATATAATCTTCACCCCTCCTGTACAAACCCCAGGATACGTCATTACATCCAATCAAGGAGCTGTCCCCATCCCTGGCTATGCTGGCATAACCCACCCCGATTCTCCACTTACTGGATCCATGGACATCTACTTCCCAGTATTGTCGTCCTGAGGAGAAACTCCGACTACCTAAAACCTGATAATATTTCATAAACCTCCCCTCGGTGTCTGGGCGGTTATGGTGTGTACCTGAGATGGATGCAATCTTCTTATCATACGAGATACATACATCATTATGAGCCGTGTCCTCGTCCAATATGTCTACAGCTTCCTGTATATACATCCCCAAAATTATACTAGTTATTATATCTGATAAACCTGTGTTGATCATATGCGAGACCCCAGCCAGATCCCCTCCATCAAGGAGGAGTTTAACATGTCTCTCTCTGCCCTCATCATCTCCGTCCTCAGTATCACACAAGTCACCTGAGTCTGGTTCCTGTAGGAGAGTCAATGGGTCCATCATGGCACAGAGCTCCTCAAAGTGATCAATTTTCCTGGAGAGTTCTTCCATCTTCATTTCCAACTGCTGGATCAGATCATTTACTGGGCTGAAGACCTGCTCTGCCTGCTTGTAGAGGTCACTCAGGACTTCCTTCTCCAGGTCCTCCAGAAGCCTTGTGAGATGTCTCTTGAACAGGAAAATTAATCTCTGGCTTATACCATCCACTTTGCCTTGTACTCTTCCCTTGTGTTCCTGCAGACTCCGGACTCTTTCTTCTGTATTCACTTTCTTAATAATCAGTTTTTCCAGATGACTCATCAGTTTCTCCTTTTTCTTCATGAAGGCCTCTTCCAATGTCTCCACCTGGTGTCCCCGATGTTCTCCAAACACAATGCAGGAGACACATATAAAGGCTGAGTCCTCGGTGCAGTAATACTCCAGGATGTTCTTATGGACGGAGCATTTCCTGTTCTCCGGGGTGGTGGTGGCGTCACATAAGACGTGTTCTGGTGACTTGCTGTGGACTCTCAGATGGTCAACACATAGAGAAGCATCACAATGCAGGCAGGATTTCACAGCAGGTACGGAGGAGTGAATACAATAAGTACAGGAGATGGCCACCTCTGGATCTGGCGGTGGAGAAGACAGGAAATGCTGTGCAATATTACGTAGAGTGATATTTCTTTGCAGTGGAGGTCTCTCCCGGAACTTCCTCCTGCACTGAGGACATGAATAACATCCAGACCCCTCCTGTGTATCCAACGCACGGTCAATGCAGACCCGGCAGAAGTTGTGTCCACATTTCAACATGATAGGATCCGTATAAATGTTCAGGCAGACGGGACAATCCAGCTCCGCTCTCAGGTCTGAGGACGCCATCGCTGATAGAAGAGAGAGAAATGAACAAAGTTCCTTGTTCTCCAAAGCAAGTTGTCCAGTGAGGGAAGTTCCTCCACAGGACAAGCCTAAGAATGTGGCCAATGAAAGCACAAAGGAGATGTAAATGTTTATAAAACACAGCTGAAAGACCATTGAAAAAAAAAAAAAAGAATGATCCCACCCAAAAACAAACCAAACAATGGAAGCTCAGCCAAGACTGGTTCTCTTTAACCACCTCCCCCCCCCCCAGGCCATTTTTCACATATGTGGAAACCATAAGTATTTTTTTGATAGAAATTTTCTTAGAACCCCTAAACGTTATTTATTTTTTGAAAGCAGAGACCCTGGAGATTAAAGTGTTGGGTGTTGCAATTTGTTTATGTCGCATAATATTTGCTAAGCCGTTTTTTAAACACAGATTTTTTTGTAAAGAAAATACATTTTTATGAATTTAAGTGCTCAAAAACATAATATAATACCCGATTGTTTGGTAAAATTTAAAAGATGATGTTATGCTGAGTAAATAGATATCCAACATGTCGCTCTTTCAAATTGCGAACTCCTGTGGAAAGGCGACAAATGACGGTACCTAAAAATCTCCATAGGTGACGCTTTAAAAGTTTTTACAGGTTACCAGTTATGCCGTATACACACGACCGGACTTTTTCGAGGGACTAGGTTCGACGGTCTTTCTGACGGACTTTCGGCGGAGTTCCGACAGACTTTCCGAATGAACGGACTTGGCTACACACAATCACACCAAAGTCCAAGGGATTCGAACGTGATGACATACGACTGGACTAGATTAAGGAAGTTCATAGCCAGTATCCAATAGCTGCCCTAGCGTCGGTTTTTGTCCGTCGGACTACCATACACACAAACGGATTTCTCGGTTCTATTTCTAAAGTCCGCCGGATTTTTGCCAAGCAAAGGTCCGATGAAGCCCACACAAGATCGAATTGTCCGACGGACTCGTTCTGTCAGACCTTTGCCGTCAAAAAGTCCGGTCGTGTGTACGCGGCATTAGAGGTCTGATTGCGCTCGCTCTTACGTTCACACATGTGATCAGCCAGAGGTAGCAGTGATTGGGCGGTTCCATAGCCATTGCGATTACTTCTAAAGGTGGCCATAGATGGGTAGAAAAATCTTTAAATTTTTTTATTTTTTGGGGAAAAAAAAATCCCTCAAAAGATCATTCAAAAGACTCGATGATTAGACTTTTCAAATGTTTTTGGGCTCATATAGATTCTCGAAACGCAAAGATTTATGGCAAAAATAAAAAGAACAGTCTTGTTGAATTAATTTTTTTGTGCGAACTAACAATTTTTCCGAAGTGCGAATAATGAAATCGATCGGGAATAACATGAAGAATTGAACTGCGCATGTGGAAACGTAACCCCGGAAGAACAACAAAGATCTTTTCCTGGAATGTTCATCCATGAATGGAAGCACAATGGACTTCATAGTCATAGAGGGGAATAAAGACCACAACGTCTTTGATCCTCTCTATGATATAATGACTCAGAAGCGATGACCTTATATCACTTTCCGGTTTTACCAGAAGGAAACTGCGCCATTTTTTCAAATGAAAAGCATTTGATCTTACCAATCTTGATGTGATCAAATGCTTTTAAGGGCAGAGGAAGGATTTGGGGGTCTTATAGACCCCAAATCTCTCCTTAAAGAGTGCCCGCCATCACATGCCTTTTGCAGTCACAACAGATGTTTACATTTCTTGTAACAGCAATAAAAGTGATAAAAAAAAAAAAAATCTGTAGCGACTGTAAAAATAAATATTAACCACTTACGGACCGCCCGTTGCCATTATAGTATACATTGGCACTTTGAAGAGGAATATCGTTGGTATGGCAGCAGCTAGTTGCCATAACCCCAGTATCCTCTTCTTCAGCGGGCAGTCCGCTTTCAGATAAAAGTGGTGTCAGCCTCCCGCCGTGCTCCGGTGCCCTTTGCGCGCTTACCGGAGGCGATCGGATCCTGTCCCCACTGTGGTATGGAGACGAGTGAGGGAAAGATGGTCCCCATCCAGCTCCATATCATTGCAGGGCAGGAGCGACGTCAAAATGTCACTACCGCCCACAGCACTTAATCACTTCCCGACCAGCGCACGCCGATGTACATCAGCAGAATGGCATGGGCAGGCATATTGTCATACATCTTAAATGCCGCCCTGCCAACGCGAGCGCATCGGCGGCGGCGCATTCGCGTGCTGGTCGGGACCCCCGTGAGTCCGGTCGCGGGTCCCCGTTCTGCCTAGCAACAAGTGACGCTTATCTCTGCTCCATGTGATTGGAGCAGAGATCAGTGTTCACTAAAAGAAAGCCCAGCCCCCAACAGTTAGTAACACACCCCTAGGAACACTTAACCCCTACACTGCCACCCACTGGTTAACCTCTTCACTGCCAGTGTCATTTACACAGGAATCACTGCATTTATATAGCAGTGATTGCTGTATAAATGACAATGGTCCCAAAAATGTGTCAAAAATGTCCGATGTGTCCGCCATAATGTCACAGTCACAATAAAAATCGCTGATCGCCGCCATTACTAGTAAAAAAATAAAATTATTAAAAAAATACCATAAAACTATCCCCTATTTTGTAAACACTATAACTTTTGCGCAAACCAATCAATAATCGCTTATTGTGATTTTTTTTTTTACTAAAAATATGTAGAAGAATACGTATCGGCCTAAACTGAGGGAAATTTTTTTTTTATATATATTTTTGGGGGATATTTATTATAACAAATATTAAAAAATAATGCCTTTTTTCAAAATTGTCGCTCTATTTTTGTTTATAGCGCAAAAAATAAAAAACACAGGGGTGATCAAATACCACCAAAAGAAAGCTCTATTTGTGGGAAAAAAAGGACGTCCATTTTGTTTGGGAGCTACGTCGCATAACCGCGCAATTGTCAGTTAAAGCGACACAGTGCCGAATCGCAAAAAGTGGTCTGGTCTTTGGCCAGCAAAATGGTCCGGGGCTGAAGTGGTTAAAGGGACTTTTTTTTTTCAAACGACATTTTTTTTTAGTTTTTTTTTTTATTGCATTTTAGTGAAAATATGAGGTCTGACATCTTTTTGACCCCAGATCAGATGTTTAAGAGGTCCTGTCATGCTTTTTTTTCTATTACAAGGGATGTTTACAATTGCTTGTAATAATGACAATCAGAGACACTGGTGTGGTGGTAATGAGGGAACACTGTTGCTGGCATAGTAGTCTGGTGACACTGGGACCAGTTTGGCGACAATCAGAGACTAAATTGCTGGCTTACACTGGTGTAGTGACACTGTGACTGGTGTGGCGGTGATGAGGAACACTCTTGCTGACATATAATAGTCTGGTGACACTGGGAGTGGTATGGTGACACTGGTGTGATGACACTGGGACTGGTGTGGTGGTGATGAGGAACACTCTTGCTGACATATAATAGTCTGGTGACACTGGGACTGGTATGGTGACACTGGTGTGGTGAAACTGGGACTGTTGTGGTGACACTGGTGTGATGACTCTGGGGCTGGTGTGATGACACTGGGACTGGTATGGTGACACTGGTGTGATGACTCTGGGACTGGTGTGATGACACTGGGACTGGTATGGTGACACTGGTGTGATGACTCTGGGGCTGGTGTGATGACACTGGGACTGGTATGGTGACACTGGTGTGATGACTCTGGGACTGGTGTGATGACACTGGGACTGGTATGGTGACACTGGTGTGGTGAATCTTGGACTGGTGTGGTGACACTGGGACTGGTGTAGTGACACTGGTGTGGTGAAACTGGGACTGGTGTAGTGATACTGGGACTGGTGTGGTGACACTGGGACTGATGTGGCGGTGATGAGGAACACCCTTGCTGACATATAATAGCCTGGTGACACTGGGACTGGTATGGTGACACTGGTGTGGTGAAACTGGGACTGGTGTGGTGATACTGGCGTGTGATGACTCTGGGACTGGTGTGATGACACTGGGACTGGTATGGTGACACTGGGACTGGTGTGGTGGTGATGAGGAACACTCTTGCCTGGTGACACTGGTGTGGTGAATCTTGGACTGGTGTGGTGACACTGGTGTGGTGAAACTGGGACTGGTGTGGTGACACTGGGACTGATGTGGTGACACTGGGACTGATGTGGCGGTGATGAGGAACACTCTTGCTGACATATAATAGTCTGGTGACACTGGGACTGGTGTGGCGGTGATGAGGAACACTCTTGCTGACATTTAATAGTCTGGTGACACTGGGACTGGTGTGGTGACATTGGTGTGGTGACACTGGGACTGGTATGGTGACACTGGTGTGATGACACTGGGACTGGTGTGATGACACTGGGACTGGTATGGTGACACTGGTGTGGTGAAACTGGGACTGGTGTTGTGACACTGGGACTGGTGTGGTGACATTGGTGTGGTGACACTGGGACTGGTATGGTGACACTGGTGTGATGACACTGGGACTAGTGTGATGACACTGGGACTGGTATGGTGACACTGGTGTGGTGAAACTGGGACTGGTGTGGTGACACTGGGACTGATGTGGTGACACTGGTGTGGTGACACTGGGACTGGTATGGCGACACTGGTGTGATGACACTGGGACTGGTGTGATGACACTGGGACTGGTATGGTGACACTGGTGTGGTGAAACTGGGACTGGTGTGGTGACACTGGGACTGGTGTGGTGACACTGGTGTGGTGACACTGGGACTGGTATGGTGACACTGGTGTGATGACACTGGGACTGGTGTGATGACACTGGAACTGGTATGGTGACACTGGTGTGATGACACTGGGACTGGTGTGAGGACACTAGGACTGGTATGGTGACACTGGTGTGATGACACTGGGACTGGTGTGATGACACTGGGACTGGTATGGTGACACTGGTGTGATGACACTGGGACTGGTGTGATGACACTGGGACTGGTATGGTGACACTGGTGTGGTGAAACTGTGACTGGTGTGGTGACACTGGGACTGGTATGGTGACACTGGTGTGGTGAAACTGACTGGTGTGGTGACACTGGGACTGGTATGGTGACACTGGTGTGGTGACACTGGGACTGGTGTGATGACACTGGAACTGGTATGGTGACACTGGTGTGGTGAAACTGGGACTGGTGTGGTGACACTGGGACTGGTATGGTGACACTGGTGTGGTGACACTGGGACTGGTGTGGTGACACTGGTGTGATGACACTGGAACTGGTATGGTGACACTGGTGTGGTGAAACTGGGACTGGTGTGGTGACACTGGGACTGGTATGGTGACACTGGTGTGGTGACACTGGGACTGGTATGGTGACACTGGTGTGGTGACACTGGGACTGGTATGGTGACACTGGTGTGGTGACACTGGGACTGGTATGGTGACACTGGTGTGGTGACACTGGGACTGGTGTGGCAGTGGTCAGGAAAAGTGTTGCTTGCTGCACTGGTCTGGTATGACAGTCCAGCAAAGTATATCACAGCGGGGGTGGGGGGGGGGGGGGGTTCCACCATCCTTGTGAAGCTGCCCTCTACATGTTTCGTTGTGTTCTGGCTTCATCAGGAGAATAGAAGTTGTAATAATATGATTTGATCTGAATATAAACAAAGCAATCATGAAAATAAATGATAATAATACATCGCTATTATAAATATTAACAAAATTCACCAAAACTTACTACAGTCACAAAGGACAACTCCAACCGTGTGCTTCTGCTGCGTCTATACTTTGCTGGACTGTCACTAAATATACAAACTATAGTAGTTAGAGGGGAAGTATTTTCCACCACCTTGCATCCGGCGCAATCACACTGCTATACATTTATTTTAATGATTTTAACCCTTTCGCTGCCAGTTCTATACATCATACATGGGCTCTAATAGGCTTCAAGAAAGGTGAACTGCAAGCGCAGAGCATTGGGCTCGCAGTTCACCCAGGCGTTGGCTGAAATGACAGGCGCTGTGATTGGACTCCTATCAGGAGGAGAGGACGGGAGGAGACGCATGGAGGAAACCGCTCGCCGCTGTCACCCGCTGCACCACCAAGATGGGGTAAGTGCCGGGCATGGGGGTCACAGTGGCAGCATTTGATGGGCACAGTGGCAGCATTCAACATTTGATGGGCACAGTGGCAGCATTTAATGGGCACAGTGGCAACATTTGGTGGCAGCATTTGATGGGCACAGTGGCAGCATTTGGTGGCAGCATTTGATGTGCACAGTGTCAGCATTTGCTGGCACAGTGTCAGCATTTGATGGGCACAGTAGCAACATTTGATGAGCACAGTGGCAGCATTTGGTGGCAGCATTTGATGGGCACAGTGGCAGCATTTGATGGACACAGTGGCAGCATTTGATGGGCACAGTGGCAGCATTTGGTAGCAGCATTTGATGGGCACAGTGGCAGCATTTGGTGAGCACATTGGCAACATTTGATGGAACATTGGCAGCATTGGATGGGCACAGTGGCAGCAATTGATGGGCACAGTGGCTGCACAGTGGCTTAATCCATCTGTATTAGTTGTGATGATATGTACAGTTTTACTTACATATGGCAAAGTGGCAAAATTGTGTTCAGAAGTTAGGATTTGTGTTATCTTCATCATGAAGGTGTTAAACTCTTTTTTTTTTGTTTCTTTTGTTCAACACTTTTTTTTTGTGTTGCATTAAAAAAAAAAATAATAAAACAAAACACAAAATTTGTACAAAAAAAACAACTTTATTTCATTTCAAAAAATTTTTTTACAATGCTTTATTCCAGAATAATAATTTTAGCGGTCAAATTATAAAACCGTGCATAGTCGTTCATCCAGCGAATTGGCATGCACATTCACTCTCTGCTAAAATAAAGTAGAAAAATGACTGGTTACATTTATTTGTCAATTCCCTTTAGCGTTCTCTAGAATTGTTAAAAAGACTTAGACTCCTCAGTGCCACCCAGTGGCCATAAAGTGGTGTTTTACTACTGTCCAATAGCCTAAGAACATTCATAATTGTCCAATTCATCCAATTCATATAGAATGAATGTACACGCAGATTGGGTAGACAGATGGCTATGTGATTTTTTTTTTATTTTTTATTTTTTTATAAATAGATCCTCCATAGTGTCATTTTAAACAAGAGAAATAAATAATTAAGGCCTGGTTCACACCTATGCATTTTTTGGTGCTTTTTGCAGAAATGCACTACAGTCCGTGCAACACAGTTTCCTATGGGACAGGTTCACATCATTGTTTTTTTTTGTTTTTTTCCGCTACTGCATTTTTGGAAAGGGTCAGGGACTTTTTTAAATGCAAATTGGTGCCCTTAGGCTCTATTCACATCCATGCATGTTGCTTTTGAGCGTTTTTGCAAAGTCCCCGACCCTTTCCAAAAACGCAGAGGCACAAAAATGCATTGATGTGAACATGTTCCATAGGAACCCATGTTAAAAAAAATTCCCTGCATTTCTGCAAAATGCATCAAAAAACGCGTTAGTGTGAATCAAGCCTTAGGGGATTCACACCTATGCATTTTTAGGGCTTTTTTGCATTTTGCACAAAAACATGTATTACATTTTTGATACATTTGTGATGCGCTTTTGACTCGTTTTGCATATTTTTTTATCTGCCTAACAACAAATTGTCAAAAAAAGTATAAAAAAAATGCAAAACGCATTAAAATGCATAAAAAAAATACTACAACAAATTGTCAAAAACAGCATAAAAAATGCAAAACAAGTAAAAAAAATGAGAAAAAAACATACTACAACAATAAATTGTAAAAAAATAAAAATAAAGCATAAAAACGCAAAACGAGTCAAAAAACGCATCAAAAAAGTACTACAACAACAAATTGTCAAAAAAAAAAGCATTAGAACGCAAAATGAGTAAAAAACGCATCAAAAAAGCACTACAACATCAAATTGTCAAAAAAAAAGCATAAAAAATGCAAAACAAGTCAAAAACGTTTATAAAATGTACTACAACAATAAATTGTCAAAGAAAAAGCATAAAAAAACGCAAAACTAGTCAAAAATGTGCATAGAAACGTACTACAACAATAAATTGTCAAAAAAAAAAAAGCATAAAAAAATGCAGACGTAAATCACATAAAAAAAAATGTGAAAAAAGCATTAAAAACGTGTGTGCAAAAAAGCGCACACGATCAAAAGCAAACTGTGCAGGTGTGAACCAGGCCTAAATAAAATGTATGTTGGTCAGACCTGTACGGGTTGGTGGCCCCGGGGTATAGAACGGTGGTTACAGCCAGTTGCTGTGATCAGAAAATGGAAAAAATATCAGAAAATAAGTACAGCATTTGCAATATTCCACCATTCGGAATCCCCCAACCCTATGAGGTCACCAATCTCTAGGCAGATTTCTCACATCTAGTACCCCTCATATCAGTACATAACCCTCTTCTACACATAACGCAGCATAGAGGGGCTCGGTGAAGGTGGCGGTGAAGGTGTGGAGGTGGCGGATGGGGTCTCGTATATAGAAGGAGATCTGCCCGGCCTCATAATCCAGAAATACCCGGACTTTGTTACCGAAAATATTGTCAGGGAGTTCGGTCTCATCCGTGTCATGTATTGCCATATAGTCTTCACCCCAACAGTGCAAACCCCAGGATATGTCATTACATCCAATCAAGGAGTTGTCCCCGTCCCTGGCTATACTGGCGTAACACATCCCGATTCTCCACTTACTGGATCCATGGACATCGACTTCCCAGTATTGTCGTCCTGAGGAGAAACTCCGACTACCTAAAACCTGATAATATTTCATAAACCTCCCCTCGGTATCTGGGCGGTTATGGTGTGTACCTGAGATGGATGCAATCTTCTTATCATACGAGATACATACATCATTATGAGCCGTGTCCTCGTCCAATATGTCTACAGCTTCCTGTATATAGATCCCCGAAATGAATGTAGACATTATATCTACTAAACCTGTGCTTATCATTTCTGAGATCCCATCCAGATCCCCTCCATCATGGAGGAGCTTCTTCTTCTTCATGAAGGCCTCTTCCAATGTCTTCAGCTGGTGTCCTCGATGTTCTCCAGTTATAACACAGGAGATACAGATACAGGCCGAGTCCTCGGTGCAGTAATACTCCAGGATCTTCTTATGGACGGGGCATTTCCTGTTCTCCGGGGTGGTGGTGGGGTCACATATGACGTGTTCTGGTGACTTGCTGTGGGCTCTCAGATGGTCATCACATAGAGAAGCCTCACAATGCAGGCAGGACTTCACAGCAGGTACAAAGAAATGAATACAGTAAGTACAGGAGATGGCCACCTCTGGATCTGGCGGTGGAGCAGACAGGAAATGCTGGGTGATGTTACGTAGGGTGATATTTCTTTGCAGTGGAGGTCTCTCCCGGAACTTCCTCCTGCACTGAGGGCAGGAATAACATCCAGACCCCTCCTGTGTATCCAACGCATGGTCAATGCAGACCCGGCAGAAGTTGTGTCCACATTTCAACATGACGGGATCCGTATAAATGTTCAGGCAGATGGGACAATCCAGCTCCGCTCTCAGGTCTGAGGACGCCATCGCTGATAGAAGAGAGAGAATGAACAAAGTTCCTTGTTCTCCAAAGCAAGTGGTCCAGTGAGGGATGTTCCTCCACAAGCCGAGGCGAAGGATGTGACCAGTGTGTGCACAAAGGAGATTTAAAGGTCACAAAACAAAGCTGAAAAATGAATGTTCCCACCCAAAAACAAACCAAACAATGGAAGTGGTCAGAGAGTGGTTTTCTTTCACCAACTTCACCCCCAGGCCAATTCTAACACTTCTCACATATGTGGAAAAATCTACATACATACATACTTTTTTTTTTTTTTTTAAAGCAAAGACCCTGCAGATTAAAATTGTGGCTGTTGCAATTTTTTTATGTCGCACAATATTTGCGCAGCCATTTTTAAAAAGTAGATTTTTAGGGGAAAAAAATACACTTTTTAATGCACACAAACACGATATTAATACCCAATTGTTTGGTAAAATATAAAAGATGATGTTATGCTGAGTAAATAGGAAAAGGTCCGATCAGGTTTATATTGTCGGAAAATCCGATCGTGTGTGGGCTCTATCGTACTTTTTCAGTCGGAATTTCCGACGGAAAAAAATTTGAGAACAGGATCTAAAATTTTCCGACAAAAAAAAAACGATCGGACTTTCTCCGATCGTTTGTAGAGAAGTCTGATCGGACAAAGTGCCACGCATGCTCAGATTAAATTACAGGACCAAAGCTATTGGCTACTAGCCTCTACATAGTCCGGTCGTACGCAATGAACGTCGCCTCGTTCCGAACGATCGGATTTTCCAACAACTTTGTCCGACCGTGTGTATGCAACAACAATTTCGAACAAAATCCGTCGGAAAAAATTCAACAGATTTTGTGGTCGGAGTGTCCGACCGATTGTACGGGGCATTATGTTCACACATGTGTGGTGCGATCGTCATTTACATATGCTTGTGGAATCTACACGCTTGCTCCCATTTGAGGTTAAGCACAGGGAGGGGGGATTGGGAGCGCTTTACATTTTTATTGTTTATAATTTATTTATGGAATTTTTTTTGTTGAATTTCTTAATAGTCATTTTTTTAAATAGTTTATATTATTATTATTTTTTTTTAAATGTTCGTTGCCCCTTTCATTTTTTTTCTTTTATCAACTTTATTTCTATCACAAAGGATGAACAACATCCCCTGTGATAGCATGGGCCATGACAGGTCCTCTTTATGGAGAGATCTAGACTCTATCAGACCCCATATCTCTCCTCTGGCCTCCAAAGCATGGGATCTAACCGAGATCGGTATGATCGGATGCTGTATAATGCTGTGCCCATCAAATGCTGCCACTGTGCCCATCAAGTGCTGCCACTGTGCCCATCAAATGCTGCCACTGTGCCCATCAAATGCTACCACTGTGCCCATCAAATTCTGCCAATAAATGCTCTTCAAGAAACCAAGATGGTCACACACAAATCTGTTGCTGTCCAGGAGTTGTGGTGGCTGTCTGGGGCAGGTTCGGCATCACTGGGGGGGGGGGGGGGCAGTAAGATCAATTTGGCCACACCCACTGTTCGCTGCAGCACGCTATGTGCACCACATTACTACTCTCCTTGAGGGCACCCAAAGGTGTCCCAGGCCGCTAAAGTGTTTGGGTTTGCCTTGAAGAAAAGGTGGCAACCCTGGCACCCGTCCACGCTCTGTAGAAGTGATTGGGTGGCTGTGTAGCCGCTGAGACTTCTAAAAGGCGGCCATAGATGGGTAGAAAAATTGCTCAAAAATTTGTTCAAAATGACTTTCTAAATGTTCGTGGGCTTCAAAGATGAAAAGATCTATGGCAAAAACCAAAAAACTCCGAACAGTCATGTTTAATTTTTTTTTTTTTGTGCAAACGAACGGTTTTCAAAGTTTGAGTAGTGGAATCCATTTGGAATAACATGACCGATGGAACTGCGCATGAGCATGTGGAAAGGTAACCCTGGAAGACCAACAAAGATCTTTCCACCGAACGTTCCTCCATAAATGGAAGCTCAATAGACTTCATAAAGAGGAATGCCAGGAAGGAGCAGTGGAAGGGCGTCATTGCAGAGTAGATACCACTTGGCACCCAATATAGGTTTATATAATAGAATTATGGGGAGAGAATGGGAACCGTATTGTACAAGACACCTGAGGTCACCGCATGGAGAGACAAAGTGCCGGGAAGACTCTAACCACTTGCCAACCAGCAACGTACCGATACATCACTGGACTTATACCACGATGGTGCCTACAGCTGTAGACATCATCCCAGTACCAGTTTTTAGAGCCGATGGCCACCGGGACACCCGATCAACCTACCGACACTTCTGCCGGCTGATCATAATGGTGATCAAAAGTCCAGAGCGGCTCTGATCACCTCTATGATATAGCAACTAGGAAGCGATGACCTTACATGACTTCTGGTCCCCCCTTCCCATGTAAATGGCGCCAGTTTTAACCACTTCCTGTCCATGCTATAGCCGAAAGAAGGCTGCAGCGCAGACTTAATTTGCCGGGAGGGCCTCCCTGGACATCCTCCCGTGCTTGAGCAACCTGCGCGCCCCCTGCAGGGCACGCGAGGGGCGCTCTGTGATCTATGAGACTCGGCTAATCACAGATCGGAGTAAGGGGTCGATCCCGACCCCTTTAGCATGTGATCAGCTGTCGGCCAATGACAGCTGATCATGTAACGTAAACAGAGCCGGTAATCGGCTATTTTTTCTCCTCGCGCTAGCGGCGTGAACAGAAAAAAAAAGCCAATCACCGGTAGCTGCAAGAAGGACAACGGTCCCGATCGTGGAGAGGCTTCTGTGCCTAACAGCGCCACCTACCAGTGCCCACAGTGTCACCCATCAGTTCTCACAGTGTCACCTATAAATCACCAATTAGTGCGTCATCACCAGTGCTACCTATCAATACCACCTACCAGGGCCCATCAGTGCCAAATACGAGTGCCCATCAGTGCCACCTACCAGTGCCCATCAGTGCCACCCATCAGTGCCATCTTATCAATGCCCATCTGTACTGTCTTATCAATGCCCATCTGTACTGTCTTATCAGTACCCTTCAGTGTCGCCTTATCTGTGCCCATCAGTGAAGCCTCATCAGCGAATATCAATGAAGGAGAAAAATTACCCGTTTGCAAAAATGTATAACTAAATATGAAACATGTTTTTTTTATTTTTCAAAAATTTACGTCTTTTTTTGTATGTTTAGAAAAAAAAAAAAACTCCAGTGCTGATTAAATACCACCAAAAGAAAGCTCTATTTGTGGGGAAAAAATGATAAAAATGTCATTTGGGTACAGTGTTGTATGACCGCGCAATTGTCATTCGATCTTGATGTGATCAAATACTTTTAAGGGCAGAGGAGGGATTTGGGGTCTTATAGACCACCAGATTTCTCCATAAAGAGGACCTGTCACATGCCTATTTCTGTCACAAGAGATGTTTACATTTCTTGTGACAGCAAAAAAAGTGAAATTTGATGGGCACAGTGGCAGCATTTGGTGGCAGCATTTGATGGGCACAGTGGCAGCATTTGATGGCACAGTGTCAGCATTTGATGGGCACAGTGTCAGCATTTGATGGGCACAGTGGCAGCATTTGGTGGCAGCATTTGATGGGCACAGTGGCAGCATTTGATGGGCACAGTGACAGCATTTGGTGGCAGCATTTGATGGGCACAGTGGCAGCATTTGATGGGCACAGTGACAGCATTTGATGGCACATTGGCACCATTGGATGGACACAGTGGCAGCAATTGATGGGCACAGTGGCTGCACAGTGGCTTAATCCATCTGTATTAGTTGTTGTGATGATATGTACAGTTTTACGAACACATAGCAAAGTGACAAAATTGTGTTCAGAAGTTAGGATTTGTGTTATCTTCATCATGAAGGTGTTAAACTCTTTGTTTTTGTTTCTTTTGTTCTACACTTTTTTTTTACACCCCTTTCACACCAGGGCGTTTTGCAGGCGCTATAGCGTTAGAAATAGCGCCTGCAATCTGCCCTAAAGAAGCTGCACCATTGTGTGTAGTGTGAAAGCCCCGAGGGCTTTCACACTACAGTGGTGCACTGGCAGGACGTCAGAAAAAAGTCCTGCCAGCAGCTTCTTTGGAGCGGTGAAGGAGCGGTGTGTTTACCGCTCCTCCACCGCTGCTTCCCATTGAAATCAATGGGGCAGCGCTGTATCACCGCCGGTAAAACGCCGCTATTGCGGTGTATTGCCGGCGATTTTAACCCTTTCGCGGCCGCTAGCGGGGGGTAAAAGCGCCCCGCTAGCGGCCGAAATGCGCCGCAAATCCAGAGGTAAAACGCCGCTAAAAATAGCGGCGTTTTACCGCCGACGGAATGGGTGGTGTGGTGTGAAAGGGGTCTTAGTGTTGTATTAAAGAAAATTAATAAAAAAATAAAAAAACACAAAATTTGTACAAAAAAAAACAACTTTATTTCATTTCTAAAAAAAAATTTACAATGCTTTATTCCAGAATAATAATTTTAGCAGTCAAATGATAAAACCGTGCATAGTCGTTCATCCAGCGAATTGGCATGCACATTCACTCTCTGCTAAAATAAAGTAGAAAAATGACTGGTTACATTTATTTGTCAATTCCCTTTAGCATTCTCTAGAATTGTTAAAAAGACTTAGACTCCTCAGTGCCACCCAGTGGCCATAAAGTGGTGTTTTACTACTGTCCAATAGCCTAAGAACATTCATATTTGTCCAATTCATCCAATTCATCCAGAATGAATGTACACGCAGATTGGGTAGATAGGTGGCTATCTGATTTTTTTTAGATTTTTGATTTTTTAATAAATAGATCCTCCATAGTGTCATTTTAAACAAGAGAAATAAATAATTAAGGCCTGGTTCACACCTATGCATTTTTTGGTGCTTTTTGCAGAAACGCACTACAGTCCGTGCAACACGGTTTCATATGGGACAGGTTCACGCCATTGTTTTTTGTTTTTTTTTCCGCTACTGCATTTTTGGAAAGGGTCAGGGACTTTTTTAAATGCAAATTGGTGCCCTTAGGCTTTATTCACATCCATGCATGTTGCTTTTGAGCGTTTTTGCAAAGTCCGCGACCCTTTCCAAAAACGCAGAGGCACAAAAATGCATTGATGTGAACATGTTCCATAGGAACCCATGTTAAAAAAATTTCCCTGCATTTCTGCAAAATGCAAAATGCATTAAAAAACGCGTTAGTGTGAATCAAGCCTTAGGGGATTCACACCTATGCATTTTAAGGGCTTTTTTGCATTTTGCACAAAAACATGTATTACATTTGTGATACATTTGTGATGCGTTTTTGACTCGTTTTGCGTTTTTTTTATCTGCCTAACAACAAATTGTCAAAATAAGTATAAAAATGCAAAATGCGTTAAAATGCATAAAAAAATACTACAACAACAAATTGTCAAAAACAGCATAAAAAATGCAAAACAAGTAAAAAAATTTGAAAAAAAACATACTACAACAATAAATTGTTAAAAAATAAAAAAATAAAGCATAAAAACGCAAAACGAGTCAAAAAACGCAACAAAAAAGTACTACAACAACAAATTGTCAAAAAAAAAAGCATTAGAACGCAAAATGAGTAAAAAACGCATCAAAAAAGCACTACAACATCAAATTGTCAAAAAAAAAGCATAAAAAATGCAAAACAAGTCAAAAACGTGTATAAAATGTACTACAACAATAAATTGTCAAAAAAAAAGCATAAAAAAATGCAGACGTAAATCACATTAAAAAAAAGTGAAAAAAGCATCAAAAACGTTTGTGCAAAAAAAGCACACACGATCAAAAGCAAACTGTGCAGGTGTGAACCAGGCCTAAATAAAATGTATGTTGGTCAGACCTGTACGGGTTGGTGGCCCCGGGGTATAGAACGGTGGTTACAGCCAGTTGCTGTGATCAGAAAATGGAAAAAATATCAGAAAATAAGTACAGCATTTGCAATATTCCACCATTCGGAATCCCCCAACCCTATGAGGTCACCAATCTCTAGGCAGATTTCTCACATCTAGTACCCCCTCATATCAGTACATAACCCTCTTCTACACATAACGCAGCATAGAGGGGCTCGGTGAAGGTGGCGGTGAAGGTGTGGAGGTGGCGGATGGGGTCTCGTATATAGAAGGAGATCTGCCCGGCCTCATAATCCAGAAATACCCGGACTTTGTTACCGAAAATATTGTCAGGGAGTTCGGTCTCATCCGTGTCATGTATTGCCATATAGTCTTCACCCCAACAGTGCAAACCCCAGGATACGTCATTACATCCAATCAAGGAGTTGTCCCCGTCCCTGGCTATACTGGCGTAACACATCCCGATTCTCCACTTACTGGATCCATGGACATCTACTTCCCAGTATTGTCGTCCTGAGGAGAAACTCCGACTACCTAAAACCTGATAATATTTCATAAACCTCCCCTCGGTATCTGGGCGGTTATGGTGTGTACCTGAGATGGATGCAATCTTCTTATCATACGAGATACATACATCATTATGAGCCGTGTCTTCGTCCAATATGTCTACAACTTCCTGTATATAGATCCCCGAAATGAATGTAGACATTATATCTACTAAACCTGTGCTTATCATTTCTGAGATCCCATCCAGATCCCCTCCATCATGGAGGAGCTTCTTCTTCTTCATGAAGGCCTCTTCCAATGTCTTCAGCTGGTGTCCTCGATGTTCTCCAGTTATAACACAGGAGATACAGATACAGGCCGAGTCCTCGGTGCAGTAATACTCCAGGATCTTCTTATGGACGGGGCATTTCCTGTTCTCCGGGGTGGTGGTGGGGTCACATAAGACGTGTTCTGGTGACTTGCTGTGGGCTCTCAGATGGTCATCACATAGAGAAGCCTCACAATGCAGGCAGGATTTCACAGCAGGTACAAAGAAATGAATACAGTAAGTACAGGAGATGGCCACCTCTGGATCTGGTGGTGGAGCAGACAGGAAATGCTGGGTGATGTTACGTAGGGTGATATTTCTTTGCAGTGGAGGTCTCTCCCGGAACTTCCTCCTGCACTGAGGGCAGGAATAACATCCAGACCCCTCCTGGGTATCCAACGCATGGTCAATGCAGACCCGGCAGAAGTTGTGTCCACATTTCAACATGACGGGATCCGTATAAATGTTCAGGCAGATGGGACAATCCAGCTCCGCTCTCAGGTCTGAGGACGCCATCGCTGATAGAAGAGAGAGAAATGAACAAAGTTCCTTGTTCTCCAAAGCAAGTTGTCCAGTGAGGGATGTTCCTCCACAAGCCGAGGCGAAGGATGTGACCAGTGTGTGCACAAAGGAGATTTAAAGGTCACAAAACAAAGCTGAAAAATGAATGTTCCCACCCAAAAACAAACCAAACAATGGAAGTGGTCAGAGAGTGGTTTTCTTTCACCAACTTCACCCCCAGGCCAATTCTAACACTTCTCACGTATGTGGAAAAATCTACATACATACCTACTTTTTTTTTTTTTTTTTAAAGCAAAGACCCTGCAGATTAAAATTGTGGCTGTTGCAATTTTTTTATGTCGCACAATATTTGCGCAGCCATTTTTAAAAAGTAGATTTTTAGGGGAAAAAAATACACTTTTTAATGCACATAAACACGATATTAATACCCAATTGTTTGGTAAAATATAAAAGATGATGTTATGCTGAGTAAATAGGAAAAGGTCCGATCAGGTTTATATTGTCGGAAAATCCGATCGTGTGTGGGCTCTATCGTACTTTTTCAGTCGGAATTTCCGACGGAAAAAATTTGGGAGCAACGATCTAGAGAATTCTGATCGGACAAAGTGCCACGCATGCTCAGATTAAATTACGGGACCAAAGCTATTGGCTACTAGCCTCTACATAGTCCGGTCGTACGCAATGAACGTCACCTCGTTCCGAACGATCGGATTTTCCAACAACTTTGTCCGACCGTGTGTATGCAACACCAGTTTCGAACAAAATCCGTCTGAAAAAATCCAACGGATTTTGTGGTCGGAATGTCCGACCGATTGTACGGGGCATTATGTTCACACATGTGTGGTGCGATCGTCATTTACATATGCTTGTGGAACCGACACGCTTGCTCCCATTTGAGGTTAAGCACAGGGAGGGGGGATTGGGAGCGCTTTTACATTTTTATTGTTTATAATTTATTTATGGAATTTTTTTTGTTGAATTTCTTAATATTTAGTCATTTTTAAAATAGTTTATTATTTATTTATTTATTTTTAAAATGTTCGCTGCCCCTTTCATTTTTTTTCTTTAATCAACTTTATTAATATATATATATATATATATATATATATATATATATATATATGACAGCGTGAGGAGAAAAAAAAAAGCAGATCACCAGGACTGTGAGAGGGACATCGGTCCCTATCCTGGAGAGACTTCTGTGCCCACCAGCGCCACCTACCAGTGCCCACAGTGTCACCTATAAATCACCAATTAGAGTTTCATCACCAGTGCTGCCTATCAATACCACCTACCAGTGCCACCTACCAGTGCCACCCATCAGTGCCACCCACCAGGGCCCATCAGTGTCATCTTATCAGTGCCCATTGGTGCCATCTTATCAGTACCCATCAGTGTCGCCTTATCTGTGCCCATTAGTGCAGCCTCATCAGAGAATATCAATGAAGGAGAAAAATTACCTATTTGCAAAATTTTATAACCAACTATGAAACATGTTTTGTTTTTTTTTGTTTTTTAAATTTCTGTCTTTTTTTGTTTGTTTAGCAACCCGGCTGTGATTAAACCCCTTCCCGGCAAACGTATGCGGATGTGCGTAGTCAGCTTCCGGGGGTTATACCGGGATGATGCCCGCACCTGTAGGCATCATCCCGGGAACCGTTTTTTAGAGCGGGCGATTGGCTTTCCAGCCATAACAACCGATGCGGCTAAAAGCCGCTCGGCTGTTATGCCAGAGGAGCGGGGGGCGACCCCCCTCCCGCCACCTCCTGCCAATGGCGCCAAATTAAAAAAAATATACAGTATTCAGAATCGCTGTTTTCAGCGATCTGAATACTTTCAAGTGTAAAGGAGGGTCTTTTAGACCCCCGATCCCTCCATAAAGAGTACTTGTCACCACCTATTACTGTCATAAGGGATGTTTACATTCCTTGTGACAGCAATAAAAGTGATCAGAGTTTTATTTTATTTTTTAAAACAATTTATTAATTTTAAAATAAATTAAATAAATTAAAAAAAATGTTTTTTTAAAGCGCCCGCCTTTGCCGCGAGCTCGCGAAGCAAAGAAAACGCATAGGGAAGTCGCGCCCGCATATGTAAACGGTGTTCAAATCATACATGTGAGGTATCGCCGCGATCGTCAGAGCGAGAGCAATAACCTCTGTAACTCTAACCTGGTAACCGTAAAAAAAAATTAAAGTGTCGCCTATTGAGATTTTTAGGTACCGTACTTTGTCGTCATTCCACGAGTGCGTGCAATTATAAAGTGTGACATGTTTGGTATCTATTTTCTCGGCGTAACATTATCTTTCACATTATGCAAAAAAATTGGGCTAATTTTACTGTTTCTTTTTTTTTTTTTTATTCATGAAAGTGTCCCTTTTCCCAAAAAGTTGCGTTTAAAACACTGCTGCGCAAATACCGTGTGACATAAAATATTGCAACAATCACCATTTTATTCTCTAGAGTCTCTGCTAAAAAAAATATATATATATAACGTTTGGGGGTTCCAAGTAACTTTCTAGCAAAAAATATGTATTTTTATTTTTTTTTAACTCATGAAAGGGTTAAATACCACCAAAAGAAAGCTCTATTTGTGTGAAAAAAAATGCTAAAAATGTCATTTGGGTACAGCGTTGTATGACCGCGCAATTGTCATTCAAATTGTGACAGCTCTGAAAGCTGAAAATCGGTCTGTGCAGCAGGGGGGGTCAAATCCTTTTTTCCCTCACTGTATATAATAAAATAATGTATTTTTATTACAATATAATTATTATATTATGTTTTTTTTTTTTACACATTAAAATTCAAAAAAGCATATTTGTTCTAAACAAAATTTGAAAAACCGCTGCGCAAATACCGTGTGACTTAAAAAACAGCATCCACCACTTTATTCTCTAGGGCCTCTGCTTTCAAACGAAATCATTAAATAAATAAATATAAATGCATATATATATATATATATATATATATATATATATATATATATATATATATATATATATATATAAGAAATTTTGCACAATATACATATATATATATATATATATATATATATATATATATATATATATATTACACACATAATGTTTTGGAGTTCTAACAAATTTTGCCAAAA
The DNA here is from genome assembly GCF_037356315.1 of Lithobates pipiens. Classification (NCBI taxonomy): domain Eukaryota; kingdom Metazoa; phylum Chordata; class Amphibia; order Anura; family Ranidae; genus Lithobates; species Lithobates pipiens. The sequence continues at coordinate 616,690,283 of NW_027507758.1, read as the reverse complement.
GTACTGATTGTTACATGTAATCAAAAAGTACCAGGCTAAAAAGAATTGAATTCACTTTAGTGCAGAAACCAGTAATGTTATGAAACAGGCGTGTCTGAAACTTGATTGTGTTGGTGTATACGGGGCCCCCCGGGGATGGTTTGTACAATAGGGCCCTACACAGATACAAACATAAGGAACTTATGCATGCATATTGTCTTGCAATGTCTCACCACAGGGGACCTGCTGAACATACGCACACTTTGGGTTGGATGGGGAACAAGTAATTGGAATGGTAATAAATTCTCAGAAAGCTAAGCACATTTTTTTTTGGGGGGGGGGGGGGGGAGGGGGCGCAAACGAAGTGAAAAATACTGAAACAAAAACATCACTTGCAGCCTCACTGTGCAATCAGTATTGAGTACCTGCTCTCAATCTTTTGCTGGCGGAAATTCGGCCAGCAAAAGACCGATGAGAGCTTTTGGTCGCAAAATGCGACCGTGTGTATGCTCCATCGGACTTTTGCTGGCCAAATTCCCCAACCAGCAAAAGATTGAGAGCAGGTTCTCAATTTTTCAGTCGGAAAAAGTTTTTCGATCGGAAAATTCCCGATCGTCCGTAGCAATTCCGACGTGCAAAATTTCTTTACGCATGCTCGGAAACAATTCGACGCATGCTCGGAAGCATTGAACTTCATTTTCTCGGCTCGTGCGTAGTGTTGTACGTCTCCGCGTTCTTGGCGGTCAAAAGTTCTGCGAACTTTTGTGTGGCCGGGTGTATGCAAGCCAAGCTTGAGTGGAATTCTGTCGGGAAAAACCATCCAAGTTTTTTCCGACGGAGAATTCGCTCGTGTGTATGTGGCATTAGAACCCCCAATATTATATATATATATATATATATATATATATATATATATATATATATATATATATATATATATTTTTTTTTTTTAATTTATATTTATATATATATATATATATATATATATATATATATATATATATATATTCTTTTTTATTAGCGGAGGCCCTAGAGAAAAAAATGGGTGGGTTTTGCAAATTTTTTTTATGTCACACGGTATTCCCGCTGGGGTTTCTTAAATGCAATTTTATGGGAGAATTTACGCCTTTTTAGTGACATTTTAAAAGCCTTTACAGGATACCACTTTCAATTTAAAGAGGAGGTCCAGTACTAGAATTACCGCCCATGGTCTGACGTTCGTGGTGATACCTCACATATGAGGGACGATTGCTGTTTGAGCAAATGCGAGAATGACTCGCGCATTCGCCTTTGCGTGCGACCACGAGCGGAAAGGGGGCACTTACATTTTTTTTATAATTATTAATTATTCTTTTTTTATAATTATTATTATTTTTTTTTTTTTATAATTATTAATTTTTTTTTTTTTTTTACACATTTGCTTCATTTTTTTTTTTTTAATATCACTTTTGTTCCTGTCACAAGGAACGTAAACATCCTTGTGATAGCAATAGGCATGTGACAGGTACTCTCTATGGAGAGATCCGAGGTCTATAAGCCCTTGTACACACGGTCGGAGAATCTGTCGGAATGAGTCTTATCGGACCGTGTCATCAGATAATCCGACTGTGTGTGGTATGCATCGGAACTGATTCCGTCCGAATCTCCGTCCGACCCAATTTTCCAACATGTTGGAAATATTTCCCGACCAACTGGGCCGGACGGACCTAATCCGATCATGTGTAGAGCATTTTCATCGGACCAAGTGCCACGCATGCTCAGATCAAATTCCTACATCAAAGCTATTGGCTACTAGCCTGAATGTAGTCCCATCGTAACGAAATTACGTCATTACGTTCTGAAAGATCGGATTTTTCGGCAACTTGGCCCAACCGTGTGTATGCAACAGTTTCGGACACAATCCGTCGGACTAAATCCGACGGGCAAAATCCGACAGATTTGGTTGGCAAAATCTCCGACCGTGTGTACGTGGGCTAAGACCTCAAATCCCTCCTCTATTTTTAAAAGCATTCAAAGCACCAAGATCTGTGTTTTTAAATAATTTTGAGATTTTAAAAATTCCACTGTTTACATCCGGGTAACTCGGAAGTGATGTCAGGCCATCGCTTCCGGGTTACCATAGCAAACAGCCAATAAAAGCAGATTCTGGCTTTGTTCGGCTCTCTGGTGGGACAGGAGAGCTCCAGCAAGCCGCAGAAGGCAGCGGGAAAGGGGTGGAACATCCACTCCCACTGCTTGTAACAGAAATTGAGCGGCTAGTTAGCCACTCTGATTGCTATTACAAGAGAGCAAACCGCCTATGCTAAAAAAAAACGGTACAAAGGTGATGCCTGCAGCCAGAGGCGTCAGCTCGGTAAAACCACATACCACAAACGAGTACGTCGCTGGTCCAGAAGTGGTTTCGTAAATTAAAATATTTCAACAAAATATTGTTTGCGTTTTCATTTCATTTAGGCCCCTTTCACACTGGGGCGGTATTCAGGCGTTACAGCGCTAAAAATAGCGCCTGTGTAGCGCCTGAAAAAAACCGGCCCCTTTAACTCCAGTGTGAAAGCCGGAGGGCTTTCACACTGGAGCGATGCGCTGGCAGGACGGTGAAAAAAGTCCTGCTAGCCGCATCTTTGGAGCGGTGAAGGAGCGGTGTATTCACCGCTCCTAAACCGCTCCTACCCATTGAAATCAATGGGACACCGCGGCAATATCGCCGGCAAAGCGCCGCTGCAGCGGCGCTTTGCGGGCGGGTTTAACCCTTTTTCGGCCGCTAGCGGGGGTTAAAACCACCCCGCTAGCGCCCGCAGACCGCCCGCAGACCGCCGCTAAAACGACGGTAAAGCGACGCTAAAAATAGCGGCGCTTTACCGCCGACGCCGAAGAACCAATAGTATCCCAACCAACTGACTTCACAAGAGAGGCTTGAAGAATGGTAAAGGTTGTAATCGGAAGAGAACTGGGTTTCTTCAGTTGAACAATCCTATAAGGCAGGGGTGTCAAACTTAAAGGGGTTGTAAAGGTTCCTTTTTTATTTTCTAAATAGGTTCCTTTAAGCTAGTGCATTGTTGGTTCACTTACCTTTTCCTTCGATTTCCCTTATAAATGTTTTTTTTTTCTTTGTTTTCTTTGTCTGAATTCCTCACTTCCTGTTCCTCCTCAGTAAGCTGTTCTGGCTGACTAACCACCACTCGGATGATGGTGTGAAGTTTACTGAGGAGAAACAGGAAGTGAGATATTCAGACAAAGAAAAAAAACATTTAGAAGAGAAATCGAAGGAAAAGGTAAGTGAACCAACAATGCACTAGCTTAGAGGAACCTATGTAGAAAATAAAAAACGAACCTTTACAACCCCTTCAATTTCAAATTATCTGAAATGCATCGAAACAAATGGAATGGAACAAATGAATAATAAATAATTAATAATAATAAAAAGGTTTTATTATTATTATTAGATTGTTACGTTCCATTTGGTTAGATGCGGCATTCGTTATTTTAGATAATTCGCAACTTCGGATAAATTTAGTACTCGTTACGTTCACTAACAGACAAATTTGAAAGGGAATTCCAATACCTATAATTTAATAGTTAGTTATTATTTAGAATTAAAAAGATGTTCTTTCTTTTTTTCAGATTTTCTAATTTTCAAATTTTTTTCATTTTGGAATTTCCGAAAATTCGGAATCCGAAAATCCAAAAATCCGAATTTTGGAAATCCAAAATTGGAAAATTCGGAAATTCGAAAATCCGGAATTCGGAAATTCGAAAATTTGGAAATCCGAAATTGGAAATTAGAAAATTTGGAAATTCATAATTTCGCAAATTCGGAAATTCCGGAACGTTTGAAATTCGGAAATTTTGGAAATTGAAAAATTTGGAAATTCGGAATTAATGAATTTGTCAAAATTCGTTAAAAAAACGAATTTGGAACTAAATGAATTGCACATGTCTAGACCTATCCTCTCGAACAAGGATCTCCAAACTACAGCCCTCTCGTTGTTGCAGAACTACACGTCCCATGAGGCATTGTAAAACTCTAACATTCACAGACATGATTGCCATGATGGGAATTGTAGTTCCTGAAGAACTGGAGGGTCATAGTTTGGAGATTCCTGCTCTAGGATAATGGTCTCCAAACTGCGACCCTGGGGTCAGGTGTGGCTCTTTGCTTACTTATGCAGCCCTCGAGCACTATTTCATCCACTAATAGCAACAATGGGGCATCATTTCCTCCTCCACTAACACCAGTGAAGGGGCACAATTCCTACCAATGGCACCAACGATGGGGCATAGTTCCTCCCAAAGACACAATGACACCAACAATTGGGTCCATTGACACCATTCCTCCCAATAATACCAACAATTTGGCCCAATGAAACCAATAATGGGCCAATGACACAATTGATGGTGCACAATTCCTCCTACTGACACCAATGATGGGGCACAATGCCTCTGACTGACACCAAATATGGGACATTTTCTACTCCCAATGGCCACAGTCCTACCCCCCCCCCCCCAAGTCTGAAGAACATTAAACTGGACCCTTGTTTAGAAAGTTTGGAGACCCCTGCTCTAGGAGAAAGGTTACCTCAGCCTTTTTCAACCAGGAAGCCCAGACACCCTGGGGTGCCTTCAGGTTTCTTCAAGGGAGTCTCAAAAATTGCCCCAAAATGGGGAGATAGAGAGATACAAAGTAACATTGTTTATAAACATTGATCAGACAGGAGATAGAGAGAGATACAAAGTAACATTGTTTATAAACATTGATCAGATGGGAGATAGAGAGATACAGAGTAACATTGTTTATAAACATTGATCAGACAGGAGATAAAGAGAGATACAAAGGAACATTGTTTATAAAAATTGATCAGATGGGAGATGGAGAGATACAGAGTAACATTGTTTATAAACATTGGTCAGATGGGAGATAGAGAGACCCAAAGTAACATTGTCTATAAACATTGATCACACGGGAGATGGAGAGATACAAAGTAACATTGTTTATAAACATTGATCAGACGAGAGATAGATACAAAGTAACATTGTTTATAAACATTGATCAGACAGGAGATAGAGAGAGATACAAAGGAACATTGTTTATAAAAATTGATCAGATGGGAGATAGAGAGATACAAAGTAACATTGTTTATAAACATTGATTAGACAAGAGATGGAGAGATACAGAGTAACATTGTTTATAAACATTGGTCAGATGGGAGATGATAGAGAGACCCAAAGTAACATTGTTTATAAACATTGATCACATGGGAGATAGAGAGATATAAAGTAATATTGTTTATAAACATTGATCAGACAAGAGATGGAGAGATACAGAGTAGCATTGTTTATAAACATTGGTCAGATGGGAGATAGAGAGGCCCAAAGTAACATTGTTTATAAACATTGATCAGACCGGAGATAGAGAGATACAAAGTAACATTGTTTATAAACATTGATCAGACAGGAGATAGAGAGATACAAAGTAACAATGTTTATAAACATTATCGGACAGAAGATCAAACTAGGCTAGATTCAGATCTATGTGGGTGCTGGACTGCATGTAAATCACATACTTTCTTGCGCCCACAGCAAAAAAAGCGCTGCTTTTAACAAATGCATGGGGTGCTATTAATTCCTAATGCCCCCCCCTCCCCCCCATGCATTGAAATGCTACAGCCATATATTTCACACTTTGACTCATCAGTCCAGAGCACCTGCTGACATTTTTCTGCATCCCAGTTGCTTTGTTTTCATGCAGAGTTGAGTTGCTTGGCCTTGTTTCCACATCCTCTGCACGATAACATAGGAGACGGGGTGCAGAAATTGCTCTGGACTGATGTGTAAAAATGTGAAATGTTTGGCTGTAGCAGGAGGCGGCGTGTTGGTGAAGGGCTGGAGGGCGGTACAATAATGAGTGTCTCAGGCAACTGTGAAGCATGATGGAGGTTCCTTGCAAGTTTGGAGCTGCTTTTTTTGCAAATGGATTTAGAGATTTGGTGAGGATCATTGGTGTCCTCAATGCTGAGAAATACAGGCAGATACGTATCCATCATGCCATACCATCAGGGATTGGTCCCATATTTATTCTGCAGCAGGACAGTGACCCCAAACATACATCAATGTCATTAGGAACTATCTTCAGCATGAAGAAGAACGAGGAGTCCTTGAAGTGACGTTTTGGCCCCCACAGAGCCCTGAACTCAGCACCATGGAGTCTGTCTGGTATTACATGAAGAGGCAGAAGGATTTGAGGCAGCTGACATCCACAGAAGATCTGTGGTTAGTTCTCCAAGATGTTTGGATCAACCTACCTCCCGAGTTCCTTCATAAAATGTATACAAGTCTACCTAGAAGAATTGATGCTGGTTCAGTGGCGGTGCATCCATAAGGGCGCATGGGCGCCTCCCCCTCTTTCCAGCCACCCCCCTATGACCAATGGATAGATTCAAGGAAAATAAAGATCTATTCTTACTCCGCAGCTCAATTCAGATAAACAAACATGTGATATATTTGTCACTTTGTTATGAAATTATTTTTAAAGCCATCCAAAAATAAATATTAAAACGCACAGGAGTTCTTTCTTCTATATGATTAAAGAATCAGCATTATCTAAATTGTGGAAGTATAATTTTTGTACCATGTACTCCAAGGTTCCCATAGTTGTTGTTCCTTAACCACTTGCCGACCGCCGCACGACGATATACGTCGACAGAATGGCACGGGCAGGCATATGGGCGTATATTTAAGTCCCTGCCTTCCCGCGGGTGGGGGGCCCGATCGGGCCCCCCCCCGGTGCCTGCGGCGGTCGGTATTCGTTCGGGAGCGATCCGGGATGAGGGGGCGGCCATTCATTCATGGCCACCCCCTCGCGATCGCTCCCGACGAATGGAAATCCTTCATGACATCACTTCCTCTCCTGTAATGTAAACACGGGCAGAGGAAGTGATGTAATCGGTATTTTTCGTTCCGGCACCGAGGAGAGAGGATCGGTGAGTTGCACCAACACGACACTTCACAGTAGAACATGCCAGGCACACTCACACCCCCCCTTTACCCCCCGATCACCCCCCCAATTACCCCTGCCCCCCCAGTCACAGTGACACCAATACATTTTTTTTTTTTTTGCATTGGTGTCATTTGTGACTGTAATAACTGTTAGGGCAGTTAGGGTTAGCCCCCTTTAGTTCTAATGTACCCCCCTAACCCCCCCAATAAAGGTTTAACCCCGTGATCACCCCCCGTCGCCAGTGTCACTAAGGCTGGGTTCACATTGCAGCGGTTTATGAGAACGGATGTGATTCGCACCGCACTGCAGTGCAAATCACATCCGATCTCTGCAATTCGAGTTCAGCCATTCGCCGCACCCGCCGCAAATTCGCACGGGACCCTTTTTTTGGTCCGCAGCAGAATCGGATCGCATGGGTGTTCACACCATGCGATCCGAGTTTGCAGATCGCACTGCGATATGCGAACTGATCTGGGGGTGTCATTAACATTTCACTGACACTCCCAGCAGTTCGCATAGGGCAGTGTGAACTGCCGCCGGGAGGCATGCGATGCGGGAACCCGCCGCGGATTTGTGGCGTTCCCGCATCACTCCAGTGTGAACCCAGCCTAATAAGCGATCGTTTTTCTGATCGCTGTATTAGTGTCACAGGTGACGCTAGTTAGGCAGGTAGGTATTTAGGTTTGCCGCAGCTTTTTATAGCGCCAGGGACCCCCATATACTACCGCATAAAGCCCCCTGATTGCCCCCTAGTTAACCCTTTCACCAGTGATCACCATATAACTGTTACAGGTGACGCTGGTTGGTTAGTTATTTTTTTATCGTTTCAGGGCACCCGCCATTTATTACCTAATAAAGGTTTAACCCCCTGATCATCCGGCGGGTGTCATTTGTGACTGTAATAACTGTTAGGGCAGTTAGGGTTAGCCCCCTTTAGTTCTAAGGTACCCCCCTAACCCCCCCAATAAAGGTTTAACCCCGTGATCACCCCCCATCGCCAGTGTCACTAAGGCTGGGTTCACATTGCAGCAGTTTATGAGAACGGATGTGATTCGCACCGCACTGCAGTGCAAATCACATCCGATCTCTGTGCGATTCGAGTTCAGCCATACAGATAGTATGGCTGAATTTGTGTCGCACCCGCCGCAAATTCGCACGGGACCCTTTTTTTGGTCCGCAGCAGAATCGGATCGCATGGGTGTTCACACCATGCGATCCGAGTTTGCAGATCGCACTGCGATATGCGAACTGATCTGGGGGTGTCATTAACATTTCACTGACACTCCCAGCAGTTCGCATAGGGCAGTGTGAACTGCCGCCGGGAGGCATGCGATGCGGGAACCCGCCGCGGATTCGTGGCGTTCCCGCATCGCTCCAGTGTGAACCCAGCCTAATAAGCGATCGTTTTTCTGATCGCTGTATTAGTGTCACAGGTGATGCTAGTTAGGCAGGTAGGTATTTAGGTTCGCCGCAGCTTTTTATAGCGCCAGGGACCCCCATATACTACCGCATAAAGCCCCCTGATTGCCCCCTAGTTAACCCTTTCACCAGTGATCACCATATAACTGTTACAGGTGACGCTGGTTGGTTAGTTATTTTTTTATAGTTTCAGGGCACCCGCCATTTATTACCTAGTCTCACTAGTGTACCCATAAATTTAGGGGTGTCTACTTTCCAAAATGGGGTCATTTGGGGGGGTTTGTGCCATCTTGGCATTTTATGGCCTTCAAAACTGTAACGCCCTTAGAAAGCCTGAAGGCGGTGCTTGGTTTTCGGGGCCCCGTACGCGGCTAGGCTCCCAAAAAGTCCCACATATGTGGTATCCCCGTACTCAGGAGAAGCAGCAGAATTTATTTTGGGGAGTCATTTCACATATGCCCATGGCATGCGTGAGCAATATATCATTTAGTGACAACTTTGTGAAAAAATAAAATAAAATAAAAAAGTTTGTAATTTTCCCGCAACTTGTGGCAAAATATAAAATATTCCATGGACTCAACATGCCTCTCAGCAAATAACTTGGGGTGTCTACTTTCTAAAATGGGGTCATTTGTGGGGGTTTTGTGCCATCTTGGCATTTTATGGCCTTCAAAACTGTAATAGGTAGTGAGAAGTGAAATCAAAAATGTACGCCCTTAGAAAGCCTGATGGCGGTGCTTGGTTTTCGGGGCCCCGTACGCGGCTAGGCTCCCAAAAAGTCCCACATATGTGGTATCCCCGTACTCAGGAGAAGCAGCAGAATTTATTTTGGGGTGTCATTTTACATATGCCCATAGCATGTGTGAGCAATATATCATTTAGTGACAACTTTGTGTAAAAAAAAAAAAAAAAAAAAAAAGTTTGTAATTTCCCCGCAACTTGTGGCAAAATATAAAATATTCCATGGACTCAACATGCCTCTCAGCAAATAGCTTGGGGTGTCTACTTTCTAAAATGGGGTCATTTGTGGGGGTTTTGTGCCATCTTGGCATTTTATGGCCTTCAAAACTGTAATAGGTAGTGAGAAGTGAAATCAAAAATTTACGCCCTTAGAAAGCCTGAAGGCGGTGCTTGGTTTTCGGGGCCCCGTACGCGGCTAGGCTCCCAAAAAGTACCACATATGTGGTATCCCCGTACTCAGGAGAAGCAGCAGAATTTATTTTGGGGTGTCATTTCACATATGCCCATAGCATGTGTGAGCAATATATCATTTAATGACAACTTTGTGTAAAAAAAAAAATAATAATTTTTTTTGTCATTATTCAATCGCTTGAGGCAAAAAAAAAAAAAATATTCAATGGGCTCAACATGCCACTTATCAATTTCCTTAGGGGGTCTACTTTCCAAAATGGGGTCATTTGGGGGGGTTTTGTACTGCCCTGCCATTTTAGCACCTCAAGAAATGAGATAGGCAGTCGTAAACTAAAAGCTGCGTAAATTCCAGAAAACGTACCTTAGTTTGTAGATGTGACAACTTTTGCGCAAACCAATAAATATACAGTTATTGACTTTTTTTTTACCAAAGACATGTGGCTGAATACATTTTGGCCTAAATGTATGACTAAAAATTGAGTTTATTGGATTTTTCTAATAACAAAAAGTAGAAAATATCATTTTTTTTCAAAATTTGCGGTCTTTTTACGTTTATATCGCAAAAAATAAAAATCACAGAGTCAGCCAAATACCTTTAAAAGAAAGCTCTATTTGTGGGAAGAAAAGGACGCAAATTTCGTTTGGGTACAACATTGCATGACCGCGCAATTACCAGTTAAAGCAGCGCAGTGCCAAAGTGTAAAAAGACCTCTGGTCATTTACCAGCAAAATGGTCCGGTCTGAAAGTGGTTAATATATAGGGATTTGTCATTAGGAAATAACAATTCGTAGGAGTGGTGGAGTTGGGTTAATTCTATAACTTCTGTCATAGTAGGAAGAGAGTCAGTTTTCCATTTTCTAGTTATGGATAGTCTCGCAGCTAAAAGTATATGTGTTACAACTTTACGATATTGTTTGGGAATCGTATGTAAATTCATATTCAGAATGGCTAGTTCTGGTGAAAGTTGAAGGACTATAACTGTTACGGAAGTGAGTAAATGGGAGATTGCCTGCCAGTAGTTATGTAAGCTTGGGCAGTCCCACATAATATGAAATAGGGTCCCCAATTGGGTACAATTTCTCCAGCAATTAGGTGACGAGTTCCCCTTGAATTTTGCTAGGATATGTGGAGTCAGGTATTGTCTTTGAACAATTTTTTGTGCCAGTTCCCATAGTGTAACACATGCAGTGGCCCTATATATGCTTCGTAGGGAAGCCATCCATTGTTTAATTGAAAAGTCTTGCCCCAAATCTTGTTCCCATTTAAGGAAGGAAGGTAGTTTGCTGGGTATGTTTTTTTCCCCTAGAATTGGGTATATTGTAGCTACTCCTTTCTGTGAGGTGGCATGGTTATTGAGGAAAGACCATATTTTAACCGGGATTGAAGCTCTGAGTTGTGGATTGTGTAGCAGACACTTTTCTATTTGAATATATGTAGATCGCTCATAATTCGGAAGCTGTAATTCATTACTTAACTGAGAAAAAGACTTTAATGAGCCCTGTTGGAAGAAGGAACCAAGTTTGATATCCCGACCCAAATTCCAGTCGTGTATTTGTACGCCAGGAATTAATGTTGGTATAATTGTTAGAGGAGGGTTTAACACCGTGATTGGAGTTTTATCCCATTTGTATGTGATGATTCTCTGCCAAGAGTGTAGCGTCGCTTTCACCGTTGGTGGGTATTGAGCTGTAATTGTGGACTTAATTTTCCTACTAAGCAACCAGAATTGCATATTAGGCTGTCGTGTGATGTCTTTCTCAATTTGTCCCCATAAAGTTTTAGGAGTAGACAAGAACCATTCTTGCAATTGGGTCAAAAGAGTTGCGTCATAATAATCCTGTAGATCAGGTACGGTCGCACCACCTATATTTCTATGTTTAATTAGTATATGGTATGCGCAACGGGATTTTTTGCCATTCCATAGATATTTTCCCAAACTGCTTTGTAAGGATTTAAAGTAGTATTTAGGGATACATATTGGAAGGGACCTGAGTTGATATAATAATTTTGGTAAGGTCATCATTTTGAAAGCTGCCAGGCGACCAGCCCATGTAAATTCGAATTTACTAAGTGTTGTCAGATCTGTTTCAAAATGTTTCTTAAATGGTAAAAAGTTTGTTTTAAATAACTGTTTTGTTTTGTTAGTGAGAGTGATTCCTAAGTAAGAAATCCCCTCATCTTTCCAGTGGTAGGGGTATTTATTACACAATAACTGCCTGGTTGTGTTATCTAATCCTAGGTCTAAAATATTGGACTTGGTTTCATTGATTTTATAATATGATGCTGCTCCAAATGTCGTTAGTATATTTTGGAGATTCGGGAGAGATGAAATAGGATCAGACACTATAAGCACTATGTCATCTGCGAACAGACTTATTTTGTTATCTATTTGCCCAATTTTTATACCAGATAGTTTTGTGTCAGATCGTATACGTTCTGCTAGAGGCTAAATTAAATATTAAAGGAGATAAGGGGCAACCTTGTCGTGTTCCATTCGAGATGCCAAAGGGCCTAGACATCATATCATTTGTGTATACTCTCGCTGAGGGGCCCTTATACAGTGCAAAAATTGCCGATAAAATATTTCCATGAAAGCCGAATTTTAAAAGCACTGACTGTAAATAGCCCCAATGGACCCTATCAAACGCCTTCTCTGCATCCAAAGAAAGGAGCAGAGAAGGCGTTTGATGTCTCTCAGTGAAGTGTATAATATCAATCAGACGTCTTGTTGCATCTGAAGATTGTCGACCTTTAGTAAAGCCAGATTGATCTTTGTGAATGAGGTCTGGTATGTAGTTCATCAGTCGATTCGCTATTGCTTTGGCGTATATTTTGATGTCAATGTTCAATAATGAAATCGGTCTGAAATTTTGGGGAGCATTGGGATCTTTGCCTGGTTTCGGCAGTGTTATGATCAAGGCCTGAAGCATCTCAGCCGGGAAATTCTGATTTGGATGCCGCTTCGTTAAAAAGTGAGCATAAGTGGGGAGCCAGTATATCTCGAAGTAATTTATAGTATTCTCCTATCATTCCGTCTGGGCCCGGAGATTTATTGTTGGGCAGGGAGTCTATAGTTCTAGCAATTTCTTCCACTGAAAATGGGATGTTAAGATCAGAGATTTGATCAGTAGTTAATGATGGGAGACTAATAGTATCTAAGAAATCACTTATTATCTTTGGGGTAGGTGTGGGAGTTTGAGAATCATCTTTAAGATTGTAAAGGGAGCTATAATAACAGCTAAATGCATTCGCTATGTCTTGGGGGTCTTGCAATTTTTCTCTAGTAATAGGGTGGTATAGATATGGAATCTTTGATTTGGAATATCTGCCTTTGATCCGAAGTGCCATGTTTTTTCCTGCTTTGTTGCTAGTATGGTAATATTTAGCTTTACGTTTTCTAGTATGTTTTTCAAATGTATCCAATAAAGTCGTTCTGAGTTCCTGTCGTAATATTTGTAGTTTAGTTTTCAGTTGTTGTGATGGGTGAGATTGGTTTTGGGAATCTAATGTTTTAATGTCAGCAGTAAGTTTCTCAATGAGTTTTGTTTTATTTTTCCTGAATTGAGCATTCAGTTACATTAGGATTCCCCTACTAAATGCTTTATGAGCACCCCATAGGGTGGCGGAGTCTGACACCGATCCCACATTATATTTAAAGAATTCAGTTATCTGGTTTTGTATAGCTGTAGCATAGGTAGGCATTTTGATAAGATATGTACACCAACAATATTGCGCAAAAGGAAAATTATAAATTGAAATAGATAAATACAAAGAAATGTATATGATGAGCAGCCAACACGCTAAAACTAGGGATTTTTTTTAGCTGGAAAATCGGTAAAAAATGTAGTGCAAGCGCTCAGCCTATACACACTTCTTATAGTGCTACAAAATAATATGTGCTCAAATATATGTATAGTATTACCCAAAGGGAAAAAAATATAGATACACTGTAATAAAAACACAGAATATGAAATTGTATAAATATATACAGTGACCTATATATATACCAAAAGAAGAGGGTAATAGGATGTTGTATCTCTAAAAGAGAAAACAGTGACTATGAATATCTGTAAACAATAAACACAGTGATAAAATCCATAGATAACTGTGAAAACAGTGACTGTGAATGTCAATAAACAATAATCTCAATAATGAAGTCCATAAATGAATATATAGTCCAAAACAATCGTGCAGAGTGCCAGTAGTGACCAGGATCCTGTGATATTGTGACCGAAAAGAACAATGTTCCACCAAGTGACAATCCCACCACCTTGTAGGGTGTAGGCTTACCAGATCTATGTGACCCTAGTAGGCATACGCCTCAGGGGTCAATCAAAGCTTGCGATCCCAACCAAAGAATGGTCTCAAGGATTAGGTGTGTCAGTCATGGCATATACGATCCCAACAGATGGCTAGATGTGGTCAATATTCCTCATGTGCATATATAGATCCAACACCAACAATGATTCAGGCATGAAAGATGAGAAGACAGAACCGACATGGCATAATAACGTCTTTAAAAAAACTTTAATAAAAAATATTTTGGTAAAACTCACATTTCCAAAAAGTACAATCAAGCGTGTCAGGATAAAAATGGCAGTAGCGGAGTCCTCCCGACGCGTTTCGACCCACCGGTCATCATCTGGGGTGGACTCACACTACTGTCCTACTGCCTTATATAGGTACTCACACAGTGAAGTGGTGGCAATCCTCCATGTGTTGTGATTATGCCCACTTCCGGTATATTAAAGATGGCGGACGAGCGTGCGTTCCACGCCTCGATTGCAATGCGTTCCACCAACATCATTTAAGCCCAGAAAACCTAATTGGAAGTGAGGGTAATTCTACTTCCGGTATGCGGAAAAAATGGCGGCCCGGCGTGCGTTCCACGCCTCGCATTGGGTGCGTTTCACCTATCCATATTGATATGTGAAAAGAGGATATAGGCACGAACCTATTTTTTATGGTCCATATATGGAACGAGCCAACATATAATAAATTTGAATGCTGTGGGCTCACAAGTTATCAGAAAAAATGTCCAGAACCCTTTTTAGAATGGTGATCAGAAACCGGAAGTGAGCATCCACAAGACCCGGAACCGGAAGTGATTGTCCATCACTTCCGGAGCGGAATGAGGATGTAAACAAGACATCAATGCAAAGAAATCACTATCTATTCTCTTATACAGATAAAAAGGTAGCGCTAATGACACCTAATGGCCACTAATAAGATTGCAACTAGATATGCAGAAAATAAGCCATCTTTACATTACACTGTGCAGAAAATGCAACTCACACTAATGACACCTAATGGCCACTAATGAGATTGCAACTAAATATACAGGAAATAAGCCATCAATACGTTACAATGTGTAAAAAATGCATCTCATGCTGCAGACTAATAATTTTATGGTCACAATGACCATATACCACAACATTGAATAAATATTATTAATATGGTCATTCCAAAAAATTAAAAAATAAAATAAAAATATAGATGTAAAAAAAATAGAGATATACAAAAAAAGGTAATATCCACGGAAAAAGCATACCCAATATCAGACTACATATCACTAATGCCAGAAGGTCCTACGAATCATCAATGAACGCATTGATGTCCCACTCCACATTCATACCGAGTGGGGAGTGGGACTGAAGTTCGTATATCCAAAAAGTTTCAAGCCTGGAGACCCCACGAGTGAGGGGTCCCCCTCTCCAAGGTGGAATATATTTATCTATCACGATAAATTGAGTGCCACGTAGATCGTTACTGTGGCATTCCCTATAGTGTCTCGGCACCGTGTGCTTAGATAATTTACTTCTGATCAGGGAGATATGTTCGCCGACCCTTGTGGAAAAAGTTCTGGTAGTGCGGCCAACATATTGCTTCCCACAGGGGCAGGTTATTAAATAAACCACATATTTAGTTTTGCAAGTGCAAAAACATTTAATTGAATATCTTTTACCAGTTACAGTAGATGTAAATTCTGAAATTTTTCGTTGTGTCAGTGCATTATGTTGACACACACTACATTTTTTGCACGGAAAATAGCCTACCATGTTATGAAAGAAAGTAGGCTGTGTTGGAGGGTTAATGATGTTGGGGGCAATTTTACTTTGCAAGGTGGGAGCCCCTCTGAAGAGAACATTAGCTCTTTCAGGAAGATTAGGACCCAATACAGGATCTCTTCTCAAAACCTCCCAATGTTTACTCAAAATCTTTTTTACCTGCCTGTGTTGTATGTTGAAGGTGGTTGTAAAGGACCATTTAAACTTCTCTCTATCATTACGGGGGGTTTTCACCTGCAGGAGAGTGTCCCTATTTATATTCAAGACTTCCTGTAGTTGTGTTTCCAAAGTCAGTGCATGATACCCCTTATCTAGAAACCGTTGTTTTAAACAGTTTGCCTGATCCACAAAGGTGCAATCATCAGTACAATTACGCCGCAGTCTAATAAATTGACTGCGTGGAACGGAGGTAAGCCAACTTTTATGATGGCAACTGTCCATGGCAATATAGCTGTTACGGTCAGTGGACTTAAAGTGGGTTTTAAAACTGAAACCTCCTGGGGAAATTCCAATCTCCAAATCCAGAAATTGAATTCTGTCAGTACTGGTCTGGAAAGTTAATGAAATTCCCCTGTCGTTATTATTCAAACCACTGAAAAATTCAAGAAGAGCATCGAGTGTGCCCCCCCATAGGAGGAGGATGTCGTCTATGTATCGGACCCACAAAATCAATGATGGGCTCCGCTGGGCATAGACGACATCCTCCTCCCATTTGGCCATGAAAAGATTGGCCAGACTGGGCGCAAATTTCGCCCCCATGGCCACACCCCTTTGTTGAGAGTAGTACTGGCCACCAAACCAGAAATAACTATGGCTGGTGGCGAATTCCAATAATTCTATAATGTAATTACGTTGACAAGGAACTAGCGTGCGTTCTTGATCAAGAAAGAAACGCACCGCTTCTATTCCTTTGTCCTGTGGAATACAGGTATATAGGGATGAAACATCGGCAGTGGCTATAATGCATTGTCCTTGGAACTGTATGCCTTCCAATTTCTTAATGGTATCCCCAGTGTCTTGTATGTATGAGGGCATCTTTCTCACGAGTGGTTGGAGGTAAAAGTCTATGTATCTACCTATGCGTTTTGATAAGATATGCATTTGTTCTCCATAGAAAATGGGTCGTTTGAGAGTGTTTAGGTAGAATAGTCATACTAATTGGGGCATGATCAGTCCAAGTGATGGGTGCAATGTCAGACTCCTTCACCCGCTGCAATAACCACTTATCCGTAAAAATATAATCGATACGAGTATAGGTATTATGTACCAGGGAATGATATGTGTATTCACGATCTCCAGGATGATGGCATCTCCATACATCATAGAGATCGCTTTTATTCAAAAAAAATTTAAGTGCACAGTTGGTTCTGGTTTTGGGATTAGAAGTGTCTAGTTCTTGTTCATGTATTGTGTTGAAGTCTCCACAAATTATTAAGGCACCTTTTCGGCATTTACCTATTTTTCTCATCAGGCCATTCAGAAAATGGGATTGCCTTTTATTAGGCGCATACACATTTACCAATGTAGTAAGTGTATTATCAATGGTACATATTAATATGAGGTATCGTCCATTGGTATCTACAATAGATTCATGCAATTGAAAATTAACTGAATGATGTATGGCAATAAGTACTCCTCTTTTTTTCTGTTGGCCTGATGCTGTAAATATGTGAGGAAAGTTCTTATGGGTGCAAGTGGGAATAGCGCCTGTTTTGAAATGGGTTTCTTGTATACACAATATTTGACATCGCTGGGTGTTAGCCATTTGCCACATCAACGCTCTTTTTGCTGGATGGTTAAGACCATTAGTATTTAAAGATATTAACTTTATACTCATAAAAGGATATTAATAAGATGGAAAAAGTAAGTACATACTAGCCTGATAATA
This sequence comes from Lithobates pipiens, assembly GCF_037356315.1. Taxonomy (NCBI): domain Eukaryota; kingdom Metazoa; phylum Chordata; class Amphibia; order Anura; family Ranidae; genus Lithobates; species Lithobates pipiens. Next base: position 616,672,782 of record NW_027507758.1, on the reverse strand, counting down.
GCTTTAAATTCTACTTCCATGTGAACAATCTGTAGTCTGAAATGACTATGAATGTCCAAAAATGTAGTGACTGAAAAGTTTTGATTCAAATTTTGTAGGTTCACAACATACCTGTCCCTTTGAATGCTATGAGTTGTGTAAAGGATACTGTGAAGAAAAAAATAAAAGTAAAAGCACAAACAAAAATATAACCAAACATTAAACTTAACTTGCAGTGGTAAACATTTCAATGTATACTGCAACATTAGAATGGGGAATTAGTTCAAAGGTCAGCTGTTCCAAAGATTTAGTATCGCACGGCACGGCGGGCAAGCTGATAGATCGGTTTCCTATAGATAGGATTGTATTTTGGCCGGATCTAGTCAATGAAAGCTAATGCCATTGTGGCGTAAGTTTCTCCGGATTCTTCTTAGCTCCGATAGGTGGAGTTGGTTCGGGGATAATACCCCATGCGTGAAGTAACTTAATGCCTTGTTCCACAGAAGTGATTGTATGGTAGGTGTCGTTCTTCTGTATCAGTAGTTTAGATGGTTGTTTCCAACGGTATTCAATTTTATGATTACGCAGAGCTTTTGTAATCGTGGAAAGTTGTCTTCTCATATCTAGAGTATGTTTAGACAAGTCAGCATAAATCTGGATTGTATTATATGGTTGTGGAAGTTGTCCTAGATGTCGCACTTTATATAGGATTTGTTCTTTAACATGGTAGAAGTGTACTCTAAGTAGTACATCACGTGGTATCTGTGGAGGGAGAAATGACGGTTTCGGAATCCGATAGATACGATCAATTGTAAGCTCTAAGGCTGGTATAGCTGGCAGCAAGTTGGAGAATAAGTCAGTGGCATATTTTTTAAGATCAGACTGCTGTATATTTTCAGGGATACCCCTGATTTTGAGATTGTTCTTCCTTGAGCGGTCTTCTAAATCTGCGATTTTAAATTTAAGCCACTCTTTTTCAGCTTTATTTTCTTCATGAGCATCTATTAAATCATTAATAGTATTGGTCATGTCTCCCATAGAGTTCTCAATAGTGTGTACTCTTTCACCTAAGGAGTTCACTGCTTTGGAGAATTGATTTGTGAGTTGTAAAATATCCGTATGAAGCGAAGTATGTAAAGTTAATAGCATTTCTTTTAATTGGGTGTCCAGAATAGGCTGGTTATTAGTGGGGAATGCGGCTATAGGTGAAGCTATAGGAGTTATGACTGTGTTATCTTGACTAATATGAGGTATTTTATAGCTTACCTCCTGGCCTGTGAAATCCAGTTTGATACGAGTTTTAGCCGGGCTGCGACATGTAGGGCTGAGGTAATCTTCCTCATGAGGAGATTCCAGATGTGTTTTGTGAGGTGATTCTTCTAGAGCAGCATCAGGCATGTCAGTGTATTGCGCTCTCCCTGAGGAGGCTGTTGCTGGTACAGCAGCTGTGAGAGGATCTGTGCCATCTTTTTTTCTCCCTCCCGCTGACTGAGAGGAGAATGTCGTTAGTTTTTTCATTTTCCGTTCGTCTTTCCGCTTTTTTGACATCACCTTCGGATTCAGGAACTCTTCCGTCGTCTGTTCGTATCTTTTTTACCGATATTCGATGTGAATTGTCGCTAATATGCCCGTTCGTGTCACGGAGCTCTCTCACAGAGCTTCCATTCAGCTCATGCGCTGGCCACGCCCCTCTTGTATATGACTCAAACTTGAGCTGTTTCGACTGCTCATCTTTGAGATGTTTCTACAACTTGATTGGAGTCCACCTGTGGTAAATTCAGTTGATTGGACATGACTTGGAAAGGCACACACCTGTCTATATAAAGTCCCATAGTTAATAGTGCATGTCAGAGCACAAACCAAGTCATGAAGTCCAAGGAATTGTCTGTAGACCTCAGAGACAGGATTGTATGGAGGCACGGATCTGGGGAAGGGTACAGAATTTTTTTTGCAGCATTGAAGGTCCCAATGAGCACAATGATCTCCATCATCCATAAATGTAATGCCGCGTACACACGATCGGACTTTCTGGTAGACTTGGTCCGGCGGACCAGAGTCCGTCGGACAATTAGATCGTGTGTGGGCTCCAGCGGACTTTTTCTTCCCCAAAGTCCGGCGGACCTAGAAATAAAACATGTTTTAAATCTTCCCGCCAAAAGTCCGTCGGACCTAGTTCCTGTCGTGAAGTCCGCTCGTCTGTATGCTGGTCCGACGGACCAACTACGACGCAACAGCAACTGCAGCACCTGCCCGCGAGAATGTTTCCAGCGCGATCCTATCGCGCCGGTTCTCGGCTACAGGGTACAGTACAGTAGGCCCTTAGTTCTGGTATGGATTTTAAGGGTAACCCCCTACGCCAATCTATACCAGACCCTTATCCGAGCACGCAGCCCGCCGGTCAGGAAAGGGGGTGGGGATGAGCGCGCCCCCTCCTGAACCGTACCAGGCCGCATGCCCTCAACATGGGAGGGTGGGTGCTTTGGGGAAGGGGGCACCCTGTGGCCCCCCACCCCAAAGCACCTTGTCCCCATGTTGATGAGGACAAGGGCCTCTTCCCGACAACCCTGGCCGTTGGTTTCGGGGTCTGCGGGCGGGGGGCTTATCGGAATCCGGGAGCCTCCTTTAATAAGGGATCCCCCAGGTTCCGGCCCCCCACCCTATGTGAATGAGTATGGGGTACATCGTACCCCTACCCATTCACCTGAGGGAAAAACTGTCAATAAAAAAATCACACTACACAGGTTTTTAAAGTAGTTTATTAGGCAGCTCCTAGGGTCTTCTTCCAACTTCGGGGGTCTTCTTCCGACTTCTCCGCACTTTCCGGTTCTTCTCGCCAGGCTCCTCCGGTATCTTCTGCTCTTTTGCCACTCTTTTGCTAGCGGAGGAGCCCGGCTTCCTCCTTCGTCGTAGCCGTTTTCTTCTTCTTCCTTCCTCTGTTCTTCCAATGTTGACATGACAATCTCTCTCCCGCTGTAATGCCATGGACACGGTGCGCAGCGACTTATATAGGCATAATGGGCAGGGTCACCGGGTGACATCCGGTGACCCCACCCCTTATGACGTCACAGTCCCAGGGCATGCTGGGACTGTGACATCATAAGGCCTAACCTGCCTAAATTGACCTGCACTGGCTGTAACAAAACACAAACAACTACCTCTAGCAACCTACCTAAGGTAGAGGGTGATACACTCATCCCCCACCAGAATACAGCTGTCCCCAGCTGAGAAAATTAAAAAATTACTTATGGGCCCAGGAGCAAGGGCATACCATGAAATAAGTTGGATGGGGGAAGGGAAACAACTTGGATGGGGAACTATACAAATAAATTACGAACAAAAATAGATATATACAATTTCAGAAAGTATTTACACTGTACATCACAACTACATACACCTAGCTACAGGTCCCTGCAGATAAAACACATAAAACATTTCTGACCAAGAACATTTCTCCCACAGGAAAAATACTCTGCTCACAGCATTCTTGTCCTCCGGAACGGTGGAGATGGACAGCCATCCCATCTCTGAAGATCCTAAGAGAAAACATAAACCATTACATCCTACACTTACATTCTACCTATACACTGTGCATACCGTCACTGAAAGGGGGTTATCATCCTTCCAGCAAAGGAAATCAGCAACACAACATATACAGTGGAACCTCGGATTGCGAGTAACGTGGTTAATTAGTTGTTCCCAATACGAGCACTGTATTTTTAAAAATCGTAACTCGGTTTGTGTTTGAGTGTTGTCTTGCAAAATGAGCACGATTCAGGCCAAATCAGTGTGCAGTACCGCGCTTGGCCTGAGGTGGGGGGTGCCGGAGCCAAACATCGCCACTCAGAAAGGCCCGAGGACAAATCTCGGGAAAAAAGTATTTCCGAGGTTTGCTGAGGTCAGCAGAGATGTCCTCTGGCCTTTTCGGACATTTCCAAGGCTCTCCAGCGCCATCGGCTCTGGCCGCATACGGTATTGCATGCCATTGAAATCAATGCGGAACAAATTATTTTTGTTAAATAGAAAAAGGGTTGGGACTTTGGCGAAGCATGCGATTTTAAAAGCAAAAAGCAGGAGAGCAATAAAAATCAGATAATGTAAATTTATTAGCTGTAAATTTAATGCCTAACATAGGGCGCAGAGATGCACATTCTATAGTCCATAATCCATCATAAATAGTAGATATATTGAAGTATTGCACATCAAAAACATCAATCCCATGATTCATACATCAAAAGAATTAAATTCATATATAAACATATTGTACATAGTGAAAATCAATAGAATTGAGTAAAAACATTACAGAGTCTAGTAAAACTGCATGATTGAATGTAATTTATAGTATTTAAAGCTCTACGCGTTTCGTGGCTATTTTGCCACTCATCAGGAGCTGATATATGATGGATATCTGTGGGACGAGAAATGGTGTGCCAAAAATTAGTCAGGTTGATATATTAAATGAGGAAAAAAGGGGAAAAGAGCAATGTGTCGAAGACGAGCGCCCATACTTACAGGTTAAGCAATGGTAGGAGGCGCAATTGTGGGCGTTGGAGGTAGCCGGGAGTATCATCCAGTACGGGAGCTGAGGCGGACAGAGCGTACGGTATTGCGATGAGGCAGTGTACCATGGATGTGAACCAAAAAGTGATCCTCACCCTAGGATCAATGGTTACATGTGTAAGTGTCAAATTAAGGCATCTAAATGACTGTAGTGTGATGTGAATTAAGTTGGAATTGTTGTGACACAGATAAAGTAATATATGATAGTGGAATCATGTTAAGAGCAATAAAGATGCTCCAACAGTGGTGAACACTATCGTGTATAAATAAAATGAAATTCGGGTTGCCAGCGTGACGTTGGCGGCATCGTGCGGCTGCGGTGAGGCACAAACAACTTTTGGCACAAGATTAATGGACACTACTAGTACGGCGACTGTTGCCCTTGATAGCCCAATGCACTTAGATGGAATGAACATTATGTTCAATATATCCAGGTATTGTTTCACAGCACACTTATTTTGTGGTTTTTGTTTTCAACACTCACCCTTTTTGTTTTTGGTTCTTTTAATGTTTCATTTTATTTATACACGATAGTGTTCACCACTGTTGGAGCATCTTTATTGCTCTTAACATGATTCCACTATCATATATGACTTTATCTGTGTCACAACAATTCCAACTTAATTCACATCACACTACAGTCATTTAGATGCCTTAATTTGACACTTACACATGTAACCATTGATCCTAGGGTGAGGATCACTTTTTGGTTCACATCCATGGTACACTGCCTCATCGCAATACCATACGCTCTGTCCGCCTCAGCTCCCGTACCGGATGATACTCCCGGATACCTCCAACGCCCACAGTTGCGCCTCCTACCATTGCTTGACCTGTAAGTATGGGCGCTCGTCTTCGACACATTGCTCTTTTCCCCTTTTTTCCTCATTTAATATATCAACCTGACTAATTTTTGGCACACCGTTTCTCGTCCCACAGATATCCATCATATATCAGCTCCTGATGAGTGGCAAAATATCCACGAAACGCGTAGAGCTTTAAATACTATAAATTACATTCAATCATGCAGTTTTACTAGACTCTGTAATGTTTTTACTCAATTCTATTGATTTTCACTATGTGCAATATGTTTATATATGAATTTAATTCTTTTGATGTATGAATCATGGGATTGATGTTTTTGATGTGCAATAATTCAATATATATACTATTTATGATGGATTATGGACTATAGAATATGCATCTCTGCGCCCTATGTTAGGCATTAAATTTACAGCTAATAAATTTACATTATCTGATTTTTATTGCTCTCCTGCTTTTTGCTTTTAAAATCGCATGCTTCGCCAAAGTCCCAACCCTTTTTCTATTTATCATGCCGATAGGGATGGAGGCTATTTTGATGTAAGTGTCTTAGGCCTCATTTAAAGTCCCAACATTCGAGGGGGCGTGGTCTGGACATGGCCGAGTGAAGAGGTGTTTGCTCTGAGCTCCAGGCCACCTTCCTCCTAACCTGTTGCTTTTCGAACAAATCGCATAGAATGCACTCTTTCAAGAAGCGGACAAGTCAGAGGGACAAACAACGGACTAATCTCGCCCCTACAACTCCAGCAGCTGGGGAGATACAGAGGCTTTTCGGCTGCTCGAGCCCGGGTATCTCGGGATCCAAGATGGCGGTGCCGCGTGGTTCGTATCCCCCGACCCTGACGCTGGAAGACCCACCGGCCGCTTCAGAGAGGTCTCAAAGCCCGATCCTTTACCCGAACTCACCGGCGGCCCCTTCGACAGACTCTGGGGGATCTCCTCCTTTACCGCTGCTCTATCGTACAGATCCAGAACTGAAGGCCATTCTACAATCCCTCCCAACGAAGGCGGATATAGAGGCGATCGTAGGGAGAGTGGAGGCAGCACATAGAAAAGAAATAGCGGCTGTCCGCCAGGAGGTCAGCTCCCTGGGCACTCGCCTTATGACGGGGGAACAATCGGTGGCTTCTTTGGAACACCGGGTCGCCCTACTGGAAAACCAGCACAGTGCTCACTCCCTAGCGGCAATAGACCTTCAACTTCACATGGAAGATATCGAAGACCGGAGCCACAGGAATAATTTGCGGCTCCGCGGCATCCCGGAGGCTACTGGAGCTACAGATCTTCTGGCCGCGGCTACGGAAATCTTCCGGCGGGTCTCAGGCGAGCAACTACTGGAGCGACTAGAAGTGGATAGGGTGCACAGGGCCCTGGGCCCAAGATTCTCTGATCCAGCCCAACCGAGGGAGGTCCTTTGCCGGCTGCACCACTACACCCATAAAGAGTTGATTACCCGTAAGTCCTGGGACACTGGTGCAGTGGATTTCGACGGGGCCAAGGTGAAGATCCTGCCTGATGTCTCCAGACCGACCTTACACCGCCGGGCGCTCCTCAAACCTCTCCTGGACCTGGCTAGGCACTGCAACACCACTTATCGCTGGGGCTTCCCCTTCTCCGTTACTTTTACTAGGAACTAGCGCTCCTTCCTGCTACGATCCCCAGAGGCCCTCCCAGCCCTATTCACTTTCCTGGACACCGACCCCATTGAAGTTCCCGACTGGCTAGCCTATCTCCCATGTGCACAGAACCGTCCAGCCGCCCAGGGGAGGAACACACCACTGCCGCAGAGGAGACTACGAGAAGACCGCCGCCCGCGCTCCGTTTCCCGGGATGGAGAGAGGGAGGCGTAAGTGCTGCTTCTAGACCTTTCCTTTACCTTCCTGACCTTGCCGACATCATTCCCTTTCTTTTTAATCCAATGGCTCCCCTTTTTATTTTATTGTTCACCTTCCTCTTTTTGTTTGCTCCCTGCTCCCCCTTATTTGATACTTGCACTGGGGTCTTACTGTCCATAGCCCCCTGACGGGGGACTGCCGTGATGCCGGATCCCATAGAGCTAGAGATTAACAGCTACCTCACAGTGCCACAATCCGCTAGACGCTTGGATGCAAGGAGGCCACCGCAACGGATCCCTCGCCTAGACCCTCCTCCCCGATTGCCTTGCCCACGTCCCTCCGCTGCACGGGCCTGGCGGCCCCTTCTTCTCTGGCTCAGTGGCCCCCGTTATCTAGAGGCCTTGTCGGTCACCGCCGCCGCCCGCTGCTTCATTACCTTGGAGGTACTATGTACTATGTCAAATGGCAGTAGGTGTCTCATCTCCTATGACTCACCTAAATAGACGCTTATGCACGGTATGAACTGGGGGAGGGGGGGCACCTAGCGAGGGAGGGGAGGCTGTGGCCATGCGGGACTTCTATGGCCCACCGACATGGTATGACAGATGGAGCCGATGTGATGGGGGAGAGGGGGCTACACGGAGAGGAGAAATGTATATTCATGTGTCTAACGGGACAGTTATTGATGTGCTTGCTTTATGTCCTCCCGCTCTCGCGGGGGACCGGGATGCGGGGGGTGGTTTGTTTCTGTGGGGGTGGGCTGGGGGGGTTGTTTTTGAGAGGGATTGGATGTCCCCCCGCCCCCCCCCCCCCGGCACTGGTGGAGTGGTGCGTCCATACCGGGCCGTTCCTTCGGTTCCGGGGATGGGCTGGATGGGGTTCGCCGGGCGGTGGGGTCCTTGGGACCCAGTTGTGGAGTCTCCCTCCGGGTGCTAGGCTGGACGTCTAATGGTTCACGCCGGCCCTGTGGGGAGAGCTGCCTCGGCTAAGTGACTCGGCAGGGCGATTTCTTTTCTTAGTGGGACAGATTGGGGAAACGCAAATTACACTTGCCACACTCTATGCCCCCAATGACCACCAAGGCACCTTTCTCAGACACACCCTTTCCAAGTTGATGGAGGTCAAAACAGGCCAGTTAATTCTGGGAGGTGATTTTAATGTGCCTTTGTTCCCGGCTTCAGATACGTCCTCCGGGTTTTCCTCTATACCACCAACCTGCAGGAAACGTGTAACGCAGACCTTACATGACACCCAACTAATAGACGTCTGGCGACTCCAACACCCCGGAGAGAGGGATTATACCTTCTACTCCTCTCCCCATAAAGTCTACTCCAGGATAGATCTCTTCCTGATTCCACACGATCAGCTACACTTAGTCAGTTCTACCGCCTAGGTCAGATTACGTGGTCCGATCATGCTCCCATCTCTCTAATTTACACTCTTAGCGACCACCCCTCACCCAGGTCTTTGTTTTGGCAGTTAAACGAAAGCCTTCTGCAGGTTCCTGAGGTTCTTGCAGATGTATCCAAAGAACTTAACCTATATTTCCAGGAAAATGCCACGCAGGATTGCGACCCGGGGATTCTCTGGGAAGCTCATAAACCAGTTATCCGGGGGGTTCTTATCAAGCACGGAGCCACCCTGAAAAAGAAGAGAAATGCCCATATAGCCAATTTACTCTCCTGACTGGCCTCCGTGGAGTCCTCCCATAAACATTCCCCCACACAACCATTAGAAGTAGAACTATCATCACTTTGCACACAAATTACGGAAGCCCTCCAATACAAGGCGAAGGTGGCGGTACAATTTACACGTCGGTTGTCCTACGAAACGGGAGACAAATGCGGGAAGACGTTGGCCAAGTCAATCAAGGCGTTTAAATCAGCATCTTACATCCCACAGGTGATAGGTGCGCAAGGCCAAAGGGCCTCCACCCCACTACAGATTGCCACGGCCTTTGGTGATTTTATTCGGGTCTTTATAATCTACCAAGTTCTAATTGCACAGAAGCACAGATAGACAGTTATATTGCGGACTCCCGACTCCCTTCGCTATCCCCAGAGGCCCAGACCGTATTGGAAGCGCCGATCACTATTGAGGAGCTGCAGGTAGCTGTGAAGGCCATGAAAGCAGATAAAGCCCCAGGCCCAGACGGCTTCACCGCCCAATATTATAAGGCCCTACTCCCAACTTCAGGACCCTACCTAATGCATTGAGTACGGGAACTGACTTCCCCAGAGATACACTGAGAGCCCATATAGCACTAATCCCTAAAGAGGGGAAAGATCCCAACCAATGCGGTAGCTATAGACCGATCTCCTTGCTAAACCTAGATTTGAAACTGTTTTCTAAAATACTCGCCTCTAGATTGGCATTCCATTTTCAATCCCTCGTACATCTGGACCAGGTGGGGTTCATACCTAACAGAGAAGCAAGAGACAACACCATAAGGGTCCTGAACTTGCTCCATGTAGCCAATGCCCGTAAAATCCCATGCCTTTTAGTCAATACTGATGCCGAGAAGGCATTTGACAGTGTCAACTGGCAATACATGTTCTCTGTTCTTAGACATATCGGGCTAGGGGAGAAGATGATGAAGTGGATCACCAGCATCTACACGGTCCCCTCGGCTCAAGTCAAAGCCAATGGGGTCCTGTCGACCCCCTTCCCTATTGGAAATGGGACGAGACAGGGATGCCCGCTGTCCCCGCTACTCTTCGCCCTGTCACTAGAACCATTTCTATGTACCCTTCGACATAATCCGGACGTTTCTGGGCTCCAAATCGGTAATTCACACTACAAAATCTCCGCATACGCTGACGACCTCCTATTCTCCCTGACGAACCCCCACACCTCTCTGCCGAACCTACTTATAGAATTTGGCAACTACTGACAACTACGCGTTTGCTTCTTGAGACTTGGACCGGAGGTCTTCACTCCTGGTTCGGGAGGTGCAACCTTCTCAAAATGACCATTCTACCCAAATTTATCTATCTCATCCAGGCATTGCCCATACATATCCCTCCCTCCTTTTTTAAACGGGTACAGGCTCTCTTTACCAAATTTGTCTGGGCTGCTAAGAAACCCAGACTACGTTATTCTCAAATGACTCTTCCCAAGCAATGGGGAGGCCTGGCACTTCCCGCCATTCGCTGCTATTATCTAGCATCTCATCTTGGACAGATTCTTGCTTGGCGACGAAATGGGGCCTCCAAACTTTGGATTCATGTAGAACAATCCCAATCCCGGATTCCCCTGCCCGGAGCGCTGTGGTGCTATAAGGACCTCCCGATAGACTTGAATATGCACCCCCTACTAGGGACGACATTGACACAGAGTCACCGGGCCGCCACTCAAAAGTCCCTCTTGCCATCGGTATCCCTCCTACTTCCCGTCCTAGGTCACCCGAAATTTGAACCGGGTCTCAACCAGGCTGACTACATATCTCTTAGGGGTTCAGGTCACGATCATGCGGCCAAATTCCTGGCCGATGGACGTTGGCCTTCAATTTTAGAACTCTCGGCAGCGACGGGAATATACCGACTCCCTTTCTGGAAAGCCCTACAGCTTCATCATTTCCTCCATTCGTTACCACGACCACGGGACTTTGAGCAACAATTAACCGCTTTTGAGATTTTATGCTCAGGAACGGAACCATTGACCCACGTTCTTTCTCAGACCCACGCTTTGTTATCCACACCGAGAGACTCGCCCCGCCTACCCTGCATAACCAAATGGGAAAGAGACCTTCAGTACACTTTCTCGACCGCGCAGACGCAGCGTATTGTCACTTTAGCCCTTAAATCCTCCCTCTGCACTAAAATTCAGGAAACTAACTTTAAGGTCCTTAACCGTTGGTATTTGACCCCCTCTCTATTGAGTAAATGCTTCCCTTCCTCCTCAGATCGGTGCTGGCGCTGCAATGAGGAGGAGGGTACTTTACTCCATGTTTTCTGGACATGCTCTAGACTGAGGGGGTTTTGGGACGAGGTCCGCCGCATTACCCAGCAATTCACGGAATATGAGATCCCGAATGAGGCGGCCTTCTTCTTGCTTCACCACTCCCCGACTGCCGTCCAGAAATATAGGAAATCCCTGGTCTGCCACCTTCTCAACGTGGCTAAAGCGTGCATCCCTCTACACTGGAAACAAAGCTCCCCCCCGACTGTGGCACACTGGTTGAGGAAAGTGGAGGACGTATGGAGACTGGAGGATGTGATTCTCACGGCACAACATAAACAAGAAGCTTTCAAGAAGACCTGTGATAGCTGGTGCATGTTCATATTTTCGGCAGAGGGTCAACGCCTATTGGCATCCTGATCCTTCTTCACTATCTGGTGTGGTAGGTTGGCTGGGGTCACCATCATGTCCATGTCTATTCCTGCCTTTTTAATCTTCCCTACGCTTTCTCTCTACCTTTCTTATTCCCCCCCACCCCCTTCCCTTTTCTGACCCCTCTGTTTCGCTCCTCTTTGTCTTTGACTACTGTTCCCTTTTCGTCCCGCGCTCCTTCTCTCCAGGAGTTCGGGACGTCCCCCTCCTCTCTTATTTATAGAGGGGGGGCATAGGGGTTGACTCTTGCTCCAGCGCAATCCGAACGAGCTTTGACAAGGGCTATAGTTAAATATTTTTCCTCCTCCTTTCAGTTGCATGTACATCAAGAGACTATTTGTTTATTTCTTGTCTCATGACCTGGTTTTTGTACTGCTTGACCCCCTCTGGAATTGAATAAAATTATATATTTGAAAAAAAGTTCCAACCTTCTTTTCTTTTTTAGTCAAATTATTTTTGTTTCCATTGACTTCAATGGGGAAACTCGCTATCACGTACCTGGTAGAAGAGCCTGAATGTATGAGCAAGGCCTCCCTTACCACTCTGACTCAGGACCCAGATTGAGTAAACAGAAGGCGCCAGAGTGCAGAGTTGCACGAGCGCCAGGAAGTCTCTGGTGGTAGCTGGGCGGCTGGTCCCGATAGAGCTGGTGAAGACACGGGGAGACTCCAGCAGAAGACCAACAGGTGGCAGCAGGTGCAGATGACAGCAGCAAGTAGTAAGGTCAGGCAGGCAGGGTCATACACGGCAGGCCGAATCGGGTACAGGGTACAGGCAGGACCGTAGTCAGGGACGAGCCAGGTCAAGCCGGATCAGCGGAGCAGATTCCAGGGAGAAGACAGAAGGTAGGTCAGGTCAAGCCGAGGTTGGTGCAGGCAGAGTTCAAGGAGTGGTCAAGATGAGTCGGTTAGATAATAGGAATCAGGACACAGGTAAACCGGACACAGGACACTCAGAAGCTGAAGATAAAGAAGCACCGGGCAAAGCACTGGCTGGGCTTAAATAGCTTCACTTGGTGCCACGCGGGTGTGCGCAAACGCTGGGGCATGCGTGGGTGCGCGCAAGCGCGTCGCGCATGAAGATGCGCGTTGGCTTTTGTTTGCGCTCTTGTTTGCGCATTCGCACATCTATGCGCCATAGCCTGGTTCCTGTGTGGAACAGGGATGTGTGTTCTTCTGCGCCTCAGGGGTCTTCTGGAGGGACGACACTGTCTGCTGGTGGGTGCGTCCTGACATTGTCCCCCTCCAATGGGCAACCTCCGGATGCCCAACTGGGCAAGTCTCTCTGGATGGTTTTGACAGAATGCTTGAACAAGTCTTCTGGCATGAATGTTGCTCTCTGGTTCCCATGAATTTTCCTCAGGTCCGTACCCCTTCCATTTGACCAGGTACTGGACCTGATTTTGTCTCTTCCTGCAATCCATTATCGCCTCGACCTCATACTCTTCTTCCCGGTTTACCATTACAGGTTCAGGAGGACTACTACCCCGTTCGGGGAATGGATCCGGACAGGCAGGCTTCAGCAGGGCTATATGGAAGACTTGGTGGATTCTGAAGGAATCTGGGAGTACCAACTCATAGACCACATCATTGATTCTTTTCTTCACCATGAAAGGTCCCACAAACCTAGGGTCTAATTTTTTAGATGGGAATGCTAACTTCAGATTAGTCGTAGCCAGACCTGATCACCAGGTTCCAAGATCAAATCTCCCCGCTTCTTTTTGTCAAAGGATTTTTTATAGTCTTCCTGGGCCTTGGCCATGGTCTTCTGTAATAACTGGTTGCTGGACCTGAAAAAATGTATTGTGCCTTGAACTGCCGGAACAGGGCATTCTGGAGCAGAAGTAGTCAGAAATGAAGGGTGGAACCCGTAGTTGGCGAAAAACAGGGATTGTCTGATAGCAGAATGTTCTGAGTTGTTGTACGCAAACTCCGCCAGTGGTAATAGCGCCACCCAATCATCCTGTGAGAAGGAAAAGAAACAGCGTAGGTACTGTTCCAACGTTTGATTGGTCCTTTCCGTTTGACCATTGGTCTCTGGGTGGTATGCTGAAGAAAAGGACAGTTCGAATTTCAGGATCTCACACAGGGCATCTCCAAAATCTGGACGTGAACTGTACCCCGTGGTCCGACACGATATTGACAGGAAGTCCATGTAGCCTCACAATTTCTTTAATGAAGATCTGCGCTGTCTCAGAAGCTGATGGAGTACCCTTCATGGGTAGGAAATGCACCATCTTCGACAACCGATCTATGACTACAAAGATGGAAGAATAACCTTCAGAGGGAAGTTCAAACGATAAAATCCATTGAGATCATTTGCCAGGGTCTATCCAACTGGTAAGGGTCTCAACAGACCCCAGGCCTTTGTCCTGCTAGTCTTATTTCTGGCACAGGTAGGGCAGGTTTCAATGTACCTCTTGCAGTCTTCTTTTAGACAGGGCCACCAAAAGATACGCTGTAAGAGTTCAGCTGTCTTATGGACTCCAAAGTGTCCTGCAAGGGCATGGTCATGGCAGAGACCCAAGGCAGAGACTCTCAAACCTTCAGGCACAAAGATCTTATTGTTGTGCCATAAGAAGCCATCTTTTGCTTGTAGAGTCGTCCCAGAAGATGGTGAGATATCAGTAGATGTCATAGGATGCGCACGGGTAAAGCGCTCTGATGCACAGCTGTGTGCAATAGGAATAAACTAAAGCACACAAGCACACACACACAGGGTGTGACCCTTCGCTGACCTATAAAGGAAGTGAGGTCATCCAAACACACTGCTGGTTTGTCTTCAGCTTCCTGTGATTCCCACGTCTGTTCCTGTGATTTGTATTACCCGTTGTGACCCGGATTGCCTCATCGACCTCGCTGATCTTCTCCTGATCCGACCTCTGGGTTGACCTTGGACTCCCGCTTTCTAAACGTGTTTGACCCTCAGCCTGCATCTGGACTTACCTGCTATCTCCTGTGTTCGACCCCCGGCTTGTCTTGGATTATCCTTCTGTCTCAGCGTTCCTGGTACTTGTTGTCTTCTGATCTGGACTGTGTTTGACCCCTGGCCCGTCTCCTGGATTCTGCCTTTGCCTTACGGACTTGCTACCTTTGCTTCTGGACCTTCCCACGGGACATCACCTTTCAGCTCTGCTCAAGCTAGCAAGTGACTGTCCTGCTGGTAGCTTGTGCCTCTTGGTGCAACCACCCTCTGTGCCACCTTCAGGGGTGGTCTGCGCCGAGTCACAACAGCGACCGCTCTCGGCATCTTGGCCTCGGTGAGTACATTTATATGATAGTAGAGGCTTGCCTAATCTGTGACAAGAAATCTCCCTGTAACAAAAGGAAATTTCCGGGAGGAAGGATGGTATCTGGAGGAGCTGGTTCTTCTGCCACGCCAAACATCCGAGACAGCATCCGGCTTGGTGTTCTTAGACCCTGGCCTGTAGGTGATATGAAAATCGAATCTTGTGAAAAAGAGTGCCCACCTGGCCTGCCAGGGTTTCAATCTTTTTGCGGCTTGCAAATACTCTAGGTTCCGATGGTCAGTATAGATCAAGATCGGATGGGCTGCCCTTTCCAGCAGATATCTCCACTCCTCGAGAGCAGCTTTAATTCCCACGTCATAATTCTTTTCTGCCGGAGACAACTTGAATGCCACAGGGTGTAGTAAGGACTTGGTCCCTTGACGTTGAGACAGGACTGCCCCTATGGCCGTCTCTGAGGCGTCTACCTCTAGGACAAATGGCAGAGCAGAGTCTGGATGCCGTAATATAGGTGCAGCTGTAAAAAGACCCTTCAGGGTCTCAAATGCGGATTGCACCTCGGAAGACCAATGGAATCGTTGGGATTGCCTTGTCAGTTGGGTTATGGGGGAGATTATTGCCGAAAAGCCCTTAATAAATTTCCTATAGAAGTTTGTGAATCCTACGAACCGCTGAACCCCTTTCTTGTCCATAGGAGCTGGCCAATCCAGGATGGCGGAGACCTTCTGGGGGTCCATCCTCTGTGGAGAGGATAAGGCCCAGGAACTGTATACTTTGGCACTCAAACTCGCACTTCTCTGGTTTTGCATACAAGCCGTGCTGTCTGAGTCGGGCCAGGACTTTTCTGACAAGTCCAGGATGAGTCGCTAAAGAAGAGGAGAAAATCAAGATATCGTTAGCTGGGGTGTTGCAAAGTCCAAACGGCATTACTAAATATTCAAAGTGTCCAAACCAGGTACGGAAGGCCATCTTCCACTCATCACCTTCACGAAGACGTACCAAGTTATATGCCCCTCGTAAGTCCAATTTTGTGAAAATGACAGCAGAATGGAGTCTCTGAAACAGCTCAGGTACGAGAGGCAGGGGATAACGATTGTCAGGAAAGGTTCCCTCCGCTGGTAATATCAATCATTTGGCATGCAGTACTGCGATCCACCAGCAGGTGTCTCCTGCTGGAATTATGTCATCTTTGGTCCGCAGTACTGGTGTCCACCAGCGGAGGGATCCTGGCAGTATGGAGCAGGTATTGCCTTCTGCAGTCAGGCGTCACATGACTGACAGCAGCCATTATAAATACCCGGCAGGTGCACACACACCTTGCCTTGGTATTGTTCCCTGTGCCCTGACCTGCTGCTTGTGATCCTGATTCTGTACCTATTCCTGTGCCCTGAACCTGTGACCCGTGGTTCTTATCCTGTTTCCCTGTCCTGGTCCCTACCCTGTCCCACCTGTTACCATTATCCCTGTCCTGCAGTCTGATCCGTCCATCCTCTCCCTGTCCTGTGTTCCTTACCCCATTTACTGATCTCCCGTGTATGACCTTGGCCTGGCTTGTGACTCTGATTCTGGACTGCCCTTGTTTATCTGCTGATCTCCCTGTGTATGACCCTGGCCTGCCTATCGTTTACGGTCCTTGCATTTCCCATTTATTGTACATATCTGTCTGTTGTTGTTTGGGGGTCTTTGTTGGTTGGTTTATTGCACTGTGTGGTTGTATTTATATTATTCACTTTCTTTAATAAATCATATTTCACTTATACACGTTTGGGTTTCCTCTGTTGCAGTCCACACAGTTCTGGTCTTATCTGATACTTAACAGAATACCAAGGACATCCCTGACCAGAAGTGGCTACACAGAGGAACCATCTTGGTTCAGGTTGCTTACAGAAATGAATTTAGAAGTGATTCGTTATTATGCTTTGTTGGCGTCTGAGAGTGGTGACTATCTCCGCCAGACACTGAAATGGTGGACCAGTGATCAGCTGTTGGAAACCATTCGTTTAGCTCACTCCTGGGTTGATCAGGGCTGTATGTTGTTTGGGGATGTTCAGCCGTTAATTCAAATCTGCACAGAGCTGGCCCTGCCCTGCATCCCAGGGGGCCAGGATGATTTTTCTCCCCCTTTCAGTATTAATCAAGTCACATCACTGGTATGGCTTCTGGAAGATGATTCTCCTTACTTTTTTGAGCATTACACAGCCTGTTCCCAACAGATGATAATAGAATGTGTTGATTCCGTACAATCCCTTGTCAGACAGGCAGTATGTAACCCGCAGTTTGTGCAACCACTACTTTTAGCATGGTCCGGTATTTTGCAATCAGCCACAGCCAGCCCACAACTAACCCTCTCTGCTACCAAACACCTGCCTGCCCAAGAGTCTCTTCCTCCATCACCTATGGCAACCTCAGTTTCAGCCCAATATACTCTACTCCCCACCAAATATCAATACCCTGTTTCTTCCTGCTGCACATATCCTGCCTTTAATCCAACTGCCTCTTTCCCATGGCCCACTATCCCTCAAGAACTTCCCCCAGCCACTGTTACCTCTTCCCTGCCATATTCCAACCCTTCTCTCCAGTTTGCTTCATCCCCTACCTATAGATCTGCAGCTACCTACAGGTCTTCAGTAGCTAAAACTAAAAAGAGACGGAAGTTCTTTCCTACCCATTTGATCCTGCCAGTAACGCAACCTGCCTCCACATCAACCAACCTGCTCCAGCCAGACGCCTTTCAGCCTGATGTCCCGGCCTTCCAGCCAGACGCCTTTCAGCCTGATGTCCCGGCCTTCCAGCCAGACGCCTTTCAGCCTGATGTCCCGGCCTTCCAGCCAGACGCCTTTCAGCCTGATGTCCCGGCCTTCCAGCCAGACGCCTTTCAGCCTGATGTCCCGGCCTTCCAGCCAGACGCCTTTCAGCCTGATGTCCCGGCCTTCCAGCCAGACGCCTTTCAGCCTGATGTCCCGGCCTTCCAGCCAGACGCCTTTCAGCCTGATGTCCCGGCCTTCCAGCCAGACGCCTTTCAGCCTGATGTCCCGGCCTTCCAGCCAGACGCCTTTCAGCCTGATGTCCCGGCCTTCCAGCCAGACGCCTTTCAGCCTGATGTCCCGGCCTTCCAGCCAGACGCCTTTCAGCCTGATGTCCCGGCCTTCCAGCCAGACGCCTTTCAGCCTGATGTCCCGGCCTTCCAGCCAGACGCCTTCCAGCCTGATGTCCCGGCCTTCCAGCCAGACGCCTTCCAGCCTGATGTCCCGGCCTTCCAGCCAGACGCCTTCCAGCCTGATGTCCCGGCCTTCCAGCCAGACGCCTTCCAGCCTGATGTCCCGGCCTTCCAGCCAGACGCCTTCCAGCCTGATGTCCCGGCCTTCCAGCCAGACGCCTTCCAGCCTGATGTCTTGCAGTCTGATGTCCCGGCCTTCCAGCCTGATGTCTTGCAGTCTGATGTCCTGGCCTTCCAGTCTGATGTCTTGCAGTCTGATGTCCCGGCCTTCCAGCCAGACGCCTTCCAGCCTGATGTCCCGGCCTTCCAGCCAGACGCCTTCCAGCCTGATGTCTTGCAGTCTGATGTCCCGGCCTTCCAGCCTGATGTCTTGCAGTCTGATGTCCTGGCCTTCCAGTCTGATGTCTTGCAGTCTGATGTCCCGGCCTTCCAGTCTGATGTCTTGCAGTCTGATGTCCCGGCCTTCCAGTCTGATGTCCCGGCCTTCCAGCCTGATGTCTTGCAGTCTGATGTCCTGGCCTTCCAGTCTGATGTCTTGCAGTCTGATGTCCCGGCCTTCCAGTCTGATGTCTTGCAGTCTGATGTCCCGGCCTTCCAGTCTGATGTCCCGGCCTTCCAGTCTGATGTCTTGCAGTCTGATGTCCCGGCCTTCCAGTCTGATGTCTTGCAGTCTGATGTCCCGGCCTTCCAGTCTGATGTCTTGCAGTCTGATGTCCCGGCCTTCCAGTCTGATGTCTTGCAGTCTGATGTCCCGGCCTTCCAGTCTGATGTCTTGCAGTCTGATGTCCCGGCCTTCCAGTCTGATGTCTTGCAGTCTGATGTCTCGGCCTTCCAGTCTGATGTCTTGCAGTCTGATGTCCCGGCCTTCCAGTCTGATGTCTTGCAGTCTGATGTCCCGGCCTTCCAGTCTGATGTCTTGCAGTCTGATGTCCCGGCCTTCCAGTCTGATGTCTTGCAGTCTGATGTCCCGGCCTTCCAGTCTGATGTCTTGCAGTCTGATGTCCCGGCCTTCCAGTCTGATGTCTTGCAGTCTGATGTCCCGGCCTTCCAGTCTGATGTCTTGCAGTCTGATGTCCCGGCCTTCCAGTCTGATGTCTTGCAGTCTGATGTCCCGGCCTTCCAGTCTGATGTCTTGCAGTCTGATGTCCCGGCCTTCCAGTCTGATGTCTTGCAGTCTGATGTCCCGGCCTTCCAGTCTGATGTCTTGCAGTCTGATGTCCCGGCCTTCCAGTCTGATGTCTTGCAGTCTGATGTCCCGGCCTTCCAGTCTGATGTCTTGCAGTCTGATGTCCCGGCCTTCCAGTCTGATGTCTTGCAGTCTGATGTCCCGGCCTTCCAGTCTGATGTCTTGCAGTCTGATGTCCCGGCCTTCCAGTCTGATGTCTTGCAGTCTGATGTCCCGGCCTTCCAGTCTGATGTCTTGCAGTCTGATGTCCCGGCCTTCCAGTCCGATGTCTTCCAGTCTGATGTCCCGGCCTTTCAGTCCGATGTCTTCCAGTCTGATGTCCCGGCCTTTCAGTCCGATGCCTTCCAGTCTGATGTCCCGGCCTTTCAGTCCGATGCCTTCCAGTCTGATGTCCCGGCCTTTCAGTCCGATGCCTTCCAGTCTGATGCCCCGGCCTTCCAGTCTGATGCCTTCCAGTCTGATGCCTTCCAGTCTGATGCCCCGGCCTTCCAGTCTGATGCCTTCCAGTCTGATGCCTTCCAGTCTGATGTCCTGGCCTTCCAGTCTGATGCCTTCCAGTCTGATGTCCTGGCCTTCCAGTCTGATGCCTTCCAGTCTGATGTCCTGGCCTTCCAGTCTGATGTCCCGGCCTTGCAGTCTGATGCCTTGCAGTCTGATGTCCCGGCCTCGCAGTCTGATGTCCCGGCCTCGCAGTCTGATGTCCCGGCCTCGCAGTCTGATGTCCCGGCCTCGCAGTCCGATTCCTTCCAGTCTGATGTCCCGGCCTTGCAGTCCGATTCCTTCCAGTCTGATGTCCTGGCCTTGCAGTCCGACGCCTTCCAGTCTGATGTCCCGGCCTTGCAGTCCGATGCCTTCCAGTCTGATGTGCCTGACGTCCCAGTGCCCACCTTCCAGCTTGACGTCCCAGTGC
Source organism: Lithobates pipiens (assembly GCF_037356315.1). NCBI lineage: Eukaryota > Metazoa > Chordata > Amphibia > Anura > Ranidae > Lithobates > Lithobates pipiens. The sequence continues at coordinate 616,652,697 of NW_027507758.1, read as the reverse complement.
CCGCCTTCCAGCTTGACGTCCCAGTGCCCGCCTTCCAGCTTGACGTGCCGCTGCCCGCCTTCCAGCTTGACGTGCCGCTGCCCGCCTTCCAGCCTGACGTGCCGCTGCCCGCCTTCCAGCCTGACGTGCCGCTGCCCGCCTTCCAGCCTGACGTGCCGCTGCCCGCCTTCCAGCCTGACGTGCCGCTGCCCGCCTTCCAGCCTGACGTGCCGCTGCCCGCCTTCCAGCCTGACGTGTCGTTGCCTGCCTTCCAGCCCGATGTGCCAGCTTCCCGGTCCGATGTGCTTCTGTCTGCTGCCCTGCTTGAAGTGCCCGTTACCCAACCTGATGTGACTTTGCTCATAGCCCAGCTTGACGCAATGGACTTTCCCCAGCAACTGCTAGTTGGAGCGTCCGGAGGTCGCTCCTTTGAGGGGGGGTACTGTCAGGAAAGGTTCCCTCCGCTGGTAATATCAATCATTTGGCATGCAGTACTGCGATCCACCAGCAGGTGTCTCCTGCTGGAATTATGTCATCTTTGGTCCGCAGTACTGGTGTCCACCAGCGGAGGGATCCTGGCAGTATGGAGCAGGTATTGCCTTCTGCAGTCAGGCGTCACATGACTGACAGCAGCCATTATAAATACCCGGCAGGTGCACACACACCTCGCCTTGGTATTGTTCCCTGTGCCCTGACCTGCTGCTTGTGATCCTGATTCTGTACCTATTCCTGTGCCCTGAACCTGTGACCCGTGGTTCTTATCCTGTTTCCCTGTCCTGGTCCCTACCCTGTCCCACCTGTTACCATTATCCCTGTCCTGCAGTCTGATCCGTCCATCCTCTCCCTGTCCTGTGTTCCTTACCCCATTTACTGATCTCCCGTGTATGACCTTGGCCTGGCTTGTGACTCTGATTCTGGACTGCCCTTGTTTATCTGCTGATCTCCCTGTGTATGACCCTGGCCTGCCTATCGTTTACGGTCCTTGCATTTCCCATTTATTGTACATATCTGTCTGTTGTTGTTTGGGGGTCTTTGTTGGTTGGTTTATTGCACTGTGTGGTTGTATTTATATTATTCACTTTCTTTAATAAATCATATTTCACTTATACACGTTTGGGTTTCCTCTGTTGCAGTCCACACAGTTCTGGTCTTATCTGATACTTAACAACGATTCTTAATTGTAATTTTATTCAGGTCCCTGTAATCGACACATGAGCGAAGGGAATGATCTTTTTTTTCAACAAAGAAAATCCCCGCTCCGGCTGGGGACGTGGAGGGACAAATAAACGCCTTTCTCAGGCTGTCATCGATATACTTGTAGCGATGACACTTTGGACAAGGTGTCTGTCATGTACAAATGTAGCTTTTGTCTCAGAACAGTAAAGGGGTTCTGAGGGTTAATTATGTAGGTTTAACTTTGACATCAGTTTGGCTGGGCTGTGTTAGAGTTCTGCCTGGTCATGTGTACAGTTAGGTGCACATGACAGGCCCAGAACCAGGCCTGTTTGCGCTCTTGTTCGCGCATGCACACATCTATGTGTCATAGCCTGGTTCCTGTGTGCAACAGGGATGTGCGTTCTTCTGCGCCTCAGGTGTCTTCTGGAGGGACGAGACTGTCTGCTGGTGGGTGTGTCCTAACACTCGCTTTGATATGCGAGTAGTTTGGATTACGAGTGTTAGGTTGCTCGTCTTCTGTAAGTAACCCCTGGTAGCCTAGGCTAGGATTGAAGAGCGGAGGTCCCTTTCACCGGTGGACAAAACATTACACATACACGCTATTGTACGTGAATAATGAATGTGCCTATTGAAGCACACACAACAATTTTATTTAGTTTGAACAGAAGGACAGCCCTGTGGTTTAACCAATCAGGTAATTCATACATACATCGACATTTTTCTTAAACTCATGACATTATCTAAGTCAAAGGTGAAATACAGTCTTCTGATAGTTATTTCGTCATTTCAACATCTGCTGACTGACCATATTCTTGCGTAACCAGTCCTATCTTAGCTTTGTACCTCTTACCGCAGACAGATGCATCCTAATATGTCAACATCTTGCATCTTAATTCTGAACTTAGTGAAATGCACGCCTAAGCATATTATCTTAGACCTTTAACCTAGTACCGTATATCTTTTGGCAACCTTAATAAGTATTCCCTTATAATCCTTCCTTTGATCATTCTGTGATTTACATAATGATCATTCCTTTTCTAATTTAATAGCACAGGCTTCATACTCCGAACCCTTGTGCTCTTGGTTTCTATACCATACCGTTGGATCCTTAACAATGGAAGTGAGTTTCAGATCCTTCGGAGCGACCGTGTTTCCCTTTTTACATAAACATTTGATTATCTTATAACAGGCATATAAAAATAGAATGAAGAGAATCACAGTGACAATTGTCATGGCAGCATTTCGGAGCCAAGATATTAATCCCCCAAAACTAAAACTGCTCGAGAAGGGATCCCAGTTTTTTTCCTATGTTCCTTGCCTCTTTCTGTAGTTTATTTACCTCTTCCCTGTGTTGGGCAATAACGTCATAGTAGTCTGGGACTTCGATGCTGGTATTATGAATCCAGGTACAGCACTCATAATCCTCAGTAGTCTCACAGAGGCCAGTAAGGGCTGCACTCATACTTTCTATAGCCAACTCATGTAGTTCTAGTTGCTTCCTAATTGCCCTAGTTTCTAGATTTAGTTTGGTTATGTCATCAGAATTTTCCTCCAGAATCTCATCAATTATGCCAGTGTAATTATTTAATCTTTTCATTAGGTCAATTCCCCACCCTGTCCAGGAAGGGAACCATGCCCAGGCCATATCTTTTTCTAAAAACAATTCTCGTTTATTACGGTGTCTAAGGGGATATCTAGGATGCATGCTGGCTTCAAGGAGGTGACTTCCCTTGTTATCCCCTAATACCCCCATAATAGGAACCAGGGCTGCAAGGTAACACCACCCCTGGGGTTTGGTTGGGATCCAGGGGTGACAGAGTTTGCCGCAGCATATATATATGGTATTTCCTAGAGCTAGGGGTCGTTTATGGAACACGTTCCTAAGAGTATCAGAAAGGCCAGAGAGCACCAGTATTGACATTAATTGGTGTATTGTAGTCTTGGTACTGGAGCTAAGAAAGTCTAAAAAGGTGGCATTTAGGGTGGGATCTGAAGTATGGAAGAAAGAAGGACTGTTAAATGATGTCATTGAAATGTTAAGTTTTGCTTGTTTGCAAACCTCGGCTCCATCTGTGGTGTTTCCCAGTTGGAAACACCAGTCTGGGAAGTGGCTTCTACCTATAATTTGGAAAGTGAGGGTTTTATTTGGACGGGTCCTAGTAACATTGGTTAGGACGATAGGGGGTGTTCCATTAAGGAGGGGGGTAAAATTCAAGGGGACTGCCATGAGAGGGATTCTAGCTGTACTGGGATGTAGCTTGCTGCAAATCCAGCATTTCTCAAAACCAGATTTTTGAGCATAGCTATATTTGAATTTTAGTAGTAACATCTTGTTAGTCAGTCCCTTAGGTGACTCATTAACGGGTACAATACTTCTACTATGTCTTTGGCCGGGGGTATTATTCATCTTAGGTGGTCCACATATCCCTTTTAATAAACCTAAGTCTTCTGGATGATATATACAGTTGGCTATCAACCAGGTTGGTAGGAACACTACTAGGGTAATACAGCATAAGAGGCACAAGGCCTTCCCTGACACTGATGGAGAAAGCATCTTTGTTTTTTTTAAAGTTCTGATTATTTGTTATCTAAGAGTTCTGTTCTTCTTCTTCGTTTCTCATCCCGGCAGTTGTTGGCTCTGTTTTGTCCTTTTGAGGGGGTGTGGGATCTTCCAGGGAAATTTGTTCTATGCCTCTCTGAACTTCTTGTAGATCTTGTTCTTGGGAGTTGCTGCTCTGTCACTGCCAGGGGCTCTGGAGTCGAGGGAAGCTGGGGACACTTTTTAAGACGGCTGGCGTGGATCCAGGTGTTTCCTAGGTCTGTTAACACTGCGGTCCTGGATACCTTTTCCACCTTCCATGGTCCTGAGAAAGCCGGTCCGATACTCTTTCTTTGTGCTAATTGTTTGATCAGCACTTTATCCCCAGGGATGAAGGGATGCGTTGGTTCTGTGGGAAGAGGGAAAAAAGGTGACAGAAACTTGTTCGTTCATTTCATGAAGCATACTTACCAGGTTTTTCACGTACATTTCCTGTTGGGAATAAATGTCAATATCAGTGTCTTGGTCTAATGGGGGTAATTCTATGTTTGCGGGGATTCCCATGAGGACCTCAAAGGGTGATAGTTTTGTTCTTGCATGTGGATCTTCCCCTCTTTTGACCAAAGACCTTCAGGGTCTTTGGTCAATCCTTCCTTTGTCCAAAAATGGACATCATCTTCTGTGGCCATTGATTGCATCTGTGCTATGACAGTTTTAAAGTTAGGTGCTGCGAAGTGTTCCTTGAAAAACATTGTTGTGGGGGCAGGTGGGTTAGGGGAAAAGGCAGCAGCTCTTTTAGCTTCTCTGTCAGCAAGAGCATTCCCTTTTGAAACACGACTGCTGTCAGAGGAGTGTGCCTTTACTTTAATTATGGCTACCTTTTTTGGAAGAAGAATGGCTTGGAGGAGAGCACTAATCTGTGTGGAGTTGGCAATTATTTTGTTGTCTGCTGTTTTAAAACCTCTATTGGCCCATATCACACCAAAATCATGCACCACTCCAAAAGCATATCTACTGTCTGTGTAGACGTTCACCTCTTTACCGGTGAATAGAATGCAGGCCCTAGTGAGGGCTTCCAGTTCAGCCACCTGAGCCGAAGAGGGGGCAGTGGTTTGGCTTCTAATACCTTGTTTGGCAACTGGACTATTGCATATCCTGTTTGGAAGGTGGAATCAGAGGGACGGGAGCAACTACCGTCCACAAAAACATCCTCTGCACCTGAGATAGGGGTGTCAGTGAGATCCGGTCTGGGACTGGTAATAGCAGCAACCTTTTCCGAACAGTCATGTATAATGTCTGGGTCATGTGGTAAACGCAACATGGAATGCAAAAGGCGCACAGCGGGGTTGCTGGCAGGCACATATTTGAGTGTGAGGTTATCAGTGTTCATCAGTGTTATCTCATAACCACTAAGTCTTTGCGAGGTCATATGTTGGGTATTCATGTTCTGAATAAGATGCGTGACTGAATGAGTGGTATAGAGAGTCAATGGGTGACCTAGCACTAATTTGTTTGCATCTTGTACAGCCATTGCACAGGCAGCAAGATTTTGGAGACAGAATGGCATTCCCTGTACTTGGATGGGGAGTTTTTTTTTAGATAGGTAGGAGACAGGGCGGTAGCCTGTTCCATGCTGTTGTGTCAAAACCGCGGCAAAAGAGGTCCCCGAGACTACACAGTATAGTTGAAAAGCTTTACCATAGTCTACCAACCCTAGGGCGGGAGCATTTGACAGACTGTTTAATAGAGCTTGAAAAGCTTGTAGTCTGTCTTCAGTCCAATCTATTAATTTAGGGGCTGTCGAGCCAGTAGCCTCTCTTAGGATACTATCATAATGAGAACAGTCAGGAATCCATTGGCGGCAATATACCATTGCACCCAAGAACGAGAGTAGGGCGGCTTTGTCTTTTGGGGGACTGAGAGCTCGAAGGGCTGCGGCACGTTTGGGGGACACTAGCCTTGTCCCTTCCTTTAGAATGCACCCTAGGTATTCTACCTGTGGCTGGCACCATTGTATTTTCTTCCTTGAGGCTAGATGCCCGGCGTGAGCTAGGTGTTGTAACAGTGATGTTGAATCGACCGCACAATCTTCAGCAGTTCGACTGCACAGGAGCAAGTCGTCCACATACTGTATCAGTACCGACCCTCGCTCAGATGTCCAAGACTTGACAGTCTCGTTGAGTACCATAGAGAAGGCGGCTGGACTGTCTACATACCCTTGCCAGGTTAGTTGGCCCCCGGCCCAGGAGAAAGCAAACATAGGTTGGGCTTCCTCTGCAATGGGAATGCTAAAGAAAGCATTCGCTAAATCAATTACTGTGTAGCATAGAGAGTCTGCCGGTATGCATGAGAAAATAAAAGTGATGTCTGAGACTAGGGGTGGGAGGGGAATCACTTGTTTGTTTACTGCTCTGAGGTCTTGGACGAGTCTCCACTCGCCACTGGCCTTCTTTACAGGGTAAATGGGTGTGTTCCAGGGACTGATGATTGGTCTCAGGATACCTTTTGATATGTAATCATTAATTTGAGGGGAGATGCCTTTGACTTTCTCTGGGGGTAGGGGATACTGTTTTTGATATTGTATCCCTGCATCTGACCGCATTTGGGGTGCATATGGTGTGCAATTAATAAAGCCCACACTACCTTTGTTTTCTGCCCAAATTGTGTGATGGTCAAGGGAGGAAGGTATCATTAGAAAGAAACTCCTGTGTGCATGTCTTTTTGGGAACCCTCTGTGTGCATGTCGCTTAGGGCCATGTAAGTCACATAATGGTGAACTAGCGGTAAGGGAACCTTCTTTATTAAACTTAATGGTAATACACAGTTGTGCCAAGAGGTCCCGTCCCATAAGGGGCACAGGGCATGAGGACAAGACGGCAAAAGTTTGGGTACATAATTTCTGTCCTTCTGGAGTGGCTACAGTCAGTGGTGGAGTGATGGGATGGGTGACAGGTGTCCCATTAATACCAACAGAGTTTCCCTCGGTGCATTATTTGTGGCTGTGTAGGATATTGGGGTAGTGGTTGACGAGGGTTCTGGTATGGCAGATAACGGGGATACTGTGGGCGGGTCTGGGGGTTAAATCCCCTGCCTCTGCCTCTTGCTCTAATCTGTCCAGTCCTATAAGGGCACTGGGATTTCCAATGTCCTTGCTGTCCACAATTGCCTATATTTTCCAAGGCATTTGTTCCATGCACAGAAACAATCCTTCATGTATTGTGGGTCAGCCCCTTTGCAGGGAGGATAAGAATGCTTATGTACCTGACAAATTTTACTGACTTCTTGCCAGTCTTCCTCTGAACAAGGACCTTATGGCCCTGGGTCATGTATCCCCAATTGCTGACACCTTTCTCGGACTTGTGTCCAAAATGGTTCTACCTGGGGGCCAGGGATCATATTACTGACAAATTCATAGGGTGATGAGGTGGCCATAGCTTGGGTTGCTGCAGAATTCCCCATCTAGTAGTCTGGGCAGTGTGTGTCTAGTGGCAGGACACAGGTGATAACACCCGGTTTGTCCAACAATCCGGTCTCTGGTCTGGGAGTAGGATCCCTGATCTTTTTTGGGGCAGATGGACTTATATAAAACTATGAAGATTTACCCTTAATATACGATGAAGGGTAAATTTTTCCTGGTGGCGGTATTTACCCCTCTTACACCAAGTCTGCAAGAGAACCCCCCTGGTCTGGTGGTCAGTCAAATCCACTTGTCATCTATTCTTAGGAAGAGTAGACCTAACGTGCAATGGGGGCAGGCGGATGCTATGTCACTACAAGAGGGCTCCTCATATTCTGCACTCATTTAAACAACAACAATTATTTTCCTTATACTCTATATTAAAACTTATACTCTATATACTTACACGTGTACCTAGAGAGAAACAGACATATTCTTAATATACTTTAAGACATGAAATAACCGTATTGCAATACATTTATCAATTTATAGTGCACTTTTTTTTTTAAAAAAAAAAAATTTTTTCAAATGGGCGTCCACTCCACCAATCCCTTTGTCACGGGCGTAATCTACTACTTCCCGTGTTAAAAATACTATCACCAATAGTTTTAAGTCAGACCAACCTAGTCGGACTCCCCTAAACCTATAAATTCCTTGCGAGCCCTTTTCACCTCCCGAGTGACCAGCCTAGTCCATCGCGAAGGCACAGTTACTTCTTTTAATTTTAAACTAAGTTCGTAGCGGCCGCCCGGACAGAGTAAGTGTTTACACCATTCACCAATCAGGTAAAAAAGAGTAAAGTGACTTACCTGTCGCAAGACGAGACGAACCCCACTTTGCTGGTACCAAAACTGTTAGGTTGCTCGTCTTCTGTAAGTAACCCCTGGTAGCCTAGGCTAGGATTGAAGAGCGGAGGTCCCTTTCACCGGTGGACAAAACATTACACATACACGCTATTGTACGTGAATAATGAATGTGCCTATTGAAGCACACACAACAATTTTATTTAGTTTGAACAGAAGGACAGCCCTGTGGTTTAACCAATCAGGTAATTCATACATACATCGACATTTTTCTTAAACTCATGACATTATCTAAGTCAAAGGTGAAATACAGTCTTCTGATAGTTATTTCGTCATTTCAACATCTGCTGACTGACCATATTCTTGCGTAACCAGTCCTATCTTAGCTTTGTACCTCTTACCGCAGACAGATGCATCCTAATATGTCAACATCTTGCATCTTAATTCTGAACTTAGTGAAATGCACGCCTAAGCATATTATCTTAGACCTTTAACCTAGTACCGTATATCTTTTGGCAACCTTAATAAGTATTCCCTTATAACGAGCATTCTCCTGGAATGGATTATGCTCGTAATCCGAGGTTCCACTCTACATTTCTGCTTGCTTTGTTCTGTCAGAAGGGAACTACTAACCTAAAAACAGAACAACAACAAAATATATACACCACAACTTGAGAACAGTTCTTCTTTTGACTGGTGGGAGGAGCCCCTCCTCGGACAAACATGCTCCAAAACAGGTGGGCAGGAACAGTACACCCAATGCGTCCATGAAACAGACAGTCCCTCTGTCAGGCACACTGGGTGGCAGGCATAGCCTGTTCCTGCAAGTCAGGGAAAAACAAAAAGAAGGGACCCAGGTTACCCCTCTCACAGTTCAGTTACCTGGGTTTCAGGCATAAAACCATGGGTCTGGCAGTCTCTTCCAGTTCTTCTCAATGCTGTCCCTAGGGACCGAATTACTTCCTGCAAACCCTCCGTCTTGCAAATAAGCACCCGATCCTTGTAGATCGTCCTTCCAAGCCGCCACTCCTCCTTGATCTCGAGGAACTGGGCCCAGGACGCACCACCTGACACACAATACGGCTTGGGGACCTGCAAATACTCTCAGACCGTGTCATCCTCCCCGGAAGCTCTCAATGCCCCTCATAGTCTGAGTGGAGACGTCAGGGAAGTCAAAGCCCCACTCCAGGGCCACTCTCTTCTGTGCCATCCTCTGGAACCAGGAGAACCTGGGTAGCTCCCGCGGGTTCCCCTTCCCGGGCAGGACACAGACAGCAAGGGCCTGACTGACCCACTGCATTGAGAAAGTTCCCTGGTCTGGGTAGCATTTGGTTTGGGCTTTTGTGATTGCCTGTTGGTGATAGGGATCTGTACAGCCAACCTGGGTTCCACAGCTTCCTCTGGTCCACCTTCCGCTCCTAGGACCCGGGATTCCCCGGTCTCCCATTCCTCTTCTGAACTTTCACAGGGGGACGACCACCATGCCAACTGCTCCAGGGACCCAAGCTTGACCTGTACTCGGGGAACCCCAATCTATGACCTGGCCCTCACTTACCTCATCCAGCTCACCTAGAGGCGCACCTCCTTCTAGCACGGGCTCCTTCCAGACGGGTACCGCAAGGGATTTAGAGCTGGCTCTTCAGGGATGTCATCCGGCTCCTGCACACTAGCACAGGTCATGGCAATCTCCTTCCCAACGTGCTCGGTTTTCATGGAGGGGTCGCCAGGCCACAACACCTCTCCGCCTCTGGCTGATGATCTTTGGCCCTCTCCGGCCCTCCGAATTTTCCCCAGCTGCGGTGTACAAAGTCCTGAAAGCAGGTTAACAGTGCCTGAGGAACTGATAAGCAGGCTCCATTCTGCATGCGCTGCATTAACCCCTTGTTGCACAAGCTGGAGTTAGCAGGCATGCTGATGCTAGCAGGATTTTCCCAGACATGTTGCTCAGCGCGGACTGCGCCAAAGTAACCAGAGACTGATAGCAGGTGAATTGTCCAGTGATTGCCTATGGCAACAATAAAGTCAATAACCAATGCCTCCCTGTAAAGAACTTACTTAATATAGTCCTGCCCGCAGGCACCCCCAGACTGCTTCCTATCACCTGGGGTAACAGTAGACATTCACAGGCACACTTTACGGTCCTGAAGCAGGAGTTTGGCGCAAAGTTCAAGTTCCCTGTAATCCAGTGGGAAATGTCCACGCTGTACAGAGCGCTGGACATATTTGTAATTCATGGGCGTAATCGCTCGCCGTGGTTGCCATGGGTGACAACACATATTTTACAGTCACTGAATTGCAGGATAGGTACAAGTGTCTGCCCCAGCACCGATTGGGGTGACTGAGTAGCAGGAACAGCAATCTTGACGATCCTGGGTGGTTGCTATTGACGATGGCATTTGTTAAAGCTGAATTGCAGGCAAACACACAAGTCTTTTCCCTTAGTTGAATTCTCTGTACAATAGAACAAGCAAAGCCCCCCCTCTTCTGCATTGCTGGTGTTGACGGCCAGCAGGTTAACCGTGACAATGGATCTCGGTGGGACCTCCAAAATGTAGCGGTGCCCTCGTGAGGTCGCTGCGTGTTTCAGCTCCACACATCACCCTGCTTGGTCAGATATCCTTTGCCGACACACTTTTCCAGACAATGAACAGTCTTTTACTTGTTTTTGTTGTTTTTATTAGGGGATTAAACTTGGATAGGGAAAAGGGGTCATGAGATGCCCAGATAATTATTGGAGAGCTTTGGATAACTCCAGAAACTCACAGTGATCGGACGGCCACCTTGCCTATTTGCTTTGTGTCGACCGAGAGGAAAAGCAGGGCGATCGGCTGGTTCCGGAACTCTTCGGCCCGTGTCGGTAATCTTCGGAGGATTCGCACGTACTCACGCCCTCAGTGGCGTGAGGGAACGGAGTACGCATCTGTGATCCCTGCAGAGGGTTGTCTGCCAGCGCTAATGACTCCGTTGGTTTGGAGTCCATCCATTGCGGTAAGAGTCCAACTTTTTTCCGGTCTGGAAGTGATACTGGCAAAACCAGGAAGGTCTCATCAAACTTTTGAGAAGGACTGATTTCCCTGTTCATTATTCTTCAGTTAGAACCAGCATTTCTTTGTTATAAGGACTTTTTTTTTATAGAATTTCTCATATGGTGTTTTTTTTCGATTTATTTATTTTTATATATATAATCTATACTGAGTTTTATTACTTTTTTCACTATAGATTTCACGTATATCTAGCGCAACTTTATGTATAATTTTTTTCTGATTTGTTCCATAATTTGATATTTGATGGTTTTTAGTTGCAGCTTTTAGGTCTTGCCCCAAGTGCGATATTTTTGTTTGTTTTCTGCTGATGCCCAGATAATGAATCTTGATGAATTGAACAATCGTTTTGAATCTATATTGGCAGTCTCTAAAGCTCCACACTCCACTACTTGAGACCACTTTACTTTCTCTACTACACAATCCTAGATTCCTGTCACCATTAGCACATGGTTAGGCCTCACTCTGAATAAGTCACAACAGTTGAAAAATTGCCATTTGCTGGCAGGGGTCTGAAGTCCCCATTTGGTGTAGCAACCAATAGCGATGAAAAAGGACATTTGTGCTAACTGAAACTTGGTGGACTACTGAGTCCAGAAAGTCCTGTGCAAGTCCTGCCAGCCCTCGTGGCTGCAGCAGCTTGACTTCAACACCACCCCAGTCTCTCCCTCTGGCTTCATATCTAATCCTGTCATGTCTCTCCCAGAGCTTCTCACTGTGCTTCTCACTCACCGACCCCAGCATGGATTCCTCCTGAATGACTTCTCTGGCAGTGCTCCCCGCTGTCTTCATCCTGCTCCTGTTCCAGGACACCTCTCAATGTAAAGAAAGGCTCATTCCCAGCTCCCGAGATCCAGGCCCGAGGTCACCCCCCCCCCCCTCCCAGAAAGGGGGTCCCTCAAGGGCCATCACAGCCTAACACTCCATCATTCAGTTCTTCCAGCCGACAACTCCTCCCACAACAGGCTGACCATGAGTATATGTAGGAGGCCTGCCCCCTGCCAATCCTAGTTGGGTATTGGTCAGGGCTCCCAAATGTCACTCCAGCCCTCTGCCCTGCCTCTTTTCCAGAACCTTCTGAAAACAAAGGAGGCACCAGAGAGATGAAGTACATGTCAGTCACCTGCTGCTACATTAAACCACTCCCCAGATCAAAAACAAAAAAGGCCTAGCTCACAGCTAGACGTGCCTAAATTGATCTGCACTGGCTGTAACAAAACACAAACAACTACCTCTAGCAACCTACCTAAGGTAGAGGTTGCTACACCAGTATATATACACCATAGTTTGTAGAGGTTATAACTTTCATACAAACCAATTAATATACACTTAGAGCCGGTTCACACAGGAGCAACGCGACTTCTAGTGCGACTTTTGGAGGCAACTTGGACACGACTCGCATATAAATAACAGCGTGACTTGGGGCGACTTCAACACGACTTGGGGCGACTTACAACACGACTTTAAGTTGCCCCCCAGGCCAGGCGACTTTGGCTGTGGCCAATCACAAAATAATCAGCTCTCGAGGGGGAACTCCACGCCAAATAAAAAAAAAACGTCATGTGTTCCCCTCCAAGAGCATACCAGGCCCTTAGGTCTGGTATGGATTTTAAGGGGAACCCCCTACACCGAAAAAACGGCATGGGAGTCTCCCCAAAATCCATACCAGACCCTTATCCGAGCATGCAGCCCGGCTGGTCAGGAAAGGGGGTGGGGACGAGCGAGCCCCCCCTCCTGAACTGTACCAGGCCGCATGCCCTCAACATGAGGGTGTGGGTGCTTTGGGGAAGGGGGGCGACCTGCAGCCCCCCCCACCCCAAAGCATCTTGTCCCCATGTTGATGAGGACAAGGGCCTCTTCCTGACAACCCTGGCCGTTGGTTGTCGGGGTCTGCGGGCGGGGGGCTTATCGGAATCTGGGAGCCCCCTTTAATAAGGGGGCCCCAGATCCCGCCCCCCCCACCCTATGTGAATGAGTATGGGGTACATCGTACCCCTACCCATTCATTTGGGGGGAAAAAGTGTCAATAAAAAACACACTACAGGTTTTTAAAGTAATTTATTAGTCAGCTCCGGGCGCCCCCGTTCCCCAAAGCACCCACCCCCCCACTTTGAGGGAATGCAGCCTGGTATGGTTCGAGAGGGTTGCTCGCTCGTCCACACCCCCTTTCCTGACCAGCCGGGCTGCGTGCTCGGAAAAGGGTCTGGTATGGATTTTGAGGGGACCCCCACGCCGTTTTTTTGGCGTAGGGGTTCCCCTTAAAATCCATACCAGACCTAAGGGCCTGGTATGCCCTTGGAGGAGGAACCCATACCGGTTTTTAATATTAGAGAGGCGACATTGTCACTTCAATATAGATGGAGATCCAACTTGGAGGCAACTTCCATTGAAATCAATGGGTACAAGTTGCCTAGAAGTCAGTTTGAAAAAATGGCGTGGGGGTCCCCCCAAAATCCATACCAGACCCCTATCCGAGCATGCAGCCCGGCCGGTCAGGAAAGGGGGTGGGGACGAGCGAGCGCCCCCCCTCCTGAGCCGTACCAGGCCACATGCCCTCAACATGGGGGGGTGGGTGTTTTGGGGAATGGCCGCCCTGTGGCCCACCCACCCCAAAGCACCTTGTCCCCATGTTGATGACAAGGGCCTCTTCCCGACAACCCTGGCCGTTGGTTGTCGGGGTTTTCGGACAGGGGGCTTATCAGAATATGGGAGCCCTCCTTAATAAGATCTTAATAAGAGCCCCCAGATCCCGGCCCTCCACCCTAAGTGAATGAGTATGGGGTACATCGTACCCCTACCCATTCACCAGAGGGAAAAAATTGTCAATAAAAAAACCACACTAGACAGGTTTTTAAAGTAATTTATTAGGCAGCTCCGGGGTCTTCTTCCGACTTCGGGGGTCTCTTCCGACTCCGGCCTCTTCTCCCGGTCTCTGGTTCTTCTCCCGCTCTCTGGTTCTTCTGTCAGGCTCCTCCGCTATCTTCTTCCAGCTCTTTTACTAGCGTTGGCCCGCTCTTCTCCGTCCTTCTTCCCTCTTCTCTCTTCTTTCGATGTTCACACGACGCTCTCTCCCACTGTAATGCCGTGTGCGACGTGCACAACGACTTAGGCATGGGGCGTGGTCATTGGGTGATGTCACACGGTGACCCCACCCCTTATGACGTGACAGTCCCAGCATGCCCCAGGACTGTGACATCATAAGTGGCGGGGACACTGGGGGACATCACCCGGTGACCATGCCCCATGACTGTATAAGTCATTGCATACGTCACACACGGCATTAGAGTGGGAGAGAGCATTGTGTCAACATCACAGGAAGCCAACACACGGACCAACGCTAGCAAAAGAGCTGGAAGAAGATAGCTGAGGAGTCGGCAGAAGAACCGGAGATCGGGAGAAGAGGCTGGACACTGGGAGAAGAGGCCAGACACCAGGAGAAGAGGCCGAAGAGAGCGGAGTCAGAAGAGACCCCCGAAGTCGGAAGAAGACCCCGGAGCTGACTAATAAATGACTTTAAAAACCTGTGTAGTGTGTTTTATTGACACTTTTATTCCCTCAGGTGAATGGGTAGGGGTACGATGTACCCCATACTCATTAACATAGGGTGGGGGGCCGGGATCTGGAAGCCCCCTTATTAAAGGGTGCTCCCGGATTTCGATAAGCCCCCCGCCTGCAGACCCCGACAACCAAAGGCCAGGGTTGTCAGGAAGAGGCCCTTGTCCTCAACAACATGGAGTGGGGGGGCTGCAAGGCGCCTGCCTTCCCCAAAACACCCACCCCCCATGTTGAGGGCATGCGGCCTGGTACAAATCAGGGGGGGGGGCGCTTGCTCGTTCCCACCCCCTTTCCTGACTGGCCGGGCTGTGTGCTCGGATAAGGGTCTGGTATGGATTTTGGGGGGACCCCAATGCCGGTTTTTTATTTAATATTTGGCATGGAGTTCCCCCTCGAGAGCTGATTATTCTGTGATTGGCCAAAGTCGCCTGGCCTGCGGGCAACTTAAAGTCGTGTTGAAGTCGCCCCAAGTGGCGCTGTGATTCATACTCAAGTTGTGTCCAAGTTGCCTCCCAAAGTCGCACTGGAAGTCGCGTTGCCCCTGTGTGAACCGGCTCTTAATGTGTTTGTTTGTTCGTTTTTTATTCCTCTCAATAAAAAAACAAACACAATAATGATCTTTTTTTTTTCAGTTCTATTTCTGTGACCTTTTGTTTCTTTTGCGTCAGTACTGGTCACATTCTTAGCTCAGCCCTGTGAAAGAAATTAATTAAACTGATCTGAGAGCAGAATAGGATTGTCACATTTGTCTAAACATTCTCTGCCTCACCCTATATAGGAATTTGCCTTACCCGATAGACTAGTTAATGAATTACAGAAACTTTCATTTTCCTCTTCTCTTGTCAGCGATGGCGTCTGCAGATCTGAGAGCGGAGCTGGACTGTTCTATCTGTCTGAACATTTATACGGATCCTGTCATGTTGAAATGTGGACACAACTTCTGCCGTGTCTGCATTGACCAAGTGTTTGATATCCAGGAGGGGTCTGGTGGTTATTCCTGTCCTCAGTGCAGGGAAGAGTTCCAGGAACGGCCTTCACTACACAGAAATATATTTCTGCGTAACATCACACAGAGTTTCCTGTCTGCTCCACCAGAACCAGAGAAGTCCGGCATCTTCTGTACTTACTGTATTCACTCCTCTGTACCTGCTGTGAAATCCTGCCTGCATTGTGAAGCTTCTCTATGTGATGACCACCTGAGAGTCCACAGCAAGTCACCAGAACACGTCATCTGTGACCCCACCACCACCCCGGAGAACAGGAAATGCTCCGTCCATAAGAAGATCCTGGAGTATTACTGCACCGAGGACTCTGCCTGTATTTGTGTCTCCTGCAGTTTAACTGGAGAACATCGAGGACACCAGGTGGAGACCCTGCAGGAGGCTTCTATGAAGAAGAAGAAGAAACTGATAAGTAGTCTTCAGAAATTGATTACTAAGAGAGAGAAGATAAAAGAAAGAGTTCAAAGTCTGCAGGAATACAAAGGAAGAGTACAAGGAAAGGCAAATGGTGAAGAAAAGAGAGTCACTGCCCTTTTCAGAGATCTGAGAAAACGTCTGGAAGATCTGGAGAAGAAAGTCCTGGGTTACTTCTCCAGGCAGGTAGAGTGTATCTTAAGCCCAGTCAATAATCTGATCCAGCAGCTGGAATTAAAGATGGATGAACTGTCCGGGAAGATGCATCCCTTAGAGGAGCTGTGTGCCATGACGAGTCCATTGACTCTCCTACAAGAACCAGACACAGGTGACTTGTGTGATACTGAGGATGGAGATGAAAAGGACAGAAAGAGACATGATAAACTCCTCCATGATGGAGGGGACCTGGATGTGACTGGGACCACACATATGATCAGCACAGGTTTATCTGATATAATAACTGGTGTAATTGGAGGGATCTATATACAGAAAGCTGTAGACATATTATTGGATGAGGACACGGCTAATAATCATGTATGTATCTCATATGATAAGAAGACTGCATCCAGGTCAGGTAACTACCAGGATCGCCCAGATACTGTGGAGAGATTTTCAAATTGTCAAGTTTTAGGCAGTCAGAGTTTCTCCTCAGGGCGACATTACTGGGAGGTAGATGTCCGTAGATCTAATAACTGGAGAATTGGGATGTGTTACACCAGTATCGACCGGGATGGGGATGACTCCTTGATTGGATGGAATGACGTGTCCTGGGGTTTGGACAGGAGGGGTAAACATTATATGGCAATCCATGACAGTGATGAGACTGAGCTCTCTGACAATATCCCTGGTAACAAAGTCCGGGTATATCTGGATTATGAGGCTGGGCAGATCTCCTTCTATATGTGTGACCCCATCTGCCACCTCCACACCTTCACCGCCACCTTCACCAAGCCCCTCTATGCTGTGTTGGGTGTATGGCATTCATGTATATCAATATCTTGAAGGAAGATGTGAAAAATCTGCCTAGACACTGATGACATCATTCTGAATGGGGGAATATTGTAAAAAAAAAAAAAATTCTGATATTTTTCCATCTTCCTCCCTCCCTGATCAGTGATTGGCTGTTAAAACAGTCCTATACCTTGAGGTCATCAAACCCTATAGCTCTACCCAATGGGAATGGCTTTTGTCACTGACATCATATTTAGCAGCTTTGGTCTTTTGTTTTCAGCAAACCCATAAGCATTACAGGTAATTCAACTTTGTGTGGATGCTGCTTGGTACACTTAGCCCTTGTACACACGATCGGAGATTCAGACGGAATGAGTCCGATCGGACCGCTTTGTCGGATATTCCGACTGTGTGTGGTTTACATCGGACTGTTTCTGTCGGAATATCCGACGGACCAAGTTTTCCAACTTGTTGGTAAAATTTTCAGACAAAATGCTCCGATCGGACATACTCCGATCATGTGTAGAGAATTCCGATCGGACAAAGTGCCACGCATGCTCAGATCAAATTCCTACACCAAAGCTATTGGCTACCAGCCTGAACGTAGTCCCGTCGTAACGAAATAACGTCATTAGAGGTCGACTGATATATCGGCCGATATTTGCCGTTTTTTAATTAATCGGCATCGGCCGATTGTGCTAATAAAAAGCCGATTTAGAACTACAGCGGGACTTTGAAATGACTTCTGTAATAGAAGTCAGTGTAAGTTGCCTGAGTCGTCATAGAAACATCTTTCCTCCTCTCTGGGCAGGCTGCCAAGAAAAGAACAAAATGATACAATGTTTACACTTCTGAATGAATGAACTCATCTCTGTGTGTAGAAGTTCTCAGTTTAACCATTTAAAGACTAAATCTTTTCTGACACTTGTTGCTTACAAGTAAAAATCCTGTATTTTCTGCCAGAAAATCACTTAGACCCCCCAAAAATTATATATATTTTTTTAGCAGAGATCCTAGGGAATAAAATAGCGGTTGTTGCAATATTTTATGTCACACGGCATTTGCACAGAGGTCTTTCAAATGCATTTTTTTGGGAAAAAAATACACTATTTAAAAAATAAAAATAAAATAAAAACAGTAAAGTTAGCCCGTTTTTTTTTTTGTCCAAAAGTTTTGACTACCTGTTTTTATTTAATACATAGGTTTTTTTTTTTTTATCTAAATCATACATACAAGTAAACTGATTGGAGGTTTGTTTTGTTTAATAAATGTTTAAATGTAAGAAATTTTCTGTATCACTTATGAAGACTGCTTTCACACTGGAGCGGGCAGGCATTGGTGGTAAAACGCAAGTTTTAGCGGCTCTTTACCATCATTTTAGCGGTGCTATTTGGCTGCTAGTGGGGCACATATAACCCAGCTAGCGGCCAAGGAAGAGGTTAAATGCGCCCATGAAGCACTGCTGCCAAATCGCATTGCATGCGCTTCGGCAGTGGTGCCCATTCATATCAATGGGCAGGAGTGGTGGAGGAGCGGTATACACCACTCCAAACGTGCTGCTTGCAGGACTTTTTTTTTAAGATCCTGCCAGCGCATCGCCTCAGTGTGAAAGCACTCTGTCTTTCACACAGACTGCAGGGGAGCCATTTTGCAGGCACTTTACAGGCGCTATTTTTAGCCCAAAAGCGCCTGAAAAACGCCCCAGTGGGAAAGGTGTGTTAGATCAAGGGGGATTAAAAAAAAAATAATAATAAAAAAGGAAAAAAATAAATAAATAAAATAAAATCGGCCTAACATATCGGCCCAAAAAAATCGGCATCATATATCGGCTATCGGCCGCCATGATTTCTAAATATCGGCATCGGCCAGAGAAAAACCCATATCGGTCGACCTCTAAACGTCATCACGTCGGATTTTCCGACAACTTTGTCCGACCGTGTGTATACAACAGTTTCGGACAAAATCCGACGGATTCGGCTGTCGGAATCTCCGACAGTGTGTACAAGGGCTTATGCCCTGTACACACAATCGCACATTCCGACAACAAAATACATGTTTTTTTTTTTGGCTCAAACTTGTCTTGCATACACACGGTCACACAAATGTTGATGAAAATTCCGAACGTCAAGAATGCGGTGACGTACGACGAGCCAAGAAAATTAAAGTTCAATAGCCAGTGCGGCTCTTCTGCTTGATTCCGAGCATGCGTGGAATTTTGTGCGTCGGAATTGTGTACACACAATGGGAATTTCCGACAACGGATTTTGTTGTTGGAAAATTTGAGATCCAGATCTCAAATTTTGTTTGTCGGAAATTCTGACGGAAAATGTCCAATGGAGCCTACACACGGTCGGAATTTCCAACAACTAACTCCCATTGAACATTTGTTGTCGTAAATTCCGACCGCGTGTACGCGGCATAACTGGTAATCTCGTAACTAATATGTCAGTGATAATGATCATTGATGTCCTCAACTGGTACAAATTTTCCCAACTCTACAGTGCCCTCCCCATATAGAGCAGGGCAGTTTTTTACATTTTCAGGCTATGTATATGAGCTGTGGACTGGTTTATTTATCAATACTTAAGATAACAAATACATTTTTTAGGACAAACAAGGCTTTTTAGGAGATATTGGCTTGAAAATGTTTCATTTTTTCATCTATTATTAATGCAACAAAACAAAATAAAAAAATTCAGTTTAATTCGTTTAGTTAAAAAAAATATTGATACTATAGATAAAAGGTATACATTTGTTCTATAATGTATAAATTGTTTTTTTAATTTGCATGCTTAAAATTACACTGAGGGGGCTCTTCACAAAGCCATTTGTCCAAAAAAATCTGCATGTACATTTGTTCTGTGTGACTTGGGCAAAAACAAATGTTCTTTAGGCTACGTTTTCTTCTGAACGAATGTTCCTTTATTATGGGTAGTAGTAAAATACCACATTATGACCCCTGGATGGCGCTGAGGAGTATTAGAAATACATGCATCTTTTTAACAATGTTACAATTCTAGAAAATGCTAGAGGGACCTAAAAAATCAATTAATAAATGTACAAATATATTCAGCGGGTGAATGGCTATGCACATTTCTACTAAAATTACGATTACAGTACAGATAAAGCATTGTAAAGTTGCTTACAAATGTAATGAATATTTTTAATGCAACACTAAACAAAATTAACAGAATAAACAAATAAAATCAAATAAAGTTTAACCACTTCAATACTGGGCACTTAAACACCTTCCTGCCCAGACCAATTTTGAGCTTTCAGCGCTGTCGCACTTTGAATGACAATTGCGCGGTCATGCTACACTGTACTCAAATGAAATTTTTATCATTTTTTTCCCACAAATAGAGCTTTCTTTTGGTGGTATTTGATCACCTCTGGGGTTTTTATTTTTTGCGCTACAAATAAAAAAATACCGAAAATTTTGAAAATAATAATGTTTTTTTTGTTTCAGTTTCAAAACTTTGTAAATAAGTACGTTTTCTCCTTCACTGATGGGCACTGATGGGGCTACACTGATGGGCACTGATAAGGCGGCACTGATGGGCACCAATGAAGTGGCACTGATGAGGTGGCATTGATGGACACTGATAGGCGGCACTGATAGGCGGCACGGATGGGCGACACGGATGGGCGACACGGAGGGGCGACATGGATGGACACTGATAGGTGGCACAAATTGGCACTGATAGCTGGCACGGATTGGCATGGATGGGCGGCAGAGATGGGCGTGGATAGGCAGCACAGATGGGCATTGATAGGCGGCACAGATGGGCATGGGTGGGCACTGATAGGCGGCACAGGTGGGCACTCATAGGCGGCACAGGTGGGCACTCATAGGTGGCACAGGTGGGCACTCATAACAGGTGGGCACTCATAGGCGGCACAGGTGGGCACTCATAGGCGGCATTGGTGTTATACTGTACTAATGGATGCCAATCAGTGCCAAACAATAATGCATGCCAATCAGTGATGCCCATTCTGGGCACTGATTGGCATCCATTATGGGCACTGATTGGCATCAATTGTGCTGACCATTGGCATCCCTGGTGGTCTAGGGAGGATTACCTTTTCCCTGGTGGTCTGGTGGCATCCCTGGTGGTGCAGTGTGGGCATCCTCGGGGGGGGCTGTGCTGATAATCGATCAGCACAGACCCCCCCTGTCAGAGGAGCAGCCGATCGGCTCTCCTCTACTCGCGTCTGACAGACGAGAGTGAGGAAAAGCCGATCACCGGCTCTTCCCATTTACACTGTGATCAGCCGTGATTGGACACGGCTGATCACGTGGTAAAGAGTCTCCGTCGGAGACTCTTTACCGAGATCGTAGTTGCCGGGTGTCAGACTGACACACCGCAACAACGATCGCCACGATGCGCGCCCATGGGCTCGCGCAGCGGCTCATAATCCTGATCACGTCATATGACGTCCGGTCAGGATTATCAAACCACTTTGCCGCCGTCAATTTGTAATAGGGCGGGCGGCAAGTGGTTAAATAGTGATGGTTAGAAGAATAGAAATAAAAAAATCAGCAGGAAAATAATAGTTCAGGAGTTAAGGGAAAGAAGAACTAGAATTAGGGTTGGTTAATGAAAACGAAAACGAAGGGGTTAAATAGGAACCATTTTATGCTTAAAAAAAAAAAAATCTAAAATGTTTGTTTTATTTGTCAAGTTTCATTTACTGATAGCCAATGAATAAAAAAAAGTACATGCAAAATTACCAATGTTACTTCTCCCGTCTGATCAATGTTTATAAACAATGTTACTTTGCATCTCTGTATCTCCTGTCTGATCAATGTTTATAAACACTGTTACTTTGTATCTCTCTATCTCCTGTCTGATCAATGTTTATAAACAATGTTACTTTGCATCTCTGTATCTCCTGTCTGATCAATGTTTATAAACACTGTTACTTTGTATCTCTCTATCTCCTGTCTGATCAATGTCTATAAACAATGTTACTTTGTATCTCTCTAGCTCCCGTCTGATCAATGTTTATAAACAATGTTACTTTGTATCTCTCTATCTCCCGTCTGATCAATGTTTATTAGCAATTTTACTTTCTATCTCCCATCTGATCAATGTTTACAAACAATGTTATTTTGTATCTCTCTATCCCCCGTCTGATCAATCTTTATAAACAATGTTACTTTCTATCTGCCTATCATATGCAGCCAACTGTGCCCATCATATGACGTCACTGTGCCCATCTTATGCAGACAACTATGCCCATCATATGCAGCCACTCTGCCAATCATATGCAGCCAACTGTGCCCAGGAAATGCAGCCAACTGTGCCCATCATATCCAGCCTCTGTGTCCAGCAAATACAGCCAACTGTGCCTATCATATGCAGCCTCTATGCCCATAATATGCAGCCACTGTGCCTGCCCCCTCATGCTCGCCCGCCCCTACCATATCGTGGGTCAGGTATCGGGTGAAGGCGGCAAGCAGGGCCGTTTGAAGGAATTTGGGGGCCTCGACCAAAATGGCCCCTACCCTCCATGGCAGATGGTGTCGTGGTCAGGATTTGAACCAGCGAACCTATTGCTGCTAGGTGAAAGTGCAGTATGTCAGCAGTCTGGTAATCTCATGCAGTATTTTTTTTTTAAGGTTCGCCTGCCATTAAAGTCAATGGGGTCCACGTTCGTGGTTCATGTTCGCGAAACGTCCCATTGGAAGTTCGTCCATCACTAGTGGTAATCTCATGCAATATGTCCGCAGTCTGGTAATCTCATGCAGTATGTCAGCAGTCTGTTAATCTCATGCAGTATGTCCGCAGTCTGGTAATCTCATGCAGTATGTCCGCAGTCTGGTAATCTCATTCAGTATGTCAGCAGTCTGGTAATCTCATGCAGTATGTCAGCAGTCTGTTAGGCCGCGTACACACGCGCGGACTGTTGGCCCAACTTTGTCCGTCCAACAGTTTGAGCGAACAGTCCGCTCAAACTTAGCATGGACGGACATGGCCACACACGACGGACGAACAGTTTGCTGAAACCGTGCGCGATGACGTGAACGGCACGTACGACGGGACGAAAAATACGACGTCCTATACACTGCAATGCAACCTTCCGACGTGGAAATCCTTTCTGAGCATGCGCGAGACTTAGTTGGCCGAACAAGCCTACACACGAGCGAACAGTCCGCTGAAACAAGGTTTCAGCGGACAGTTTTTCGGAATTTCCGTAAGACCTTGTTCGGCCAACTGTCCGCTGAAACTGTCCGCTGAAGCCCCACACACGAGCGGACTGTCCGCCCAAACACTGTTCAGCGGACAAGGTTGGGCGAACAGTCTGCGCGTGTGTACGCGGCCTTAATCTCATGCAGTATGTCAGCAGTCTGTTAATCTCATGCAGTATGACAGCAGTCTGGTAATCTCATGCAGTATGTCAGCAGTCTGTTAATCTCATGCAGTATGTCAGCAGTCTGTTAATCTCATGCAGTATGACAGCAGTCTGGTAATCTCATGCAGTATGTCAGCAGTCTGTTAATCTCATGCAGTATGCAGCAGCCTGGTAACCTGATGCAGTATGTCAGCAGTCTGGTAATCTCATGCAGTATGTCTGCAGTCTGGTAATCTCATGCAGTATGTCCGCAGTCTCTGGTAATCTTGTGCAGTATGTCAACAGTCTCTGGTAATCTTGTGCAGTATGTCAACAGTCTCTGGTAATCTCATGCAGTATGTCCGCAGTCTCTGGTAATCTCATGCAGTATGTCCGCAGTCTCTGGTAATCTTGTGCAGTATGTCAACAGTCTCTGGTAATCTCATGCAGTATGTCCACAGTGGGCAGCACAGTGGTGTAGTGGTTAGCACTTTCACCTAGCAGCAATAGGTTCGCTGGTTCAAATCCTGACCACGACACCATCTGCCATGGAGGGTAGGGGCCATTTTGGTCGAGGCCCCCAAATTCCTTCAAACGGCCCTGCTTGCCGCCTTCACCCGATATCTGACCCGCCACCACGTTATGGTAAGGGGCGGGCGAGCATGAGGGGGCAGGCACAGTGGCTGCATATTATGGGCATAGAGGCTGCATATGATAGGCACAGTTGGCTCTATTTGCTGGACACAGAGGCTGGATATGATGGGCACAGTTGGCTGCATTTCCTGGGCACAGTTGGCTGCATATGATTGGCAGAGTGGCTGCATATGATGGGCACAGTTGTCTGCATAAAATGGGCCCAGTGGCGTCATATGATGGGGACAGTTGGCTGCATATGATGGGCACAGTTGGCTGCATATGATAGGCAGATAGAAAGTAACATTGTTTATAAAGATTGATCAGACAAGGGATAGAGAGATACAAAATAACATTGTTTGTAAACATTGATCAGATGGGAGATAGAAAGTAAAATTGCTAATAAACATTGATCAGACGGGAGCTAGAGAGATACAAAGTAACATTGTTTATAAACATTGATCAGACAGGAGATAGAGAGATACAAAGTAACAGTGTTTATACACATTGATCAGACGGGAGATACAGAGATGCAAAGTAACATTGTTTATAAACATTGATCAGACAGGAGATAGAGAGATACAAAGTAACAGTGTTTATAAACATTGATCAGACGGGAGATACAGAGATGCAAAGTAACATTGTTTATAAACATTGATCAGACAGGAGAAGTAACATTGGTAATTTTGCATGAGATTACCAGACTGCCTACATACTGCATGAGATTAACAGACTGCTGACATACTGCATGAGATTACCAGACTGCGGACATACTGCATGAGATTACCAGACTGCTGATATACTGCATGAGATTACCAGACTGCTGACACACTGCATGAGATTACCAGACTACCTACATAGTGCATGAGATTACCAGACTGCTGACATACTGCATGAGATTACCAGACTGCTGACATACTGCATGAGATTACCAGACTGCTGACATACTGCATGAGATTACCAGACTGCCTACATACTGCATGAGATTACCAGACTGCTGACACACTGCATGAGATTACCAGACTGCCTACATACTGCATGAGATTACCAGACTGCTGTCATACTGCATGAGATTACCAGACTGCCTACATACTGCATGAGATTACCAGACTGCTGACATACTGCATGAGATTACCAGACTGCCTACATACTGCATGAGATTACCAGACTGCGGACATACTGCAAGAGATTACCAGACTGCTGTCATACTGCATGAGATTAACAGACTGCTGTCATACTGCAGGAGATTAACAGACTGCTGTCATATTGCATGAGATTACTGTCATACTGCATGAGATTAACAGACTGCTGACATACTGCATGAGATTACCAAACTGCTGACATGCTGAATGAGATTACCAGACTGCTGACGTACTGCATGAGATTACCAGACTGCTGACATGCTGAATGAGATTACCAGACTGCTGTCATACTGCATGAGATTATCACACTGCGGACATACTGAATGAGATTACCACACTGCGGACATAATGAATGAGATTAACAGACTGCTGACATACTGCATGAGATTACCAGACTGCAGACATACTGCATGAGATTACCAGACTGCTGACATACTGCATGAGATTACCAGACTGCAGACATACTGCATGAAATTACCACTAGTGATGGACGAACTTCCGATGGGACGTTTCGCGAACGTGAACCGCGAATGCGGACCCCATTGACTTTAATGGCAGGCAAACCTTAAAAAAAAATACTGCATGAGATTACCAGACTGCTGACATACTGCATGAGATTACCAGACTGCCTACATACTGCATGAGATTAACAGACTGCTGACATACTGCATGAGATTAACAGACTGCTGTCATACTGCTTGAGATTAACAGACTGCTGACATACTGCATGAAATTACCACTAGTGATGGACGAACTTCCAACGGGACATTTCGCGAACGTGAACCGCGAACGTGGACCCCATTGACTTTTGGGGTCAGGCGAACCTTAAAAAAAAAATACTGCATGAGATTACCAGACTGCTGACATATTGCATGAGATTACCAGACTGCCGACATACTGCCTGAGATTAACAGACTGTGGACATACTGAATGCGATTAACAGACTGCTGACATACTGCATGAGATTACCAGACTGCTGACATACTGCATGAGATTAACAGACTGCGGACATACTGCATGAGATTAACATACTGCTGACATACTGCATGGGATTACCAGACTGCTGACATACTGAATGAGATTACCACACTGCGGACATACTGAATGAGATTAACAGACTGCTGACATACTGCATGAGATTAACAGACTGCTGACATACTGCAGGAGATTACCAGACTGCTGACGTACTGCATGAGATTACCAGACTGCTGACGTACTGCATGAGATTACCACACTGCGGACATACTGAATGAGATTAACAGACTGCTGACATACTGCATGAGATTAACAGACTGCTGACATACTGCAGGAGGTTACCAGACTGCTGTCATACTGCATGAGATTAACAGACTGCTGACATACTGCATGAGATTAACAGACTGCTGTCATACTGCATGAGATTAACAGACTGCTGTCATACTGCATGAGATTAACAGACTGCTGACATACTGCATGAGATTAACAGACTGCTGACATACTGCAGGAGATTACCAGACTGCTGTCATACTGCATGAGATTAACAGACTGCTGACATACTGCATGAGATTAACAGACTGCGGACATACTGCATGAGATTACCAGACTGCGGACATACTGCATGAGATTACCAGACTGCAGACATACTGCATGAAATTACCACTAGTGATGGACGAACTTCCGACGGGACATTTCGCGAACGTGAACCGCGAACGTGGACCCCATTGACTTTTGGGGTCAGGCGCACCTTAAAAAAAAAATACTGCATGAGATTACCAGACTGCTGACATACGGCATGAGATTACCAGACTGCTGACATACTGCCTGAGATTAACAGACTGTGGACATACTGCATGAGATTACCAGACTGCTGTCATACTGCATGAGATTACCCCACTGCTGTCATACTGCATGAGATTATCACACTGCGGACATACTGAATGAGATTACCAGACTGCTGACATACTGCATGAGATTACCAGACTGCGGACATACTGCATGAGATTACCACAATGCAGACATACTGCATGAGATTACCAGACTGCGGACATACTGCATGAGATTACCAGACTGCAGACATACTGCATGAGATTACCAGACTGCTGACATACTGCATGAGATTACCAGACTGCGGACATACTGCATAAGATTACCAGACTGCTGACATACTGGATGAGATTACCAGACTTCGGACATACTGCATGAGATTACCAGACTGCTGACATACTGCATGAGATTACCACACTGCGGACATACTGCATGAGATTACCAGACTGCGGACATACTGCATGAGATTACCAGACTGCAGACATACTGCATGAAATTACCACTAGTGATGGACGATCTTCCGATGGGACGTTTCGCGAACGTGAACCGCGAATGCGGACCCCATTGACTTTAATGGCAGGCAAACCTTAAAAAAAAATACTGCATGAGATTACCAGACTGCTGACATACTGCATGAGATTAACAGACTGCGGACATACTGCATGAGATTACCAGACTGCTGACATACTGCATGAGATTACCAGACTGCTGACATACTGAATGAGATTACCAGACTGCTGACATACTGAATGAGATTACCAGACTGCGGACATACTGCATGAGATTACCAGACTGCTGTCATACTGCATGAGATTACCCCACTGCGGACATACTGCATGAGATTACCACACTGCGGACATACTGAATGAGATTACCAGACTGCTGACATACTGCATGAGATTACCAGACTGCGGACATACTGCATGAGATTACCACAATGCAGACATACTGCATGAGATTACCAGACTGCGGACATACTGCATGAGATTACCAGACTGCGGACATACTGCATGAGATTACCAGACTGCTGACATACTGCATGAGATTACCAGACTGCGGACATACTGCATAAAATTACCAGACTGCTGACATACTGGATGAGATTACCAGACTTCGGACATACTGCATGAGATTACCAGACTGCTGACATACAGCATGAGATTACCACACTGCGGACATACTGAATGCGATTAACAGACTGCTGACATACTGCATGAGATTACCAGACTGCTGACATACTGCATGAGATTACCAGACTGCAGACATACTGCATGAAATTACCACTAGTGATGGACGAACTTCCGATGGGACGTTTCGCGAACGTGAACCGCGAATGCGGACCCCATTGACTTTAAGGGCAGGCAAACCTTAAAAAAAAATACTGCATGAGATTACCAGACTGCTGACATACTGCATGAGATTACCAGACTGCCTACATACTGCATGAGATTAACAGACTGCTGACATACTGCATGAGATTACCAGACTGCTGACATACTGCATGAGATTAACAGACTGCGGACATACTGCATGAGATTACCAGACTGCTGACATACTGCATGAGATTACCAGACTGCTGACATACTGAATGAGATTACCAGACTGCTGACATACTGAATGAGATTACCAGACTGCGGACATACTGCATGAGATTACCAGACTGCTGTCATACTGCATGAGATTACCCCACTGCGGACATACTGCATGAGATTACCACACTGCGGACATACTGAATGAGATTACCAGACTGCTGACATACTGCATGAGATTACCAGACTGCGGACATACTGCATGAGATTACCACAATGCAGACATACTGCATGAGATTACCAGACTGCGGACATACTGCATGAGATTACCAGACTGCGGACATACTGCATGAGATTACCAGACTGCTGACATACTGCATGAGATTACCAGACTGCGGACATACTGCATAAAATTACCAGACTGCTGACATACTGGATGAGATTACCAGACTTCGGACATACTGCATGAGATTACCAGACTGCTGACATACAGCATGAGATTACCACACTGTGGACATACTGAATGCGATTAACAGACTGCTGACATACTGCATGAGATTACCAGACTGCTGACATACTGCATGAGATTAAAAGACTGCGGACATACTGCATGAGATTACCAGACTGCAGACATACTGCATGAGAATAACATACTGCTGACATACTGCATGAGATTACCAGACTGCTGACATACTGAATGAGATTACCAGACTGCTGACGTACTGCATGAGATTACCAGACTGCTGTCATACTGCATGAGATTACCACACTGCGGACATACTGAATGAGATTACCACACTGCGGACATACTGAATGAGATTAACAGACTGCTGACATACTGCATGAGATTACCAGACTGCTGTCATACTGCATGAGATTACCAGACTGCGGACATACTGCATGAGATTACCAGACTGCGGACATACTGCATGAGATTACCAGACTGCTGACATACTGGATGAGATTACCAGACTTCAGACATACTGCATGAGATTACCAGACTGCTGACATACCGCATGAGATTACCAGACTGCGGACATACTGAATGCGATTAACAGACTGCTGACATACTGCATGAGATTACCAGACTGCTGACATACTGCATGAGATTAACAGACTGCGGACATACTGCATGAGATTAACATTCTGCTGACATACTGCATGGGATTACCAGACTGCTGACATACTGAATGAGATTACCAGACTGCTGACGTACTGCATGAGATTACCAGACTGCTGACGTACTGCATGAGATTACCACACTGCGGACATACTGAATGAGATTACCACACTGCGGACATACTGAATGAGATTAACAGACTGCTGTCATACTGCATGAGATTAACAGACTGCTGACATACTGCATGAGATTGCCAGACTGCGGACATACTGCATGAGATTACCAGACTGCGGACATACTGCATGAGATTACCAGACTGCAGACATACTGCATGAAATTACCACTAGTGATGGACGAACTTCCGATGGGACATTTCGCGAACGTGAACCGCGAACGTGGACCCCATTGACTTTTGGGGTCAGGCGAACCTTTAAAAAAAATACTGCATGAGATTACCAGACTGCTGACATACTGCATGAGATTACCAGACTGCTGACGTACTGCATGAGATTACCACACTGCGGACATACTGAATGAGATTACCACACTGCGGACATACTGAATGAGATTAACAGACTGCTGTCATACTGCATGAGATTAACAGACTGCTGACATACTGCATGAGATTGCCAGACTGCGGACATACTGCATGAGATTACCAGACTGCGGACATACTGCATGAGATTGCCAGACTGCGGACATACTGCATGAGATTACCAGACTGCAGACATACTGCATGAAATTACCACTAGTGATGGACGAACTTCCGATGGGACATTTCGCGAACGTGAACCGCGAACGTGGACCCCATTGACTTTTGGGGTCAGGCGAACCTTTAAAAAAAATACTGCATGAGATTACCAGACTGCTGACATACTGCATGAGATTACCAGACTGCCTACATACTGCATGAGATTAACAGACTGCTGACATACGGCATGAGATTACCAGACTGCTGACATACTGCATGAGATTAACAGACTGCGGACATACTGCATGAGATTACCAGACTGCTGACATACTGCATGAGATTACCAGACTGCTGACATACTGAATGAGATTACCAGACTGCTGACATACTGAATGAGATTACCAGACTGCGGACATACTGCATGAGATTACCAGACTGCTGTCATACTGCATGAGATTACCCCACTGCGGACATACTGCATGAGATTACCACACTGCGGACATACTGAATGAGATTACCAGACTGCTGACATACTGCATGAGATTACCAGACTGCGGACATACTGCATGAGATTACCACAATGCAGACATACTGCATGAGATTACCAGACTGCGGACATACTGCATGAGATTACCAGACTGCGGACATACTGCATGAGATTACCAGACTGCTGACATACTGCATGAGATTACCAGACTGCGGACATACTGCATAAAATTACCAGACTGCTGACATACTGGATGAGATTACCAGACTTCGGACATACTGCATGAGATTACCAGACTGCTGACATACAGCATGAGATTACCACACTGCGGACATACTGAATGCGATTAACAGACTGCTGACATACTGCATGAGATTACCAGACTGCTGACATACTGCATGAGATTAAAAGACTGCGGACATACTGCATGAGATTACCAGACTGCAGACATACTGCATGAGAATAACATACTGCTGACATACTGCATGAGATTACCAGACTGCTGACATACTGAATGAGATTACCAGACTGCTGACGTACTGCATGAGATTACCAGACTGCTGTCATACTGCATGAGATTACCACACTGCGGACATACTGAATGAGATTACCACACTGCGGACATACTGAATGAGATTAACAGACTGCTGACATACTGCATGAGATTACCAGACTGCTGTCATACTGCATGAGATTACCAGACTGCGGACATACTGCATGAGATTACCAGACTGCGGACATACTGCATGAGATTACCAGACTGCTGACATACTGGATGAGATTACCAGACTTCGGACATACTGCATGAGATTACCAGACTGCTGACATACTGCATGAGATTACCAGACTGCGGACATACTGAATGCGATTAACAGACTGCTGACATACTGCATGAGATTACCAGACTGCTGACATACTGCATGAGATTAACAGACTGCGGACATACTGCATGAGATTAACAGACTGCGGACATACTGCATGAGATTAACATACTGCTGACATACTGCATGGGATTACCAGACTGCTGACATACTGAATGAGATTACCAGACTGCTGACGTACTGCATGAGATTACCAGACTGCTGACGTACTGCATGAGATTACCACACTGCGGACATACTGAATGAGATTACCACACTGCGGACATACTGAATGAGATTAACAGACTGCTGACATACTGCCTGAGATTAACAGACTGTGGACATACTGCATGAGATTACCAGACTGCTGTCATACTGCATGAGATTACCAGACTGCGGACATACTGCATGAGATTACCAGACTGCTGACATACTGAATGAGATTACCAGACTGCTGACACACCGCATGAGATTAACAGACTACTGACGTACTGCATGAGATTTCCAGACTGCAGACGTACTGCATGAGATAACCAGACTGCGGTCATACTGCATGAGATTACCACACTGCGGACATACTGCATGAGATTAACAGACTACTGACGTACTGCATGAGATTTCCAGACTGCAGACGTACTGCATGAGATAACCAGACTGCGGTCATACTGCATGAGATTACCACACTGCGGACATACTGCATGAGATTACCACACTGCGGACATACTGAATGAGATTAACAGACTGCTGACATACTACATGAGATTACCAGACTGCTGACATACTGCATGAGATTACCAGACTGCGGACATACTGCATGAGATTACCAGACTGCGGACATACTGCATGAGATTACCAGACTGTGGACATACTGCATGAGATTACCAGACTGCTGTCATACTGCATGAGATTACCCCACTGCGGACATACTGCATGAGATTACCACACTGCAGACATACTGAATGAGATTACCAGACTGCTGACATACTGCATGAGATTACCAGACTGCTGTCATACTGCATGAGATTACCCCACTGCGGACATACTGCATGAGACTATCACACTGCGGACATACTGAATGAGATTACCAGACTGCTGACATACTGCATGAGATTACCAGACTGCGGACATACTGCATGAGATTACCACAATGCAGACATACTGCATGAGATTACCAGACTGCGGACATACTGCATGAGATTACCAGACTGCGGACATACTGCATGAGATTACCAAACTGCTGACATACTGCATGAGATTTCCAGACTGCAGACATACTGCATAAGATTACCAGACTGCTGACATACTGGATGAGATTACCAGACTTCGGACATACTGCATGAGATTACCAGACTGCTGACATACTGCATGAGATTACCACACTGCGGACATACTGAATGCGATTAACAGACTGCTGACATACTGCATGAGATTACCAGACTGCTGACATACTGCATGAGATTAACAGACTGCGGACATACTGCATGAGATTAACAGACTGCGGACATACTGCATGAGATTAACAGATTGCGGACATACTGCATGAGATTACCAGACTGCGGACATACTGCATGAGATTAACATACTGCTGACATACTGCATGAGATTACCAGACTGCTGACATACTGAATGAGATTACCAGACTGCTGACGTACTGCATGAGATTACCAGACTGCTGTCATACTGCATGAGATTACCACACTGCGGACATACTGAATGAGATTACCACACTGCGGACATACTGAATGAGATTAACAGACTGCTGACATACTGCATGAGATTAACAGACTGCTGACATACTGCATGAGATTGCCAGACTGCGGACATACTGCATGAGATTACCAGACTGCGGACATACTGCATGAGATTACCAGACTGCAGACATACTGCATGAAATTACCACTAGTGATGGACGAACTTCCGATGGGACATTTCGCGAACGTGAACCGCGAACGTGGACCCCATTGACTTTTGGGGTCAGGCGAACCTTTAAAAAAAATACTGCATGAGATTACCAGACTGCTGACGTACTGCATGAGATTACCACACTGCGGACATACTGAATGAGATTACCACACTGCGGACATACTGAATGAGATTAACAGACTGCTGTCATACTGCATGAGATTAACAGACTGCTGACATACTGCATGAGATTGCCAGACTGCGGACATACTGCATGAGATTACCAGACTGCGGACATACTGCATGAGATTGCCAGACTGCGGACATACTGCATGAGATTACCAGACTGCAGACATACTGCATGAAATTACCACTAGTGATGGACGAACTTCCGATGGGACATTTCGCGAACGTGAACCGCGAACGTGGACCCCATTGACTTTTGGGGTCAGGCGAACCTTTAAAAAAAATACTGCATGAGATTACCAGACTGCTGACATACTGCATGAGATTACCAGACTGCCTACATACTGCATGAGATTAACAGACTGCTGACATACGGCATGAGATTACCAGACTGCTGACATACTGCATGAGATTAACAGACTGCGGACATACTGCATGAGATTACCAGACTGCTGACATACTGCATGAGATTACCAGACTGCTGACATACTGAATGAGATTACCAGACTGCTGACATACTGAATGAGATTACCAGACTGCGGACATACTGCATGAGATTACCAGACTGCTGTCATACTGCATGAGATTACCCCACTGCGGACATACTGCATGAGATTACCACACTGCGGACATACTGAATGAGATTACCAGACTGCTGACATACTGCATGAGATTACCAGACTGCGGACATACTGCATGAGATTACCACAATGCAGACATACTGCATGAGATTACCAGACTGCGGACATACTGCATGAGATTACCAGACTGCGGACATACTGCATGAGATTACCAGACTGCTGACATACTGCATGAGATTACCAGACTGCGGACATACTGCATAAAATGACCAGACTGCTGACATACTGGATGAGATTACCAGACTTCGGACATACTGCATGAGATTACCAGACTGCTGACATACAGCATGAGATTACCACACTGCGGACATACTGAATGCGATTAACAGACTGCTGACATACTGCATGAGATTACCAGACTGCTGACATACTGCATGAGATTAAAAGACTGCGGACATACTGCATGAGATTACCAGACTGCAGACATACTGCATGAGAATAACATACTGCTGACATACTGCATGAGATTACCAGACTGCTGACATACTGAATGAGATTACCAGACTGCTGACGTACTGCATGAGATTACCAGACTGCTGTCATACTGCATGAGATTACCACACTGCGGACATACTGAATGAGATTACCACACTGCGGACATACTGAATGAGATTAACAGACTGCTGACATACTGCATGAGATTACCAGACTGCTGTCATACTGCATGAGATTACCAGACTGCGGACATACTGCATGAGATTACCAGACTGCGGACATACTGCATGAGATTACCAGACTGCTGACATACTGGATGAGATTACCAGACTTCGGACATACTGCATGAGATTACCAGACTGCTGACATACTGCATGAGATTACCAGACTGCGGACATACTGAATGCGATTAACAGACTGCTGACATACTGCATGAGATTACCAGACTGCTGACATACTGCATGAGATTAACAGACTGCGGACATACTGCATGAGATTAACAGACTGCGGACATACTGCATGAGATTAACATACTGCTGACATACTGCATGGGATTACCAGACTGCTGACATACTGAATGAGATTACCAGACTGCTGACGTACTGCATGAGATTACCAGACTGCTGACGTACTGCATGAGATTACCACACTGCGGACATACTGAATGAGATTACCACACTGCGGACATACTGAATGAGATTAACAGACTGCTGTCATACTGCATGAGATTAACAGACTGCTGACATACTGCATGAGATTGCCAGACTGCGGACATACTGCATGAGATTACCAGACTGCGGACATACTGCATGAGATTACCAGACTGCAGACATACTGCATGAAATTACCACTAGTGATGGACGAACTTCCGATGGGACATTTCGCGAACGTGAACCGCGAACGTGGACCCCATTGACTTTTGGGGTCAGGCGAACCTTTAAAAAAAAAATACTGCATGAGATTACCAGACTGCTGACATATTGCATGAGATTACCAGACTGCCTACATACTGCATGAGATTACCAGACTGCTGACATACGGCATGAGATTACCAGACTGCTGACATACTGCCTGAGATTAACAGACTGTGGACATACTGCATGAGATTACCAGACTGCTGTCATACTGCATGAGATTACCAGACTGCGGACATACTGCATGAGATTACCAGACTGCTGACATACTGAATGAGATTACCAGACTGCTGACACACCGCATGAGATTAACAGACTACTGACGTACTGCATGAGATTTCCAGACTGCAGACGTACTGCATGAGATAACCAGACTGCGGTCATACTGCATGAGATTACCACACTGCGGACATACTGCATGAGATTACCACACTGCGGACATACTGAATGAGATTAACAGACTGCTGACATACTACATGAGATTACCAGACTGCTGACATACTGCATGAGATTACCAGACTGCGGACATACTGCATGAGATTACCAGACTGCGGACATACTGCATGAGATTACCAGACTGTGGACATACTGCATGAGATTACCAGACTGCTGTCATACTGCATGAGATTACCCCACTGCGGACATACTGCATGAGATTACCACACTGCAGACATACTGAATGAGATTACCAGACTGCTGACATACTGCATGAGATTACCAGACTGCTGTCATACTGCATGAGATTACCCCACTGCGGACATACTGCATGAGATTATCACACTGCGGACATACTGAATGAGATTACCAGACTGCTGACATACTGCATGAGATTACCAGACTGCGGACATACTGCATGAGATTACCACAATGCAGACATACTGCATGAGATTACCAGACTGCGGACATACTGCATGAGATTACCAGACTGCGGACATACTGCATGAGATTACCAAACTGCTGACATACTGCATGAGATTTCCAGACTGCAGACATACTGCATAAGATTACCAGACTGCTGACATACTGGATGAGATTACCAGACTTCGGACATACTGCATGAGATTACCAGACTGCTGACATACTGCATGAGATTACCACACTGCGGACATACTGAATGCGATTAACAGACTGCTGACATACTGCATGAGATTACCAGACTGCTGACATACTGCATGAGATTAACAGACTGCGGACATACTGCATGAGATTAACAGACTGCGGACATACTGCATGAGATTAACAGATTGCGGACATACTGCATGAGATTACCAGACTGCGGACATACTGCATGAGATTAACATACTGCTGACATACTGCATGAGATTACCAGACTGCTGACATACTGAATGAGATTACCAGACTGCTGACGTACTGCATGAGATTACCAGACTGCTGTCATACTGCATGAGATTACCACACTGCGGACATACTGAATGAGATTACCACACTGCGGACATACTGAATGAGATTAACAGACTGCTGACATACTGCATGAGATTAACAGACTGCTGACATACTGCATGAGATTACCAGACTGCTGTCATACTGCATGAGATTAACAGACTGCTGACATACTGCATGAGATTACCAGACTGCGGACATACTGCATGAGATTACCAGACTGCTGACATA
The DNA here is from genome assembly GCF_037356315.1 of Lithobates pipiens. Classification (NCBI taxonomy): domain Eukaryota; kingdom Metazoa; phylum Chordata; class Amphibia; order Anura; family Ranidae; genus Lithobates; species Lithobates pipiens. Next base: position 616,615,467 of record NW_027507758.1, on the reverse strand, counting down.
CTGGATGAGATTACCAGACTTCGGACATACTGCATGAGATTACCAGACTGCTGACATACTGCATGAGATTACCAGACTGCGGACATACTGAATGCGTTTAACAGACTGCTGACATACTACATGAGATTACCAGACTGTTGACATACTGCATGTGATTAACAGACTGCGGACATACTGCATGAGAATAACATACTGCTGACATACTGCTGACATACTGCATGGGATTACCAGACTGCTGACATACTGCATGAGATTAACAGACTGCGGACATACTGCATGAGATTAACAGACTGCGGACATACTGCATGAGATTAACAGATTGCGGACATACTGCATGAGATTACCAGACTGCGGACATACTGCATGAGATTAACATACTGCTGACATACTGCATGAGATTACCAGACTGCTGACATACTGAATGAGATTACCAGACTGCTGACGTACTGCATGAGATTACCAGACTGCTGTCATACTGCATGAGATTACCACACTGCGGACATACTGAATGAGATTACCACACTGCGGACATACTGAATGAGATTAACAGACTGCTGACATACTGCATGAGATTAACAGACTGCTGACATACTGCATGAGATTACCAGACTGCTGTCATACTGCATGAGATTAACAGACTGCTGACATACTGCATGAGATTACCAGACTGCGGACATACTGCATGAGATTACCAGACTGCTGACATACTGGATGAGATTACCAGACTTCGGACATACTGCATGAGATTACCAGACTGCTGACATACTGCATGAGATTACCAGACTGCGGACATACTGAATGCGTTTAACAGACTGCTGACATACTACATGAGATTACCAGACTGTTGACATACTGCATGTGATTAACAGACTGCGGACATACTGCATGAGAATAACATACTGCTGACATACTGCTGACATACTGCATGGGATTACCAGACTGCTGACATACTGAATGAGATTACCAGACTGCTGACGTACTGCATGAGATTACCAGACTGCTGACGTACTGCATGAGATTACCACACTGCGGACATTCTGAATGAGATTACCACACTGCGGACATACTGAATGAGATTAACAGACTGCTGACATACTGCATGAGATTACCAGACTGCTGTCATACTGCATGAGATTAACAGACTGCTGACATACTGCATGAAATTACCACTAGTGATGGACGAACTTCCAACGGGACATTTCGCGAACGTAAACCGCGAACGTGGACCCCATTGACTTTTGCAGTCAGGCGAACCTTAAAAAAAAATACTGCATGAGATTACCAGACTGCTGACATATTGCATGAGATTACCAGACTGCCGACATACTGCCTGAGATTAACAGACTGTGGACATACTGAATGCGATTAACAGACTGCTGACATACTGCATGAGATTACCATACTGCTGACATACTGCATGAGATTAACAGACTGCGGACATACTGCATGAGATTAACATACTGCTGACATACTGCATGGGATTACCAGACTGCTGACATACTGAATGAGATTACCAGACTGCTGACGTACTGCATGAGATTACCAGACTGCTGACGTACTGCATGAGATTACCACACTGCGGACATACTGCATGAGATTAACAGACTGCTGACATACTGCATGAGATTACCAGACTGCTGTCATACTGCATGAGATTAACAGACTGCTGACATACTGCATGAAATTACCACTAGTGATGGACGAACTTCCAACGGGACATTTCCTCGAACGTGAACCGCGAACGTGGACCCCATTGACTTTTGGGGTCAGGCGAACCTTAAAAAAAAAATACTGCATGAGATTACCAGACTGCTGACATATTGCATGAGATTACCAGACTGCCGACATACTGCCTGAGATTAACAGACTGTGGACATACTGAATGCGATTAACAGACTGCTGACATACTGCATGAGATTACCAGACTGCTGACATACTGCATGAGATTAACAGACTGCGGACATACTGCATGAGATTAACATACTGCTGACATACTGCATGGGATTACCAGACTGCTGACATACTGCATGAGATTACCAGACTGCTGACATACTGCATGAGATTAACAGACTGCGGACATACTGCATGAGATTAACATACTGCTGACATACTGCATGGGATTACCAGACTGCTGACATACTGAATGAGATTACCACACTGCGGACATACTGAATGAGATTAACAGACTGCTGACATACTGCATGAGATTAACAGACTGCTGACATACTGCAGGAGATTACCAGACTGCTGACGTACTGCATGAGATTACCAGACTGCTGACGTACTGCATGAGATTACCACACTGCGGACATACTGAATGAGATTAACAGACTGCTGACATACTGCATGAGATTAACAGACTGCTGACATACTGCATGAGATTACCAGACTGCGGACATACTGCATGAGATTACCAGACTGCTGACATACTGGATGAGATTACCAGACTTCGGACATACTGCATGAGATTACCAGACTGCTGACATACTGCATGAGATTACCAGACTGCGGACATACTGAATGCGTTTAACAGACTGCTGACATACTACATGAGATTACCAGACTGTTGACATACTGCATGTGATTAACAGACTGCGGACATACTGCATGAGAATAACATACTGCTGACATACTGCTGACATACTGCATGGGATTACCAGACTGCTGACATACTGAATGAGATTACCAGACTGCTGACGTACTGCATGAGATTACCAGACTGCTGACGTACTGCATGAGATTACCACACTGCGGACATTCTGAATGAGATTACCACACTGCGGACATACTGAATGAGATTAACAGACTGCTGACATACTGCATGAGATTACCAGACTGCTGTCATACTGCATGAGATTAACAGACTGCTGACATACTGCATGAAATTACCACTAGTGATGGACGAACTTCCAACGGGACATTTCGCGAACGTAAACCGCGAACGTGGACCCCATTGACTTTTGCAGTCAGGCGAACCTTAAAAAAAAATACTGCATGAGATTACCAGACTGCTGACATATTGCATGAGATTACCAGACTGCCGACATACTGCCTGAGATTAACAGACTGTGGACATACTGAATGCGATTAACAGACTGCTGACATACTGCATGAGATTACCATACTGCTGACATACTGCATGAGATTAACAGACTGCGGACATACTGCATGAGATTAACATACTGCTGACATACTGCATGGGATTACCAGACTGCTGACATACTGAATGAGATTACCAGACTGCTGACGTACTGCATGAGATTACCAGACTGCTGACGTACTGCATGAGATTACCACACTGCGGACATACTGCATGAGATTAACAGACTGCTGACATACTGCATGAGATTACCAGACTGCTGTCATACTGCATGAGATTAACAGACTGCTGACATACTGCATGAAATTACCACTAGTGATGGACGAACTTCCAACGGGACATTTCCTCGAACGTGAACCGCGAACGTGGACCCCATTGACTTTTGGGGTCAGGCGAACCTTAAAAAAAAAATACTGCATGAGATTACCAGACTGCTGACATATTGCATGAGATTACCAGACTGCCGACATACTGCCTGAGATTAACAGACTGTGGACATACTGAATGCGATTAACAGACTGCTGACATACTGCATGAGATTACCAGACTGCTGACATACTGCATGAGATTAACAGACTGCGGACATACTGCATGAGATTAACATACTGCTGACATACTGCATGGGATTACCAGACTGCTGACATACTGCATGAGATTACCAGACTGCTGACATACTGCATGAGATTAACAGACTGCGGACATACTGCATGAGATTAACATACTGCTGACATACTGCATGGGATTACCAGACTGCTGACATACTGAATGAGATTACCACACTGCGGACATACTGAATGAGATTAACAGACTGCTGACATACTGCATGAGATTAACAGACTGCTGACATACTGCAGGAGATTACCAGACTGCTGACGTACTGCATGAGATTACCAGACTGCTGACGTACTGCATGAGATTACCACACTGCGGACATACTGAATGAGATTAACAGACTGCTGACATACTGCATGAGATTAACAGACTGCTGACATACTGCAGGAGATTACCAGACTGCTGTCATACTGCATGAGATTAACAGACTGCTGACATACTGCATGAGATGACCAGACTGCGGACATACTGCATGAGATTACCAGACTGCGGACATACTGCATGAGATTACCAGACTGCAGACATACTGCATGAAATTACCACTAGTGATGGACGAACTTCCGACGGGACATTTCGCGAACGTGAACCGCGAACGTGGACCCCATTGACTTTTGGGGTCAGGCGAACCTTAAAAAAAAAAATACTGCATGAGATTACCAGACTGCTGACATACGGCATGAGATTACCAGACTGCTGACATACTGCCTGAGATTAACAGACTGTGGACATACTGCATGAGATTACCAGACTGCTGTCATACTGCATGAGATTACCCCACTGCTGTCATACTGCATGAGATTATCACACTGCGGACATACTGAATGAGATTACCAGACTGCTGAAATACTGCATGAGATTACCAGACTGCGGACATACTGCATGAGATTACCACAATGCAGACATACTGCATGAGATTACCAGACTGCGGACATACTGCATGAGATTACCAGACTGCGGACATACTGCATGAGATTACCAGACTGCTGACATACTGCATGAGATTACCAGACTGCGGACATACTGCATAAGATTACCAGACTGCTGACATACTGGATGAGATTACCAGACTTCGGACATACTGCATGAGATTACCAGACTGCTGACATACTGCATGAGATTACCACACTGCGGACATACTGCATGAGATTACCAGACTGCGGACATACTGCATGAGATTACCAGACTGCAGACATACTGCATGAAATTATCACTAGTGATGGACGAACTTCCGAAGGGACATTTCGCGAACGTGAACCGCGAACGTGGACCCCATTGACTTTTGGGGTCAGGCGAACCTTAAAAAAAAAATACTGCATGAGATTACCAGACTGCTGACATATTGCATGAGATTACCAGACTGCCGACATACTGCCTGAGATTAACAGACTGTGGACATACTGAATGCGATTAACAGACTGCTGACATACTGCATGAGATTACCAGACTGCTGACATACTGCATGAGATTAACAGACTGCGGACATACTGCATGAGATTAACATACTGCTGACATACTGCATGGGATTACCAGACTGCTGACATACTGAATGAGATTACCACACTGCGGACATACTGAATGAGATTAACAGACTGCTGACATACTGCATGAGATTAACAGACTGCTGACATACTGCAGGAGATTACCAGACTGCTGACGTACTGCATGAGATTACCAGACTGCTGACGTACTGCATGAGATTACCACACTGCGGACATACTGAATGAGATTAACAGACTGCTGACATACTGCATGAGATTAACAGACTGCTGACATACTGCAGGAGATTACCAGACTGCTGTCATACTGCATGAGATTAACAGACTGCTGACATACTGCATGAGATGACCAGACTGCGGACATACTGCATGAGATTACCAGACTGCGGACATACTGCATGAGATTACCAGACTGCAGACATACTGCATGAAATTACCACTAGTGATGGACGAACTTCCGACGGGACATTTCGCGAACGTGAACCGCGAACGTGGACCCCATTGACTTTTGGGGTCAGGCAAACCTTAAAAAAAAAAATACTGCATGAGATTACCAGACTGCTGACATACGGCATGAGATTACCAGACTGCTGACATACTGCCTGAGATTAACAGACTGTGGACATACTGCATGAGATTACCAGACTGCTGTCATACTGCATGAGATTACCCCACTGCTGTCATACTGCATGAGATTATCACACTGCGGACATACTGAATGAGATTACCAGACTGCTGACATACTGCATGAGATTACCAGACTGCGGACATACTGCATGAGATTACCACAATGCAGACATACTGCATGAGATTACCAGACTGCGGACATACTGCATGAGATTACCAGACTGCGGACATACTGCATGAGATTACCAGACTGCTGACATACTGCATGAGATTACCAGACTGCGGACATACTGCATAAGATTACCAGACTGCTGACATACTGGATGATATTACCAGACTTCGGACATACTGCATGAGATTACCAGACTGCTGACATACTGCATGAGATTACCACACTGCGGACATACTGCATGAGATTACCAGACTGCGGACATACTGCATGAGATTACCAGACTGCAGACATACTGCATGAAATTATCACTAGTGATGGACGAACTTCCGAAGGGACATTTCGCGAACGTGAACCGCGAACGTGGACCCCATTGACTTTTGGGGTCAGGCGAACCTTAAAAAAAAAATACTGCATGAGATTACCAGACTGCTGACATATTGCATGAGATTACCAGACTGCCTACATACTGCATGAGATTACCAGACTGCTGACATACGGCATGAGATTACCAGACTGCTGACATACTGCCTGAGATTAACAGACTGTGGACATACTGCATGAGATTACCAGACTCCTGTCATACTGCATGAGATTACCAGACTGCGGACATACTGCATGAGATTACCAGACTGCTGACATACTGAGATTACCAGACTGCTGACACACTGCATGAGATTAACAGACTGCTAACGTACTGCATGAGATTTCCAGACTGCAGACGTACTACATGAGATAACCAGAGTGCGGTCATACTGCATGAGATTACCACACTGCGGACATACTGCATGAGATTACCACACTGCGGACATACTGAATGAGATTAACAGACTGCTGACATACAGCATGAGATTACCAGACTGGTGACATACTGCATGAGATTACCAGACTGCGGACATACTGCATGAGATTACCAGACTGCGGACATACTGCATGAGATTACCAGACTGTGGACATACTGCATGAGATTACCAGACTGCTGTCATACTGCATGAGATTACCCCACTACGGACATACTGCATGAGATTACCACACTGCGGACATACTGAATGAGATTACCAGACTGCTGACATACTGCATGAGATTACCAGACTGCTGTCATACTGCATGAGATTACCCCACTGCGGACATACTGCATGAGATTATCACACTGCGGACATACTGAATGAGATTACCAGAGTGCTGACATACTGCATGAGATTACCAGACTGCGGACATACTGCATGAGATTACCACAATGCAGACATACTGCATGAGATTACCAGACTGCGGACATACTGCATGAGATTACCAGACTGCGGACATACTGCATGAGATTACCAGACTGCTGACATACTGCATGAGATTACCAGACTGCGGACATACTGCATAAGATTACCAGACTGCTGACATACTGGATGAGATTACCAGACTTCGGACATACTGCATGAGATTTCCAGACTGCTGACATACTGCATGAGATTACCACACTGCGGACATACTGAATGCGATTAACAGACTGCTGACATACTGCATGAGATTACCAGACTGCTGACATACTGCATGAGATTAACAGACTGCGGACATACTGCATGAGATTAACAGACTGCGGACATACTGCATGAGATTAACATACTGCTGACATACTGCATGAGATTACCAGACTGCTGACATACTGAATGAGATTACCAGACTGCTGACGTACTGCATGAGATTACCAGACTGCTGTCATACTGCATGAGATTACCACACTGCGGACATACTGAATGAGATTACCACACTGCGGACATACTGAATGAGATTAACAGACTGCTGACATACTGCATGAGATTAACAGACTGCTGACATACTGCATGAGATTACCAGACTGCTGTCATACTGCATGAGATTAACAGACTGCTGACATACTGCATGAGATTACCAGACTGCGGACATACTGCATGAGATTACCAGACTGCGGACATACTGCATGAGATTACCAGACTGCTGACATACTGGATGAGATTACCAGACTTCGGACATACTGCATGAGATTACCAGACTGCTGACATACTGCATGAGATTACCAGACTGCGGACATACTAAATGCGATTAACAGACTGCTGACATACTGCATGAGATTAGCTGACTGCTGACATACTGCATGAGATTAACAGACTGCAGACATACTGCATGAGATTAACATACTGCTGACATACTGCATGGGATTACCAGACTGCTGACATACTGCATGAGATTACCAGACTGCTGACATACTGAATGAGATTACTAGACTGCTGACATACTGAATGAGATTACCAGACTGCTGACGTACTGCATGAGATTACCACACTGCGGACATACTGAATGAGATTACCACACTGCGGACATACTGAATGAGATTAACAGACTGCTGACATACTGCATGAGATTAACAGACTGCGGACATACTGCATGAGATTACCATACTGCTGTCATACTGCATGAGATTAACAGACTGCTGACATACTGCATGAGATTACCAGACTGCGGACATACTGCATGAGATTACCAGACTGCGGACATACTGCATGAGATTACCAGACTGCAGACATACTGCATGAAATTACCACTAGTGATGGACGAACTTCCGACGGGACATTTCGCGAACGTGAACCGCGAACGTGGACCCCATTGACTTTTGGGTTCAGGCGAACCTTAAAAAAAAAATACTGCATGAGATTACCAGACTGCTGACATATTGCATGAGATTACCAGACTGCCTACATACTGCATGAGATTACCAGACTGCTGACATACTGCCTGAGATTAACAGACTGTGGACATACTGCATGAGATTACCAGACTGCTGTCATACTGCATGAAATTAACAGACTGCTGACATACTGAATGAGATTACCAGACTGCGGACAATCAGTTCCCGCAAGGGGGGAGGGGCTTGAAGATGGCGGAGTAGGAGAGACACGCGCTCGTAGAAGCTCCTGCCCTCCACCCGGTCTCCCAAGCGATGGTACGGACATACTATGCTTAACCTTCCTCGCTCTCTCTAAGCGGTGAGGTACAGTGCGGGAAGCAGCGTATACTTGCCGGAGATGCTACAGACACAGCGCATCTAGCCTCCCCCCCTAAACAGCGCGATACAGTGCGATATAAAACAAGCGCTTACCCTGGGATGAAGAAGAAGGAGAGGGGGGTCCAGAAAACGGGGGAACAGCCGGAGATAGAGCGCTTTTTTCCCCCATACGAGAGCGGCGGTGACTAGGAAACATCCGGCGGGATCATGTGACCCAGTGGGAGGTGGAGACAAGCCAAGCAAGCACACGCACGAGCCAGCTGGAGGAGAAACAAGCGAGATGCAGGAACGGAGACGGTCTGTCCCCCAGCACCAGATGGGTAAGACCCGGGGACTGCAGAGAGAGGAGGCAATGGAAGAGCGTGAGAACCCCCAGGAACAACAGGGAAGCACACAGTTACTTCTGGGAAACCCAGAACTGAGAGTATTGTTTCAGGCGCTCCCCACACGGGCAGATATTGATATGATGGTGACTAGGTTTGAGGACACACTCCGACGGGAGATGAAGTTAGTCCAAACCGAAGTGCAGCATCTATCAGAAAAGCTTCAAAGAGAGGAAGATCAACGAGTAACCCTGGAGAAGCGTGTTCATCAGCTGGAACAGGTACAGACTTTACAAGTTTTACATGTCTCTAATATGCAGTTACAAATAGAGGAATTGGAAGACCGCAGCCGCCGGCAGAATTTGAGGTTCAGGGGGATCCCTGAGACAGTAGGACGGGACTCGTTGCAGACCACGGTACAGGCTATTTGTCAACAATTGCAAACGCTTGCGCTCCCCCAGGATTGGGAGTTTGAGAGGGTACATAGAGCCCTAGGCCCCCCGTCGGTAAATGTAAATAGACCTAGAGACGTTATTTGTCGATTCTATCGCATTGCCCAGAAAGAGTTAATAAGTCGCAAAGCATGGGAAGCAGGAGATATAGAATATGATGGATTAAGGGTGAAAGTATTGCCTGACTTATCCCGCGCTACCCTGCAGCGAAGGGCAATGATGCGTCCACTCTTGGACAGAATTAAACGTACAGGAGGGGCCTATAAGTGGGGATATCCTATTGCGTTGACGGTAAGAAAAGATGCAAAGACTTTTATTCTGCGACACCCGGCAGAACTCCCGGATCTATTCTCCTTTTTAGGAACAGAAGCTTTTGAGATACCGAACTGGCTCCAATCAATAACTGGACCCCTGAAAAATAAGGATCGCCCGAAGGGGGGATGGACTCAAACCCCCAGAGAAGAGGGGGAAAATAATTAGATAGCAATCTTAGTTGATTAATAAGAGGTGGGGGGATGAGACCCTGTCTGGGGCCCTGTTTTCTGGACTCTCCCCTTTTTTTTTATTTTTTTTTTATTTTTATTTTTTTTGGATTCCCTTGGGAAAAAAAAAGGAAAGTACTCCTCCTTGTTTAGCTCTCTTATTTTGTTGGAAGAAATGCCCTGATCTCCCTCCCTTTTCCTTTTTTTTTTGGGGGGGAGTCCCCGCCTTACCCCCCAGATCAAATTAGTAGAAGGTCCCCCCTTTTTTTTTTTTTTTTTTTGTAGGAGAGGGAGAGGGGAAAGGAGGGGGAAAGGAGGGGGAAGGAGGGAGGGAGGGAGGGGTGGGGGGGGGTGGAAAGATTGTGACTGGGATTTTTTTTTTTTTTTCACAGGAATATGGGGTTCACTATGTGGGTAGTGTGAGAGGGGGGGGGGAGGTTGCACATTTGGTTTTGGTTTGCGGGGGTAGAGAAATGGAAAATGATTCCGTACTTTGATTGAATGACTGAAAAATATTAATAATATTCTTTTCTTTTGTGGTCACGCTATTTTGAAAATATACAGGGGTAATACTGGGTAATACTGGCACTATGGAGGTAAGGGTTTTTTTTTTTTTTTTTTTTTTTTTAGGGTGGAGGGGGGATTTAGATTGAAGGGGGGTATAAAAATCTATAAAAGGGGTAACAAAAAGGGGGGGAAGGATATTTAATACTAATATGTATAAGGTAATAAAGAAATATGTATAGACCCCTTGGTAAAATAGAGAAGTAGGGAATGATGGCCCTCCCCCTCCCCAGTTTAACCCCGAAGAATTTACTTTCAATAAACTGGAATTAGGCAGTAGGTCAAATGAGTAATGAGATATACCCATCAAGAAAACTCCACTATACCGTAGAGGGAGGGCTGTTTTTTTTTTTTTTTTTTGGGGGGGGTTTGGATATTTTAGTCACTTCACAGTCTAGGAAATTGAGATCACTACACAGGAAGGGACAAGATAAGAACACATATAGGACACTAAAGGAGAAAGGGGGAGGGGAGAGGGAGGAAAAAGATTTTTTTTTTCTTTTTTTTTTTTTTTTTTTTTTTCTTGGGAAATAACATGCACACTTAATAAACTATGAGAAAAGTAGTGAGAAGAAGAAATAGTTAGGGGTGGGTTAAAATAGGAGGGAGGGAGGAAGGATGGAGAAGATAGTGAAGGGGGGTGGGTGGTGAGGGGCTAGGGTGTTCTTAACTCACGTATGCACTGCATGGGGGGGTTTAGTTGGTGTATGGGATGGGGTAGACTTGGAGAGTAGTTAAATAGAAGGAGTAGGAGTCATAGGGGATAAGAGGAATGTAGTTAAAGAAAGGGATGTAGTAAGAAGGAAGTAAAAATTCTAGAAAAAAAGAGGGAAATGTCGGAGGGGGGTTCTGGGGGGGGGGGAAGGGTGGGAAGGAGGAAATAGAAACCAAGGGATAAGAAAATAGAGAAGAGATAGGGGAAGGGATAAAAAAGCACAAGACGATAGAAGGAGATTTGGGAATGAGGAGGAGGGGAAAGAAGGGAAGGGAAGAGAAAAGGGGAAGAAAAAAGGGAAAGAAGGGGTAGAGGAATAGAAGGGGGAGGAAGATGAGAGATGAAGAAAGGAGAGAGGAGGATTGTGATAGTAAACGAAGGGAAGTATCCCCTTCATGGAAATAAAATACGCTGTGCAGTCGGAGAAAGGGATAAAGGATGAGAAAAGGGGAGACTGGTGGGAGGGTACAGGAGTAGAGCACTCTGGCGGATTCAGGTCAACCCCCTAATTAGGTCTGCACCCACGTGAGCCGTATAACGGGAGGTTCAAAGTTGGGTGCCTCTCTTAGGGGCCGTTAGGATAGGGGGTGGGTTAGGGTTAGATTAGAAAAGACTTGGGGTTTTTTTTTTTTTTTTTTTGTTTGTTCATTACTGCCTTTCTATACTCCTCTGAATATGGAGGGGATAAGGGTAACCTCCATAAATGCAAGAGGATTGAACATACCGGAGAAGCGGAAGATGCTACTTAACGAATTAAAAAGATCCAGTACAGATGTGGCGTATATACAAGAAACACACTTTAAAAGGAGTGATCTTCCGTATCTCCAGAATAGATTCTTCCCCTGTGCATACCATGTACATAATCAAGTGTCGAAGTCTAAAGGAGTGTCCATCTTAATTTCAAACCGGATACCCTGGGTTCTTCTGGATATGCGGAAAGATGTAGATGGACGCTTCCTTTTTATAAAGGGACAAATAGGGGGGGCAAAAGTTACGTTAGCCACTGTATACGCGCCAAATGTACATCAAGATAATTTTATAAGTAAAACTCTGACTAAATTAATGGAATTTGCAGAAGGGAAGGTGATTTTAGGTGGAGACTTTAATATACCATTAAACCCTAAGGAAGATACGTCAGCGGGAGTCTCATCAGTCCCTAAGGGAATCAGAGGGAAGTGCGGAAGCTGCAAGAGATGCATTTGGTGGATGTATGGAGGTTGTTACATGAAGGAGAGAAAGACTATACATTCTTCTCAAACCCGCATCAACTTTACTCCCGCATTGACCTCTTTCTGATACCCCATTACTTATTGCCATCAGTACAGAAAGTAGAGATAGGAAATATAACTTGGTCAGATCATGCACCAGTGACACTACAGATATCCATGTCGTGCCCGGCCCTATCCAAGGGGCGTCAATGGCGGTTAAATGAAAGTCTGTTGCAGATTCCCGAAATACGGGAAGATGTAGGGAAAGAAATGGAAATGTACTTCCAGATAAATGACACCCCGGGAAGCGATCCGGGCACGATATGGGAGGCACATAAGGCGGTAATGAGAGGAGTGCTGATTAAACATGGTTCTAGATTAAAAAAAATACGAGAAGAACAGATGGTAAAACTAGTAGACGAAATTCAGAAGTTGGAGACTCTCCACAAGAATATATAAACTACATCTATAGGAAATGAGTTGGCACATCTGAGGAGACAGTTGACTGACCTCCTCCGATGTAAAGCGAAGGCGGCAATTCAGTTCGGTAAGAAAATAACATATGAACTAGGGGATAAGTGTAGTAAAGCATTAGCAGGGAAACTTAAGGAAAAGGGGAAGATGGTTTATGTCCCCCATATTAAAGGGGAAAATGGACGTCTGATCTCTAGTCCCAGTGAGATAGCTAAGAGATTTGGAGAATATTATTCTTCGTTATACAACTTGTCACTACCCCGAGTACCCCAGGCTAAAATGAAGGAGCATTTATCTGCAGCAGGCCTATGTAGACTCTCCTCCATGGAACGAAGCAGACTGGAAGCCCCTATAACGATAGAGGAATTAAATACAGTAATGAAAACAGTCAAACAGGGGAAAGCACCGGGGCCAGATGGATTTTCAATCCAGTATTATAAGAGTTTCCTCCCAATTTTAGGTACGCATATGTTAAAGGTCTTTAATGCGATCGGCCAAGCTACGGCCCTCCCACAAGATGCACTTAGAGCGCATATCTCGGTAATCCCAAAGGAGGGGAAGGATCCCGCGGAGTGTGGGAGTTACCGGCCTATTTCACTGCTAAACTGCGACCTGAAGCTGTTTACCAAACTGCTGTCTTCCCGCCTCCAACCATTATTAAATCAACTGGTACATAGAGATCAAGTAGGGTTTATCCCTACCAGGGAGGCGAGAGACAATACGGTTAAGGTACTCAACCTGGTCCACTATGCCAATCAAACTAGAACACCCTCTATTTTTTTAAGTACAGATGCAGAAAAAGCTTTTGATAGGGTGAACTGGGGGTTTATGTTTGAAGTACTGAGGCATATGGGACTAGGCGAGCATATGATAAAGTGGATTTCTGGAATATACTCCTCCCCGCAAGCTCTGGTGAAAGTTAATGGGGTACTCTCAGAGCCGATTAAAATCTCAAACGGAACACGGCAAGGGTGCCCACTCTCTCCTATGCTGTTCGCCCTCTCACTGGAACCGTTACTGAACAAAATTAGACTAAATTCAGATATTAGAGGTCTGCAAGTTAGAAATAGGAGCTATAAAATCTCTGCCTATGCAGATGACCTGCTGTTTTCACTGGTTAACCCACATATTTCACTGCCAAATTTAATGAAGGAAATAGAAGAGTATGGAGCTTTAGCAAATTTTAAAATTAATTACTCAAAGTCAGAGGCAATGGGGGTAGCTCTATCCCGGGAAAAACAACAAGTGTTACAACCCAATTTTAAATTTAAATGGGTAGGGACGGCCTTAAAATATCTGGGCACATTGATCCCAGTAAAGATAGAGGAGACATTTAAGATGAACTTCCCCCCGCTCTTTAAGGCAGTCAGAACATTGTTAGAGAATTGGCAATTGGGACGGCATTCATGGTTTGGTCGTTGCAATTCCATCAAAATGAGTATTTTGCCAAAATTTTTGTATATTTTACAGGCCTTACCGATAGAAATCCCACCTGCTTTCTTCCGTAAAATAGACACGGTGTTTGAGAAATTTATTTGGGCAGGTAAGCGACCGAGGATTAGTAGAAACCGAATGACCATGTTAAAAAAAGACGGAGGTTTAGCAGTACCAGATCTACTTAAATATTATAAAGCAGTTCATATTGGGAGGATTATAGACTGGTGCCGACACACAGAATTTAAGATTTGGATAGAACTAGAGCAAGAAATGTGTACAGTACCTCTTCGAAGAGCAATTTGGTGCTATACAAAACTACCGGAATCTATGAAAAAACATCCTCTTATAGGTCCAACACTGCAAATAGGGTCTAAAATTAGTCAGAACCCAAAATTCTCGTCAACACACTCTCCATTGGTTCCGGTGCTAGGCAACCCCAGCTTTGAACCAGGAATGGAGAGGAGGGACTTTAAGAGTCTGCGGGAAAGGGGGTATGTGCAGGTATCACACTTTCTGCAATCTAATTCCTGGCCAACAGTGACCATACTGACTCAACAGGGGGGCCAATTTGAAGTGAAGGACTGGCAGGCAATGCAGCTTCGGCACTTTTTTGAGTCATTAGGTCCAGCAATAAACTACAAACGAGATCTAACTAGATTTGAAATATACTGTGAAGAGAAGGAACCTATGTCTCGAACGATATCAAAGATATATACAATGCTCATAGCCCCCCCAGATAATTATGAGATGCCATGCTTTGCAAAGTGGGAAAGGGACTTAGACAGGACATTCTCATCAGACCAACGTCAGAAGATGATACACCTCTCGTTCAATACATCAATCTGTACTAGAATCCAGGAATTAAATTACAAGCTGTTGACAAGGTGGTACTACACCCCATCGAAGCTCCAGAGGTTTTTCCCTGGAGCTTCAGACCAATGTTGGAGGTGCAACGGGGGCCGGGGGACTTTATTACATATTTTCTGGGCTTGTCCCAGGATTAAACAATATTGGAGAGACGTGCAAAAAATTATGCAAAAATTTACAGAATATCGAATATTGGATGACCCGGCTTTTTTTCTGTTGCACCTCTCACATATCCCAATGAGAAAATATAAGAGCTCGGTACTGTGTCACATGGTTAATGAGGCCAAGGGTTGTATTGCCCGCTCTTGGAAAGATTCTAAACCACCAACAATAGCAATGTGGTTAAATAAAGTGAGGATGGTGGGGGCTGTGGAAGATTTAATATACTCGGCCCAAGACAGAAGTGAACAATATGTCAAGATATGGGCAGTATGGAATGCTTTCCTCTCTTCAGACGAGGGAAAGAAACTGTTGGGGAACAGGGAAAGATAAGGAAATTATCAGGTGGAGGGATTAAGAAATCTATATTCATGGGGGGCAGGATGGGTAAGGGAGGACATTTTTTTTTGTGTTTCTTTTTTTTTTTCTTTTTTTTTTTCTGTATGGGGGGCGGGAAGGGGGGAAAAAAATTAAAATAAAAGGAGGGAAAGTGGAATATCTAATAACAGTAGGGATAAATAAGGGTTTTTAGCTATTCAAATCAGGGAAACAATATCTTTTGGTAGAGATTAAGATTGGCTGTGAACTGATGAATACCTGTATGTAACTATGAAGCTAAGTGTAACTTGACTCTGTAACCTCCTTGAAGTTAAATAAAGAATATATAAATAAAAAAAAAAAAGAGATTACCAGACTGCGGACATACTGCATGAGATTAACAGACTGCTGACGTACTGCATGAGATTTCCAGACTGCAGACGTACTGCATGAGATTACCACACTGCGGTCATACTGCATGAGATTACCACACTGCGGTCATACTGCATGAGATTACCACACTGCGGTCATACTGCATGAGATTACCACACTGCGGACATACTGCATGAGATTACCAAACTGCGGACATACTGAATGAGATTAACAGACTGCTGACATACTGCATGAGATTACCAGACTGCTGACATACTGCATGAGATTACCAGACTGCTGACATACTGTATGAGATTACCACACTGCGGACATACTGCATGAGATTACCAGACTGCTGACATACTGCATGAGATTACCAGACTGCGGACATACTGCATGAGATTACCAGACTGTGGACATACTGCATGAGATTACCAGACTGCTGACATACTGCATGAGATTACCAGACTGCTGACATACTGAATGAGATTACCAGACTGCTGACGTACTGCATGAGATTACCAGACTGCTGTCATACTGCATAAGATTACCACACTGCGGACATACTGAATGAGATTACCACACTGCGGACATACTGAATGAGATTAACAGACTGCTGACATACTGCATGAGATTAACAGACTGCTGACATACTGCATGAGATTACCAGACTGCTGTCATACTGCATGAGATTAACAGACTGCTGACATACTGCATGAGATTACCAGACTGCGGACATACTGCATGAGATTACCAGACTGCGGACATACTGCATGAGATTACCAGACTGCTGACATACTGAATGCGATTAACAGACTGCTGACATACTGCATGAGATTACCAGACTGCTGACATACTGCATGAGATTAACAGACTGCTGACACACTGCATGAGATTAACAGACTGCTGACGTACTGCATGAGATTACCAGACTGCAGACGTACTGCATGAGATTACCAGACTGCTGTCATACTGCATGAGATTACCACACTGCGGACATACTGAATGAGATTAACAGACTGCTGACATACTGCATGAGATTACCAGACTGCTGACATACTGAATGAGATTACCAGACTGCTGACGTACTGCATGAGATTACCAGACTGCTGTCATACTGCATGAGATTACCACACTGCGGACATACTGAATGAGATTACCACACTGCGGACATACTGAATGAGATTAACAGACTGCTGACATACTGCATGAGATTAACAGACTGCTGACATACTGCATGAGATTACCAGACTGCTGACATACTGCATGAGATTACCAGACTGCGGACATACTGCATGAGATTACCACACTGCGGACATACTGAATGAGATTAACAGACTGCTGACATACTGCATGAGATTAACAGACTGCTGTCATACTGCATGAGATTAACAGACTGCTGAAATACTGCATGAGATTACCAGACTGCGGACATACTGCATGAGATTACCAGACTGCGGACATACTGCATGAGATTACCAGACTGCTGACATACTGGATTAGATTACCAGACTTCGGGCATACTGCATGAGATTACCAGACTGCTGACATACTGCATGAGATTACCAGACTGCGGACATACTGAATGCGATTAACAGACTGCTGACATACTGCATGAGATTACCAGACTGCTGAAATACTGCATGAGATTAACAGACTGCGGACATACTGCATGAAATTAGCATACTGCTGACATACTGCATGGGATTACCAGACTGCTGACATACTGCATGAGATTACCAGACTGCTGACATACTGAATGAGATTACCAGACTGCTGACGTACTGCATGAGATTACCAGACTGCTGACGTACTGCATGAGATTACCACACTGCGGACATACTGAATGAGATTAACAGATTGCTGACATACTGCATGAGATTAACAGACTGCGGACATACTGCATGAGATTACCAGACTGCTGTCATACTGCATGAGATTAACAGACTGCTGACATACTGCATGAGATTACCAGACTGCGGACATACTGCATGAGATTACCAGACTGCGGACATACTGCATGAGATTACCAGACTGCAGACATACTGCATGAAATTACCACTAGTGATGGACGAACTTCCGACGGGACATTTCGCGAACGTGAACCGCGAACGTGGACCCCATTGACTTTTGGGGTCAGGCGAACCTTAAAAAAAAAATACTGCATGAGCTTACCAGACTGCTGACATATTGCATGAGATTACCAGACTGCCTACATACTGCATGAGATTACCAGACTGCTAACATACGGCATGAGATTACCAGACTGCTGACATACTGCCTGATATTAACAGACTGTGGACATACTGCATGAGATTACCAGACTGCTGTCATACTGCATGAAATTAACAGACTGCTGACATACTGCATGAGATTACCAGACTGCTGTCATACTGCATGAAATTAACAGACTGCTGACATACTGCATGAGATTACCAGACTGCTGACATACTGAATGAGATTACCAGACTGCGGACATACTGCATGAGATTACCAGACTGCTGACATACTGAATGAGATTACCAGACTGCTGACACACTGCATGAGATTAACAGACTGCTGACGTACTGCATGAGATTTCCAGACTGCAGACATACTGCATGAGATTACCAGACTGCGGTCATACTGCATGAGATTACCACACTGCGGACATACTGCATGAGATTACCACACTGCGGACATACTGAATGAGATTACCAGACTGCTGACATGCTGCATGAGATTACCAGACTGCTGACATACTGCATGAGATTACCAGACTGCGGACATACTGCATGAGATTACCAGACTGCAGACATACTGCATGAGATTACCAGACTGTGGACATACTGCATGAGATTACCAGACTGCTGACATACTGCATGAGATTAACAGACTGCTGACATACTGAATGAGATTACCAGACTGCGGACATACTGCATGAGATTACCAGACTGCTGACACACTGCATGAGATTAACAGACTGCTGACGTACTGCATGAGATTACCAGACTGCAGACGTACTGCATGAGATTACCAGACTGCTGTCATACTGCATGAGATTACCACACTGCAGACATACTGCATGAGATTACCACACTGCGGACATACTGAATGAGATTAACAGACTGCTGACATACTGCATGAGATTACCAGACTGCTGACATACTGCATGAGATTACCAGACTGCGGACATACTGCATGAGATTACCAGACTGCAGACATACTGCATGAGATTACCAGACTGCAGACATACTGCATGAAATTACCACTAGTGATGGACGAACTTCCGACGGGACGTTTCGCGAACGTGAACCGCGAAGGTGGACCCCATTGACTTTAATGGCAGGCGAACCTTAAAAACCTCCAGGTCATATTTTCAGCCACAAAATACTTACTAGCTGTGCACACATAGTCCCACAACATGGACACTGAAATAACAAAAGTATTAAGTGAATCTGGGATCGACAACGACAAGCATTCTTTTTTTATCTGTGAAATTTTGACAATTCAGGAGCGCATAACGGCCATGGAGGAGAGGCAAGGTCAGGCCAGGCTATGAAGGGGGTGCAGGAGATGATCAGTGCCACAGTCAAGGCAGCGCAGTCCTGTGCCAGTGTCCCAGTGTGCCAACCTGTGCTTGAGCCCCTTCCTCTGCCCGGCCCTTACCCCCACCTATGCAGGCACATCCATCCGGAGGTGCCAATCCAGTGCTGATCCTCGACCATGGTGCTGGCACTGCCTGCTGATTGGCTTCTCCGCTGCTATCTCCCTCACTGTCTGAAACCAGCACTGAGATAGAGACTTAGCACTGACACCAGCACCGTGATAGAGAGCACTGACACCAGCACCGAGATAGAGAGCACTGACACCAGCACCGTGATAGAGAGCACTGACACCAGCACCGAGATAGAGAGCACTGACATTAGCACCATGATAGAGAGCACTGACACCAGCACCGTGAGAGCACTGACACCAGCACCGTGATAGAGAGCACTGACACCACACCAGCACCGAGATAGAGAGCACTGACACCAGCACTGATACCAGCAACTCGCTGCGGGACCCAAAAACATGACACCGCTCAACCTCTTCAAACAGGAGGGTGCGGGCATATAGTACGGTGTGCTTTTTTTGTACAAGGAAGTGAGCCAAAGGTAGAAAAAAGGTCCGTGTGCTAGATTAAATAAATAGTTTATAGCGTTATGCATATACATGGTCTAGTGGTCACATGTGTTGAATTCCTCCGAGATCCATGCCTCATTCATTTTTATAAATGTGAGGTAGTCAACACTGTCGTGAGCTAGGCGAGTGCGCTTATCGGTCACGATCCCCCCTGCTGCACTGAACGTCCTTTCAGACAGGAGACTGGATGAGGGGCAAGCCAACAGTTCCATTGCAAATTGTGCAAGCTCTGGCCAGAGGTCAAGCCTGCCCACCCAGTAGTCCAGGGGTTCATCACTTCTCAGAGCGTCCACATCGGCCGTTAACCCGATGTAGTCGGACACCTGTTGGTCTAGGCGTTCCCTGATGCTGATGAGACCTGTCGATGGGTCGGCTGAATGAATTATCTAATATCAGAAGGTACCAACACATGTTCAAACTGCCCTCTTCTTGCAGGCGCTGTTGGATTGGTACCCGCAACTCTTTCTCTGGGAGTGGGAATTCCTCTGCCAGCGCACGCAAAAGCAGAATGCAGCATTTCTCGAAGCAAGGCCTGGAAATGCTCCATTCTGACAGCCCTCTGTGATGGTGGTAACATTTCCGCCATTTTGTGTTGTGGGGTCTAAGTACGTTGACACCCAGTACTGGTCCTTGACCTTTATGCTTTTTATACGGGGGTCCCTGTTAAAACACTGGAGCATGAAGGCCCCCATTTTCACTAAACTGGAAGCGGTGTGGTGGCCTGGCTCCTGCTCATCATCCAGGATAATGTCGTCCTCCTCGTTCTCCTTTCCCCATCCACGGACAACAACAGGGATCCCAGAAAGGTTTAAAGCATGCTCTTCTTGCTCCTCCTCATCCGCCCCGGCACCATCCTCCTCTGACTCCTCTTCAGACTCCTGTTGTTGACTTGTCTCAGATAGAGTAGTTCCCCCTGGGAATTTATCCAGCATTGTGACTTCCTCATCTTCCTGCTCCTGCTCCTCCACCGCTTGATCAATGACACGACGCAATGCACGCTCCATAAAGAAGGCATACGGTACAATGTCACTGATGGCGCCATGGCTGCGACTGACCAGTTTGGTGATCTCATCAAATGGCCACAGAAGTCTGAATGCGTCGCACATGAGGAGCCACCGGTGCGGTGAAAAAAACCAAGCTCCCCAGAACCTGTTCTGCCGCAGAGTTCGTACAGGTAGTCGTTAACTGCACGTTTCTGCTGGAGCAGCCTATCAAGCATATAGAAGGTTGAGTTCCATCGTGTCGGGCAATCGCAAATAAGACATCTGACCGGCAGATTGTGTCGCCTTGAATGTCAGCAAGGTGAGCCATGGCCAAGTAAGATCTTCTGAAATGGGCCGAGATTTTCCTTGCCTGCCGCAAGATGTCCTGGACCCCAGAGTATTTGACAATGAATCGCTGCATGACCAAGTTTAAGACGTGTGCCATGCATGGCACGTGTGTAATTTTGCCCTGTTAAGCAGACTGGCACCATTGTCACACACCACTTTACCAACTGTCAAATTGAGCGGTGTTAGCCATTGATCTGCCTGTGAATGCGTAAATGCGTTTCGGCGGACTAAGTACACCGGAGAATTTGATTGTTTGTACGCGGCATTACACGACCCCAGGTAGCTGAAGTTCTAGGACTTTCCTCATATACAGCAGGGTCCAAGTACTAGTTCCACACTACCTTTTTGTGAACTGGCTAGCACCAGCAGCCTAGTACATCCTGGCATTTTACACAGAGGTGCAGTCCAAGCTGGTGAGGTGGCTAGCATTAGTAGAATCCCCGCAGCCACCAAGAGTTCACGCAACAGACCATACAGAGCCCACAGTGTCCTTCTGGATTTGCTTGCAAGTCCTGATTGGCAGCCCACAGGTCCGGCAGCACGCATACTTCCCCCACTCACTGCCCAACCTGGAATTCAGATGGAAAGAGCAAATATAACTCCCCTTGACTTTTTTTTAGCTTTTTCATGGAAAATCTATATCAGTTGATTGTGGACCCAACCAGTCTATTCGCACAACAATACAAAGCCCCCAAATTATACTCTTCCCAGACCATTCGCATGGAAACCTGTCAGTTTCCAAATTTAAAACTTTGTTGGGCCCAGCCCTTAACATGGGCATTATAGAAAAGAATGAATTGCAGTCATATTGGTCCACAGACCCAATTCATCATATGCCCATGTTCTTTGCTGCAATGGCTAGGCAAAGATATGAGACGATAGTTCATTTTAATGATAATACACTCTGTCGTCCTTGGGGTGACCCTAAATATGATTAGCTCTAGAAAATTCAGCCCCTCGTAAACTACCTCGCCCCAACAAAACCTCTGCATGGACGAGTCCCTTGTATATTTCGCTGGCTGCCTTGCAATCAAGCAGTATCTTCTGAGCAAGTGTCCTAGATATGGGGCTAAACTCTGTGAAAGAGCAGCAGGCTACACACACTGAAACGACAAACTTTTTGCTGTTAAGTGGGCATTGGATAAATGGCATTACTGGCTGGAGGGGGCTCAGAAACCATTTGTGGTCTACACCAGTTGCCTCCAAACTAGGCTCAGGGTGCCCCTTTGCTTGCTTTTATCTGGCCCTTGGGGCACCATTTCATCTACTGATGCCAACAATGGAACATAATCCCCCCCCCCCCCCCCACTGTCATCAATAAAGTGGCACGATTCCTCCTAACGACACCAACAATGGGGCCTAATGACACCCACAATAGTGCACAATTCCTCCCAATGACACTAAAAATAGGGCACAATTCCTCCCAATGACACCAACAATAGGGCACAATTCCTCCTAATGACACCAACAATTGGGCACAATTCATCCTAATGACACCAACAATATTGCCCAATTCCTCCCAATGACACCAACAATAGGACACAATTCCTCCTAATGACACCAACAATGGGGCCCAATTACTTCCAATGGTACTAACAATGGGGCCCAACAACAACAATGAGGCATAATCCTTTCCATTGACACCAAAGATTTTGTTAAAGCAAATGTACCAGCTTTAACCACTTGCTGACCAAGCCATGTCTGGCACTTTTTGTTTACATGTAACAATCAGTGTTTTTTGCTAGAAAAAGGTCTTAGAACCCCCAACATTATATATATATTTTTATAAGCAGAGGCCCTAGAAAGAAAATTGGTGGGATTTGCAATTTTTTTTATGTCACACGGTATTTCTGCAGCGGTTTCTCAAATGCAATTTTATGGGAGAAATACACCCTTTTAGTGACATTTTAAAAGCCTTTACAGGTTATCACTTTCAATATAAAGAGGGAGTCCAGTGCTAGAATTACTGCCCATGGTCTGACGTTCGCGGTGATACCTCACATATGTGGGACAATCGTTGTTTGCGCACCTGCGAGAATGACCCGTGCATTCGCCTTTGTGCACGGCCACAAGGGCACCTACATTTTTTTTATATATTTATTTCTTTTTTATTTTTACACTGTTGCTTTATTTTTTTATATCACTTTAATTGCTGTCACAAGGAACGTAAACATGCTTGTGTTAGCAATAGGCATGTGACAGGTACTCTCTATGGAGGGATCCGAGGTCTATAAGACCTCAAATCCCTCCTCTTTTCTTTAAAGCATTCAAAACACCAAGATCTGTGTTTAAATGCTTTTGAGATTTTAAAAATTCCACTGTTTACATTCGGGTAACCTGGAAGTAATGTCAGGCCATCGCTTCCGGGTTACCATATCAAAGAGCCAATAAAAGCAGATTCTGGCTTTGTTCGGCTGTCTGGTGGGACAGGAGAGCTCAAGCAAGCCGCATAAGGCAGCGGGAAAGGGGTGGAACATCCACTCCCGCTGCGTGTGACAAAAATCGAGTGGCTAGTTAGCCACTCTGTTTGCTAATACAAGAGAACAAACCGCCTACTCTAAAAAACGGTACAAAGGTGATGCCTGCAGCCAGAGGCGTCAGCCCGGTAAAACCACATACCACAAACAAGTATGTCGCTGGTCCAGAAGTGGTTTCGTAATTAAAATATTTCATTTGTTTTAACAAAATATTGTTTGCGTTTTAATTTCATTTATTTGCATAAAACGGCCCACCAAAATCCTCAGCACCTAGCCCATGAGGTTCTAAATCCAACCCTGGCAAGTGAGAAGAACCAATAGTATCCCAACCAACTGACTTCACAAGAGAGGCATCAAGAATGGTAAAGGTTTATCAGAAAGTTGTAATCTGAAGAGAACTGGGTTTCTTCAGTTGAACAATCCTAAATGGCAGGGGTGTCAAACTCTATTTCATCGCGGGCCACATCAGCATTATGATTGCCCTCAAAAGGGCCGGTTGTATGTCTAAGATTAGATGTCCAGCGCATCCCCTCCTCTTACATTAGATGTCAAGAGCCACCCCATTATCAGAAGTTGAGCCCCCCACTCTCCCTTACCTCACAGTGCACCGCCCTTTTCTTATGCTGCTGCTAGGAAGAAGCTGGATACGTTGCTTGAAAGCAGAAAGTAAGGGTCTGGAGGAGGGCTGGAGCTCTCCTGCAGCTGCAGGAGAGGTGCGAGGGCCACATGAAATGGCCTGGAGGGCCGGATTCAGCCCATGGGCCTTGTGTTTGACATCTATGCTATAAGGGCTGCTAAATCTAGAGGGCAGTTTTTTAATAGGAACCATGAGGGTTACATTTCTCGATGAGAGCCAGACCTGGTCCTCAACCTTATTCTGAGGGGCATGGGAGTGAAAGCAACCTGCAAAGTGTTTCTCGAAGATGGAACCGGGTGATAAGTTAAGCTTGAAATTTTAGAAAATGCTCAAACAGTATTGTTGACAAAAGGAATATCTGAGGAAATGTGAGAAAAAGAACAGGATTTGGGATGAAAGCTATTAGAGCAGTAGGAAGTATTTCACACAGTATTTCTGTGGAAGACTGGAGCCAATCATTATAGGCAAACTCAACCTAAGGTAGGAAAGAAGACTATTCCGGTTGATTGTCAGAAATGAAAGAGTGGAGATAAGTTTCTGGGGTCACCCCATTTTCCCATTCATTTGGGGGTGATAGGCGGACAAGAAGGCAATAGAATGAAGGGAACCATTTTACTAAAGTAATCCATGTGACCCAGAAAACCATGCCCCTATTTGACAGGGAAGGTCTTCAATGAAGTCCATAGCCAGATAAGCTCAAGGGCATTCAGAGACTGGCAGGCAAATGAGTAAACCAGAGGGCTTGGACCTAGAGGACTTAGAATGGGTACAAGTCTAAGCCCTTGTACACGCGGTCGGAGATTCCTACGCAATGTGTCCGATCGGACCGTTTTGTCGGATAATCCGACTGTGTGTGGTCTCCATTGGACTGTTTCCGTCTGAGTATCCGACGGACCAAGTTTTCCTACTTGTCGGTAAAATTTTCCGACAACATGATCCGATCAGACAAAGTGCCACGCATGCTCAAATTAAATTCCTACACCAAAGCTATTGGCTACTAGCCTGAACGTAGTCCCGTCGTAACGAAATAACGTCATCACGTTCTGAACGATTGGATTTTCCAACAACTTTGTCCGATCGTGTGTATGCAACACCAGTTTCGGACAAAATCCATCGGACAAAATCCGATGGATTTGGTTGTTGGAATGTCCGACCGGGTGTACAAGGGCTCATAGGAAAGGATATCCTTACAGAAGGTAGGCCACCAATAGTTATGAGAGATCAGGGAAAGTTTCTTATGCCGCGTACACACGACCAGACTTTTCGAGGGACTAGGTCCGACGGACTTTCGGCAGAATTTTGACGGAGTTCTGACGGACTTTCCGAATGAACGGACTTGGCCACACACAATCACACCAAAGTCCTTCAGATTCGAACGTGATGACGTACGACCGGACTAGAATAAGGAAGTTCATAGCCAGTAGCCAATAGCTGCCCTCGTGTCGCTTTTTGTCCGTCGGACTAGCATACACACGAGCGGATTTATCGGTAGGAACTGGGTCCGGCAGAGTTCTGGCGGATAAATTTGAAACATGTTCCATTTCTAAAGTCTGTCGGATTTTTGCAAATCAAAAGTCTGCTGCAGCCCACACACGATCGAATGGTCCGCCGGAATCATTCCGTCGGACCTTTGATGTCGAAAAGTCCGGTCGTGTGTACGCGGCATTAGTCAAAACTTGATGTCCAGATTTCATGTGCTTCTGATCTTGAACCTGATGTTTAGTGGAACTAATAACTTACTCATCGGATTGTGCCTCATATATCAGAGAAAAGAATGGTCAGGCTCTGAGCTTAAAAAAATGCTATCTCCAAGGAATCCTTGGAATTAAATCTGAAGGTGTGGGAAAGTAAAATTGGTTTGGAATATTGGGGCCTAGGTGGTAGGTGATGGTTGAAGCAGGTAATAAGGAGAGATCAGCAGGCCTGTTGCCAGTTGAGGTGTTTTGCTGACTTCATCTATTCAAGAATCTTGGGGTCGGTGTAGACCACAAATGGATGTTGAGCCCCCTCCAGCCAGTAATGCTATTTCTCCAACTTCCACTTAACAGCCAAAAGTTTATGATGATTTTCATTGTCATAGTTGAGTTCTGGACTAGAAAATTTCCCGGAGAAAGAGACTCAAAGAGGGAGAACGTTAGGAGAGAATTATGCCAATTTCAATAAAAAGCATCAACTTCCACAATGACTGAATACCAAAGAAGAGTCGGGGGGATTAGAACTGGTGCAGAGATAAAAGCGGATTTGAGTTTTTTGAAAGACAGAGATGGTATTTGGAAGCCTCAGAGCTGCATTAACCCCCTTTCTTGATAACGGGCGGTGATTGGTGCTACAATGATGGACAGGTATTTTAAGAATCTTCTGTAGAAGTTTGCAAAGCCTGAGAAGGACTGGACAGCTTTTAGATCCTTAGGCTGTATCCAGTGGGTGATGATACTCTTGACCAGCCTTTCTCAACCTTTTCAACACAGAGGAACCCTTGAAATAGTTATCTGGTCTCGAGGAACCCCTGCTAAAAATTAGAAATCTACAACTCATGATACATTAGTGTGATGGTCAGTGGGAAGAATGGTCCTTACACTTGTGGTCATTGGGAAGAATTACCTCCTTACAGATAGCTAAAAAGATCAATGGTGTCAGTGGGAACTTATCTGAGAGGCAGAAATTGCCCAATGCTGAAGGAACCCCTAGCAACCTCTGGAGGAACTCTAGAGTTCCACGGAACCCTGACTGAGAATCACTGCTCTAGATTCTCTTGGATGACAGATTTCATAGCTTGAATCTCAGGTTCAAACTAAAGGTAGACCTATCTAGACATGTGTACTGACAAAAAATTTGTTTTTTTGCTTTTTTTCAGAAATTCGGAAAATCGAAAATTCGTAAATGTGAAAATTTGGAATTCGGAAATTTCGTGAATTTTTGGATTTTCGAAATTCCGGATTTTTGAATTTCGGATTTTTGGAATTCCGAATTTTCGGAACTCCGAATTTCCGAGATTCTGGAATTCAAAGATTTGAAAGTCCAAAAATTAGGAAACCTGAAAAAAAGAAAGAAAATCAGTTTAATTAATAACTATTAAATTAACGAGTATGAATTCATCCGAAGTTACGAATTATCTGAAATAACGAATACTGCATCTAAACAAATGGAACAAATTAATAATAAATAATTAATAATAATAAAAAGGTTTTATTATTATTATTAGATCGTTACGTTCCATTTGGTTAGATGCGGCATTCGTTATTTTAGATAATTCGTAACTTCGGATAAATTCGTACTCGTTACGTTCACTAACAGACAAATTTGAAAGGGAATTCCCATACCTATAATTTAATAGTTAGTTATTATTTAGAATTAAACAGATTTTTCTTTTTTTCTGATTTTAAAATTTTAGAATTTTTTTAATTTCCGAAAATTTGGAATTCTGAAATTGGAAAATTCAGAAATCCGAAAATTCGAAATTCAGAAATTGGAAAATTCGAAATTCAGAAATCAGAAAATCCGGAATTCGGAAATCCAAAAATTGGAAATTCAAAAATTCTAAATTCGGAAATTCATAATTTCGCAAATTCGGAAATTCCAGAACTTTTGAAATTCGGAAATTTTGGAAATTGAAAAATTCGGAATTAATGAATTTGTCAAAATTCGTTAAAAAACGAATTCGGAACTAAACGAATTGCACATGTCTAGACCTATCCTCTCGAACAAGGATCTCCAAACTACAGCCCTCCAGTTGTTGCAGAACTACACGTCCCATGAGGCATTGTAAAACTCTAACATTCACAGACATGATTGCCATGATGGGAATTGTAGTTCCTAAACAACTGGAGGGTCATAGTTTGGAGATTCCTTCTCTAGGATAATGGTCTCCAAACTGCGACCCTGGGGTCAGGTGTGGCTCTTTGCTTACTTTTATGCAGCCATCCACTAATAGTAACAATGGGGCATAATTTCTTCCTCCACTAACACCAGTGAAGGGGCACAATTCCTACCAATGGCACCAACGATGGAGCATAGTTCCTCCCAAAGACACCAACAATTGGGTCCACTGACACAATTCCTCCCAATAATACCAACAATTTGGCCCAATGAAACCAATAATGGGGCATGAAAACTCCCAATGACATCAATGATGGTGCACAATGCCTCTGACTGACACCAAATATGGGACATTGCTTTTTCCCACTGACATCAGGACATTTTCTACTCACAATGGCCACAATCCTGCCTCCCCCCCAAGTCTGAAGAACATTAAACTGGCCCCTTCTTAGTGTACCCTTACTGTGGACGAGTGCTGGGTGTAGCAAGATGGCGACGACGGAACATCACTTCCATATCAAACTGCGATGGGTCGCCGAATATGTCGTTACACCACCACCACCACATGATGGCCTGGGGCGGTGTAGTGTCACATTTTGCTGCCTATCACAGGATGCTGCGGAAGTGACGTTGCCGCCAGAAATTGCGTACTGCGCATGCGCGATGCGTTCCAAACACTCGCGCCGTGCGTTCCAACATAGTTTCGGCAATACAGTTAAGCGAAACCATCACATAATGTTACGGAAGTGATGTTACACACAACACAAACACTGGGCCGTGCGTTACAACACTAATACTTCCCTTGTTACCTAGTAGGTTTTACATTGCTGGGACTTGTAGTGCCTATCCTGAGCTACATGCTTCAATGTTCAGTGTCATCCTTATCCCCGAGCTTCAATTTTCAGTGTCCTCATCCCTATCCCCGAGCTTCAATGAAGCATGTAGCTCAGGATAGGCACTACAAGTCCCAGCAATGCAAAACCTACTAGGTAACAAGGGAAGTATTAGTGTTGTAACGAACGGCCCAGTGTTTGTGTTGTGTGTAACATCACTTCCGTAACATTATGTGATGCTTTCGCTTAACTGTATTGCCAAAACTATGTTGGAACGCACGGCGCGAGTGTTTGGAGTGTTTGGAATTTCTGGCGGCAACGTCACTTCCGCAGCATCCTGTGATAGGCAGCAAAATGTGACACAACAGCGGCAGGGGTGGGCGGGGCTGACCGTGCTCTGAGACTAGTCATGCGCAGTCAGCGGCGTTCTTGGTAAACAGGAATATGGCGGCTGGCTGTGCCGAAGCGGGCGGCCATGTTGTCGAAGCTCAAGTGACAGGACGGTGACAGGTGTGGGCGGGTAGATGAGACGGAGGTGGGCGCGGTTTGTGGTCGGGCGTCATCTCGGTGCGTCGGCGGCTCCGCGGCGCCTTCTTTAAACGTGTGTTGTGTTGGTGTGTGAGCGGAGAGGAGGTGAGTATCGGGCCGGGAGCGGTGAGGTGGTTGTGTACGTCGTTTCGGTGTGTTGGAGGAGGGTTGGGGTGGAGGGAAGCAGGGGTGACAAGGAAGGCAAGATGTAGCAGAAGCTGGGGGGGGGGGGGTGGTGACAATCAGGCCTGGGTCAGGCACTGACTGCAAGATGCCAGGGGTGGAAGGCAGTGGGAAGTAGGTACAGCAAGGGGCAGAGCTAGCAAGACTGCAAGATGGCAGGGTTGGTAGGCGGTGGGAGTAGGCATGGACAGCAATAGTCAGGGCAAGCCTAGGTTGCTGGAGTCACAGTTGTCAGGCAGAGATGACAGGTGGAAATAGGCGATGAGAGGCAAGGTTGCTGGCCAGGGTGAGCAGAGACGGGGGCCAGCGAGGGGTGAGAGGTAGGGACAATGGGAGGCAGGAATTGTAGGAGGGGTTGGGGGGGGGGGGGGGGTGGAGTGTAGCAAGGGACAAGGATGACGGGGCAGGAGAAGCTAGGTTGGTGAGCAGCAAAAGGCTGGGGTGGGCAGAGGCACGAATGACAGGAGGCTGAGGTGGGCAGAGGCACGAATGACAGGAAGCTGGGGTGGGCAGAGGCAGAAATGACTGGAAGATTGGGTGGGCAGGGGAAGCTAGGTTGGTGGGTAGAGTCAGGAATGACAGGAGGCTTGGGTGAGCAGAGCTGGGATGGGCAGAGTCAGGAATGACAGGAGGCTTGGGTGGGCAGAGTCAGGAATGACAGGAGGCTTGGGTGGGCAGAGTCAGGAATGACAGGAAGCAGGGGAAGCTGGGCTGGGTAGGGTCAAGATTGATAGGAATCTTGTGTGGGCAAAGACAGGAAGCTGGTGTGGGCAGAGGCAAGAATGACAAGAGGCATGGGAAGTGTGGGTGGGTAGACGCAGGAATGACTGGAAGCATGGGTGGACAAAGGCAGGAATCACAGGAGGCAGAAGTGGGGTGGGCAGAGCCAGAAGCTTAGATGAGCAGAGGCAGGAATGATGGGAAGCTGGGGTGGGCAGAGGCAGGGTAAGCTAGGGTGGCCAGAGGCAGGAATGACAGGAGAAAGGGGTGGGCAGGGGACGCTGAGGTTAGCAGAGGCAGGAATGACAGGAAGCTGGGGTGGGTAGAGGCAGGAATGACAGGAGACGGGAAGCTGGGGTGGGCAGAGGCAGGTATGACAGGAGGTGGGGAGCTGGGGTGGGCAGAGGCAGAAATGACAGGAAGCAGGGGATACTTAGGTGGGCAGGGCAGGAATGACAGGAAGCTGGGGTGGGCAGAGGCAGGAATGACAGGAGACAGGAAGCTGGGGTGGGCAGAGGCAGGAATGACAGGAAGCTGGGGTGGGCAGAGGCAGAAATGACAGGAAGAAGGGCATGCTTGGGTGGGCATGGCAGGAATGACAGGGGATGCTTGGGTGGGCATGGCAGGAATGACAGGGGATGCTTGGGTGGGCAGAGGCAGGAATGACGGGGGATGCTTGGGTGGGCAGAGGCAGGAATGACGGGGGATGCTTGGGTGGGCAGAGGCAGGAATGACGGGGGATGCTTGGGTGGGCAGAGGCAGGAATAACGGGGGATGCTTGGGTGGGCAGAGGCAGGAATGACGGGGGATGCTTGGGTGGCCAGAGTCAGGAATGACAGGAAGCAGGGGAAGCTGGCCTAGGTAGGGTCAAGATTGATAGGAATCTTGTGTGGGCAAAGACAGGAAGCTGGTGTGGGCAGAGGCAAGAATGACAAGAGGCATGGGAAGTGTGGGTGGGTAGACACAGGAATGACTGGAAGCATGGGTGGACAAAGGCAGGAATCACAGGAGGCAGAAGTGGGGTGGGCAGAGCCAGAAGCTTAGATGAGCAGAGGCAGGAATGATGGGAAGCTGGGGTGGGCAGAGGCAGGGTAAGCTAGGGTGGCCAGAGGCAGGAATGACAGGAGGAAGGGGTGGGCAGGGGACGCTGAGGTGAGCAGAGGCAGGAATGACAGGAAGCTGGGGTGGGCAGAGGCAGGAATGACGGGAGACGGGAAGCTGGGGTGGGCAGAGGCAGGTATGACAGGAGGTGGGAAGCTGGGGTGGGCAGAGGCAGGTATGACAGGAGACGGGAAGCTGGGGTGGGCAGAGGCACGAATGACAGGAAGCTGGGGGTGGGCAGAGGCAGAAATGACAGGAAGCAGGGGATACTTGGGTGGGCAGGGCAGGAATGACAGGGGATGCTTGGGTGGGCAGAGGCAGGAATGACAGGAAGCTGGGGTGGTCAGAGGCAGGAATGACAGGAGACAGGAAGCTGGGGTGGGCAGAGGCAGGTATGACAGGAGACGGGAAGCTAGGGTGGGCAGAGGCAGGAATGAAAGGAAGCAGTGGTGGGGCAGAGGCAGAAATGACAGGAAGAAGGGGATGCTTGGGTGGGCATGGCAGGAATGACGGGGGATGCTTTGGTGGGCAGAGGCAGGAATGACGGGGGATGCTTGGGTGGGCAGAGGCAGGAATGACGGGGGATGCTTGGGTGGGCAGAGGCAGGAATGACGGGGGATGCTTGGGTGGGCAGAGGCAGGAATGACGGGGGATGCTTGGGTGGGCAGAGGCAGGAATGACGGGGGATGCTTGGGTGGGCAGAGGCAGGAATGACGGGGGATGCTTGGGTGGGCAGAGGCAGGAATGACTGGGGATGCTTGGGTGGGCAGAGGCAGGAATGACGGGGGATGCTTGGGTGGGCAGAGGCAGGAATGACGGGGGATGCTTGGGTGGGCAGAGGCAGGAATGACGGGGGATGCTTGGGTGGGCAGAGGCAGGAATGACGGGGGATGCTTGGGTGGGCAGAGGCAGGAATGACAGGAAGCAGGGGATGCTTGGGTGGGCAGGGCAGGAATGACAGGGGATGCTTGGGTGGGCAGGGCAGGAATGACAGGGGATGCTTGGGTGGGCAGAGGCAGGTATGACAGGAGACGGGAGGCTGGGGTGGGCAGAGGCAGGAATGACAGGAGACGGGAAGCTGGGGTGGGCAGAGGCAGGAATGACAGGGGATGCTTGGTTGGGCAGAGGCAGGAATGACAGGGGATGCTTGGGTGGGCAGAGAGAGGCAAGAATGACAGGGGATGCTTGGGTGGGCAGAGGCAAGAATGACAGGGGATGCTTGGGTGGGCAGAGGCAGGAATGACAGGGGATGCTTGGGTGGGCAGAGGCACTAATGATGGGATGCTTGGGTGGGCAGAGGCAGGAATGACAGGAAGCTGGGGTGGGCAGAGGCAGGAATGACACGGGATGCTTGGGTGGGCAGAGGCAGGAATGACACGGGATGCTTGGGTGGGCAGAGGCAGGAATGACACGGGATGCTTGGGTGGGCAGAGGCAGGAATGACACGGGATGCTTGGGTGGGCAGAGGCAGGAATGACACGGGATGCTTGGGTGGGCAGAGGCAGGAATGACACGGGATGCTTGGGTGGGCAGAGGCAGGAATGACAGGGCGGGAATGCTTGGGTGTTCAGAGGCAGGAATGACAGGGGATGCTTCGGTGGGCAGAGGCAGGAATGACGGGGATTTGTGAGGCTCCTCCCCCTCTGGGTGCTGACTGCGTTGCTTGTTTCCTCCAGCCAATCATTGCCAGCATTGGATATTATGGAGAGGACGCATTTTTACCTCTTTGCTGTAGGAAAGTTCCTGTTCTGATGCTCGTATCATACTGGCTGCCCTCGATGATGGCCTTCTAAAAAAAAATCCAGTGTGCCTGGCTGCCTCTGTCTTTGTGTGGCTGAGCAGATTAGAAAGCTCAGACTTGTGCTCTCATTCCAGGTCTGAGCTTCAGAAAAGCATTAAAGCCGGTGGCTCGCCATGGCGGCTGGGCAGTTGGCATTTGCAGAAGAAGTCCTCAGCAGTGGCAGCCTCCATGTTGTTGTATGATGGTGCTCAGTGACTCTCTTCTCTCCACAGATGTGACACCGCCACAGGAAGCTATGACCCCGCCACGTAACACCAACCTTCCAGATTAATGGACCTCTCTGGACCCGATAACTGTGCACAGGACATGGTACAGCAAAGGGACGAAGACCCCACCCCTCCCCCTGCCGTCCCTGTCCAAGCCAAGAGGTGGTGCAGGAAGGAGCCCGTTGTGTCCCTCACACACTCCCCCTTAAAGGGGCTCAACGTAGTGCTGTCCCGGGTGGATACTGCTGCCCCGTCTGAGAGCTCCCTGGTGTCGTCCAAACAGGACACCAAGATGGGACAGGATGAAGGGACAGGTGAGCTGCAAAATAGGGTTGTCTCTGTACTCTGGGGTAACCACAGGGGCCAATGCAGGAGAGGATTGTCCTTATACTGTGGGGTGACACCAAAGACAATTTGGGGATGGGGATTGGTGGCCTAGTCTTCCTCCCCTTTCCAGTTTGTGCAGCTAGAGTTTAAACTTGGTTGTTACTGACGGCTCAGGTCTCAGCTGACAACGGGGAACCAGAGAGGCTCCTGATCATGTGATCACCATTTCAATACAATGATTACATCAGGCTAAGGGCCATCTAGGGAAAAGCCTGATTCTAGCTTGCAGAAGCTCTGGAGTATGTAGATGTTAGTGTGCTTCTATTTAATACTGTAATTTGTCTGATACAATTAAAGTATTAAAAAAAATCTGAAGTACATGATGGGAGACTAATCTTCCAGCATTTAATACACATTACACCATAACTCCCAGCTGATTTGTGAGGAAGGGACCTGTAAGGCACCTGTGCATGCCCCTAATAGAACTACATGTCCCATCATTCTTTTGGGCTTGGGGTATCAGAAGATCTCAATTCTGCCCTATCTCTGTCCCTGCAGCAGCAGAGCTTGGTTCTGCATTTTCCCTGTCCCTGTAGTAGAAGACCTTGTTTTTTATCCATCACTGTTTCTGTAGTAGAGGACGTCCTTTTTGTTCTATCACCATTCTTGTAGTAGAAGACCTCTCTTCTGATCTATTACCATCCCTGTGGCAGAAGACCTCGCTTCTACTATGGGGACAGCGATCAAGAAGAAGCGAGGTCTTCTGCTATGGGGATGGTAATGGATCAGAAGTGAGGTCTTCTACTACAGGGACAGTGGTGGAACAGAAAGGAGGTCTCCTACAGGGACAGGGGTCGAGGAGAAACGTAGTGTTCTCCTGCGGGGACAGTGGTCGAGGAGAAACGTAGTGTTCTCCTGCTGGGACAGGGATCGAGGAGAAGCGTAGTGTTCTCCTGCTGGGACAGGGATCGAGGAGAAGCGTAGTGTTCTCCTGCTGGGACAGGGATCGAGGAGAAGCGTAGTGTTCTCCTGCTGGGACAGGGATCGAGGAGAAGCGTAGTGTTCTCCTGCTGGGACAGGGATCGAGGAGAAGCGTAGTGTTCTCCTGCTGGGACAGGGATCGAGGAGAAGCGTAGTGTTCTGCTGGGACAGGGATCGAGGAGAAGCGTAGTGTTCTGCTGGGACAGGGATCGAGGAGAAGCGTAGTGTTCTCTTGCGGGCACAGGGATCGAGGAGAAGCGTAGTGTTCTCCTGCTGGGACAGGGATCGAGGAGAAGCGTAGTGTTCTCCTGCTGGGACAGGGATCGAGGAGAAGCGTAGTGTTCTCCTGCTGGGACAGGGATCGAGGAGAAGCGTAGTGTTCTCCTGCTGGGACAGGGATCGAGGAGAAGCGTAGTGTTCTCCTGCTGGGACAGGGATCGAGGAGAAGCGTAGTGTTCTGCTGGGACAGGGATCGAGGAGAAGCGTAGTGTTCTCCTGCGGGCACAGGGATCGAGGAGAAGCGTAGTGTTCTCCTGCGGGCACAGGGATCGAGGAGAAGCGTAGTGTTCTCCTGCGGGCACAGGGATCGAGGAGAAGCGTAGTGTTCTCCTGCGGGCACAGGGATCGAGGAGAAGCGTAGTGTTCTCCTGCGGGGACAGTGATCGAGGAGAAGCGTAGTGTTCTCCTGCGGGCACAGTGATCGAGGAGAAGCGTAGTGTTCTCCTGCGGGCACAGTGATCGAGGAGAAGCGTAGTGTTCTCCTGCGGGCACAGTGATCGAGGAGAAGCGTAGTGTTCTCCTGCGGGCACAGTGATCGAGGAGAAGCGTAGTGTTCTCCTGCGGGCACAGTGATCGAGGAGAAGCGTAGTGTTCTCCTGCGGGCACAGTGATCGAGGAGAAGCGTAGTGTTCTCCTGCGGGCACAGGGATCGAGGAGTAGCGTAGTGTTCTCCTGCGGGCACAGGGATCGAGGAGAAGCGTAGTGTTCTCCTGCTGGGACAGGGATCGAGGAGAAGCGTAGTGTTCTCCTGCTGGGACAGGGATCGAGGAGAAGCGTAGTGTTCTCCTGCTGGGACAGGGATCGAGGAGAAGCGTAGTGTTCTCCTGCTGGGACAGGGATCGAGGAGAAGCGTAGTGTTCTCCTGCTGGGACAGGGATCGAGGAGAAGCGTAGTGTTCTCCTGCTGGGACAGGGATCGAGGAGAAGCGTAGTGTTCTCCTGCTGGGACAGGGATCGAGGAGAAGCGTAGTGTTCTGCTGGGACAGGGATCGAGGAGAAGCGTAGTGTTCTGCTGGGACAGGGATCGAGGAGAAGCGTAGTGTTCTCCTGCGGGCACAGGGATCGAGGAGAAGCGTAGTGTTCTCCTGCTGGGACAGGGATCGAGGAGAAGCGTAGTGTTCTCCTGCTGGGACAGGGATCGAGGAGAAGCGTAGTGTTCTCCTGCTGGGACAGGGATCGAGGAGAAGCGTAGTGTTCTCCTGCTGGGACAGGGATCGAGGAGAAGCGTAGTGTTCTCCTGCTGGGACAGGGATCGAGGAGAAGCGTAGTGTTCTGCTGGGACAGGGATCGAGGAGAAGCGTAGTGTTCTCCTGCGGGCACAGGGATCGAGGAGAAGCGTAGTGTTCTCCTGCGGGCACAGGGATCGAGGAGAAGCGTAGTGTTCTCCTGCGGGCACAGGGATCGAGGAGAAGCGTAGTGTTCTCCTGCGGGCACAGGGATCGAGGAGAAGCGTAGTGTTCTCCTGCGGGGACAGTGATCGAGGAGAAGCGTAGTGTTCTCCTGCGGGCACAGTGATCGAGGAGAAGCGTAGTGTTCTCCTGCGGGCACAGTGATCGAGGAGAAGCGTAGTGTTCTCCTGCGGGCACAGTGATCGAGGAGAAGCGTAGTGTTCTCCTGCGGGCACAGTGATCGAGGAGAAGCGTAGTGTTCTCCTGCGGGCACAGTGATCGAGGAGAAGCGTAGTGTTCTCCTGCGGGCACAGGGATCGAGGAGTAGCGTAGTGTTCTCCTGCGGGCACAGGGATCGAGGAGAAGCGTAGTGTTCTCCTGCGGGCACAGGGATCGAGGAGAAGCGTAGTGTTCTCCTGCGGGCACAGGGATCGAGGAGAAGCGTAGTGTTCTCCTGCGGGCACAGGGATCGAGGAGAAGCGTAGTCTTCTCCTGCGGGCACAGTGATTGAGGAGAAGCGTAGTCTTCTCCTGCGGGCACAGTGATCGAGGAGAAGCGTAGTCTTCTCCTGCGGGCACAGTGATCGAGAAGAAGCGTAGTCTTCTCCTGCGGGGACAGGGATCGAGGAGAAGCGTAGTCTTCTCCTGCGGGGACAGGGATCGAGGAGAAGTCCTCGCTTTTTCTCGTTCACTTTCCCTATAGAAGAAGCAAGGTCTTCTCCTCAAATTGCTTTGCCCCTAGGAGAAGACCTTGCGTCTCCTCGATTTTGCTGTGC
Organism: Lithobates pipiens; assembly: GCF_037356315.1. NCBI lineage: Eukaryota > Metazoa > Chordata > Amphibia > Anura > Ranidae > Lithobates > Lithobates pipiens. The sequence goes on along the minus strand of NW_027507758.1, from coordinate 616,577,515 downwards.
CCGTAGGAGAAGACCTTGCGTCTTCTCGCTTTTGCTGTCCCCGTAGAAGACTTTGTGTCTCCTCGATTTGCTGTGCCCGTAGAAGAAGACCTCGCTTCTGCTCTCATTGCTCTCACTGCTCTCACACCCACAGTTGCAATTTTTCCTGTTATCCAGTGATAGAGGCAGGCATGATATTTTTTGTTCCTACGTATATTGTATTAGAAGAAATGTTATTAGACATCTGGATTCTTTCTGCAAATCATGTGTAATGGTTGGCACACTTGCCTCATATACCCAAGGGTATTGGTTCAAGACTATCTCTTCTGTACTGCACTTCCTTTGCCCTGTCCTAATACCTGCCATTTGCCCTGTCCTAATACCTGCCATTTGCCCTGTCCTAATACCTGCCATTTGCCCTGTCCTAATACCTGCCATTTGCCCTGTCCTAATACCTGCCATTTGCCCTGTCCTAATACCTGCCATTTGCCCTGTCCTAATACCTGCCATTTGCCTGTCCTGCAGAACAGGAGAAATGCTGACCATTACAAATAAGATTCTCCACCCACACCTTGTCTCAGCAGCAGAGAGGAAGACAGAACTCCTTTCCCAGATCCTGTTCTTCTCCATGCAGCCGCAGAGAGGCTCAGCTTTGCTCCCCATTCCCACAGTCAGCAGTAGAGAGGACGACAGAAATACTACAGATCCTGCACCTCTCTGTACAGCCACAGCACCCCCTTGTCTCCGCATCCATCAGACTCTGGCAGCTGACTTCTGCCTTCCTCTGCACCTCCTCTAGACCCAGGAACTTTCTGCTTCCCAACTCTGCCCCCAGCTTGTTCCCAGTAGCAGCACAAGATTTAGGGGGGTGCACTGTGATGTAGGGTGGGGGACTTTTGACTTCTGATGTAATGAAGGGTGGGATGCTCAGGGCATCTAGTCTTGCAGATACAACTGGCCCTTTGAGGGCAACCATAATACTGATGCAGGCATGCAATAAAATTAAGTTTGACAGCCCTGATCTATGTCATAAATGTTTCTGCTCTTCTCTAGGGGTTGGATGGGGAAGGAACCCAACACAGGCAGGGTGGCTGGTGGTGTCCCAGTCTACACTTGAATATCTCCTCATAACTAAGGAAGGAGATGGGGATGACGCAAATTCAGAAAGCATGGCTGGTGGTGTCTCATTCTTATGTCTACACCATAAAGGTCTCCTACTGGAATCAAATACTGGCATCATGGCTGGTGGTGTTCCAGTCTTAAAGTGGTTGTAAACCCTTACAACCAACTTTGACCTACAGGTAAGCCTAGTTTAAGGCTTACCTGTAGGTCCGAGAAATATCTCCTAAACCCACACGGTTTAGGAGATATTTGCTGAAAGACCGGCACCGCTGTCTACGGCGCATGCGCCGTAGACAGCGGCGCACTGAACGCGCCACGGTCAACGGCGATATGCCGCGAGTGGCGGCTCCCATGCGCGGGAGTGACGTCATCGCGGCTTTGCCGAATGACAGCGGCGGAGCAGCGAGACCCACCAAGAAGATGGAATGCGCCGGACTACAGGGGACAGCGGTGACTTCGCTGGCTCCCGTGTCAGTTAAGTGACACATAATGGACTACTATGCGATGCATAGTAGTCCATTATGCTTTACCTTTGCAGGGAATGAAAGAGGAAGTAAACTCATCAGGGTTTACTTCCTCTTTAAGTTTATATCGTAAATATTTCCATCTACCTCTGGTGGGGGATAGGAAGGGGACCCAACAGAGATGACATGGCGGTCAGTGTCCCAGGCCTAGGTCTACACGATAAATGTCTCTGCCTACCCCCTGATGGGTGGAGGATAGGGAGAGAATCCAGCACAGACAGCATGGCCAGCAGTACCCCAGTTCTATGTCTAGACTATTAGTGCCTCTTCCTCCCTTTGATCAGCATTAATCAGGGAACCCATTACAGGCAGCATGGCTAGCAGTGTTCCAGCCCTATGTCTACACCACCATTGCCTCGAATGGGGGATGGGGGATATGGAGGGAATAGAACACAGCATGGCTGATGGCACCCCCAGTCTTATGTCTACACTGTCATCGGGGTCTTTTGACTACCTTTGGTGGAGAATAGGGGGGAAACGCAACACAGACAGCATGGCCAGTGGTGTGCTAGCCCTATGTCTACACAAACAGTGCCTCCTCCTACTTAGGATTAGGGATAGGAAGGGAATCCAATGCCAGCGGTGTCCCAGGCCTATGTCTAGACCAGTGGTCTTCAAACTGTGGCCCTTAGATTGCCTTTATCTGGCCTTTAAGGCACTATTCCTCCCTCTGACACCAACAATGGGGTAGTATTTTTGTCCCGCTGACGCCAGAGGTGGGGCACTGTGCCTCCCGCTGACGCCAGAGGTGGGGCACTGTGCCTCCCGCTGACGCCAGAGGTGGGGCACTGTGCCTCCCACTACCCCCAGGCATTATGTAATTTTTTTTTTTTTTTTTTTTTTTTTTTTACGCCCGCTAACCACCAAGTCTAAGGCGGTTTCTACCTGCACTGGCCACAATCCAGCTTTCCTACTGTAACGTTTGAAGGACAGTAAACTGGTCCTTTGCTTGGAAAGTTTGGAGACCACTGGTCTAGACTATCTGTGTCTCTGACTGGCTCTGGTGGGCAATGGGCCAGGAACCCAACACAGAGCCTTTCTCTCTATGGGGTTGGGGAGTGACAATTCAAGAAATGTGAGTGAAGAGGACAGGACCCATAGAGTGCGTGCTGGAAATAGGAGATGCACTGGTGTAACCATTCAAGCCATGTGTAGTACTAATCCAGAAGAAGTGATTTAATGTGTGGTTTTAATTTTTTCTTTTCTTTTTTTTTTTTCTTTGGGAGGTTGCTCTAGGTAGAATTTCACTGGAGAACTAATCCCAGAATTGGAAAATTCAGTTCTCGATGGACTTACTGTTTATTCTCTATCTCTCTACAGCTCCCTCCCATCCTGATGGCGGTGATAAAGCTTCCATCGGTGAAGGTTTCCCAGCTCCACCTTCCGGTACAGTGCATGGGGGTTCAGCAGAGGGACAGACGCCTCCACCTGAGTCTGTGTCTCTGCCTGTGGGGAACGGACCTGCCGCTGATGCCTTTCTCACGCCTCCCGCCAAAGTACCGAAAAAACGGGGCCGTAAGTCCAAGGCAGAGCTGTTGGCAATGGCGATGGCAAAGAAGTTGGAAGAGGAGAGCAGAGGGGTGGTGCCTGAGCCCGAGCCGGAGAAGGTGGAGGTGACTCCTGGAGGACGACCCAGGCGGCGGGCGGCTGCAGTGTAAGTCTTATAGGGGATATGGCAGAGATATTTAGAGGGAATACATTTTGTGGCCAGAAAAATAGAAACCCATGGGCTGTATTATAGGTGGGTCCTTTTTTTGCCCCCCAAAGTGGTATCCAAACTCTGCGAAGGCATTTTATGGGCTGATGGAAGCATGCAAAAGTGGAACAGCAAGCTGTATGTAAGTCACAGCGGGCCTACTGCGGTAATTTAAACGTTTCTTTGCTTGTGAAGGGCTTCTTTTTTTGACTCTAGGTTTAGCTTGTGAAGCTGACTCTGGAGCTGGGTAACAAAGCTGAAAGAGCCCCTAAGGCTGGACATTTTTCTGCCTGACCTCAGCATGGTAATCCTGTGCTTTCACCCAGCTCCCGAAAGCGCATACCGGCATGAAATGATAAAGTGCAAAGGTTTACATCGCTTTATACAAAATGTAAGGCTCTGCTGTGCACACTCGTGAGCTGTGAGTTATTTTTATTTTGCTGCAGGTCATGCAACTATCACATCTCAGTGTGTATAAAGCCTATCTGAGACATGCCATATATTGCAACTTACAAGTCCTTAGATGTGCTGGCTGCACCACTTTTTGGGCTCCCACCCTTTTTATTTTACTCGCTATGGCATAGCCAGGATATTATCTCAGTGATGGCTGTCTTATCTGGACGTGAACCTTACACTACAGGACTTGGCTGTCTTACTAACGGCTGGCTTATCTGTATTTTAAACCTGGTGGCATGACCAACATGTTTTTATTGATGGCTTGCTTATCTGGATGTGAGTCCTACACTAGGGCATGGCCAATGTCCATCTTATTGATGGGTTACCTTACCTGGATGTCAATCCTGCACTGCAGCAGGGCAAAAGTCCACCATATTGACATCTGCCTCATCTGAACCTACACTAGGGCATGGCCAATGCCCATCTTATTGATGTCTACCTCTTCTTGATGGGAACCCCACAATATGGCATTGTCCAAATCTGTCTTGTTGATGGCAGCCTCATCTTGATGTGAAACCTAGACTATGGCATTGCCAACATCTGTCTTGTAGGCTTCTATTTGATGGTTTCCTCATCTGTATGTAAAACTTAAACTATGGTACAACCAAAGTACATCTTATTGATGGCTGTCCCTCTTGATGTGAACCCAATGCTGTGGCAGTGGCAACATTTGTGTTATTGATGGTTGCTTAATCTGAATCTGAGCCCAATGCTATGGCATGGCCAACATCCGTCTTATTGATGGCAACCTCATCTGGAGGTGATGCCTACAATATGGCATGGCCAACATCTGTCTTTTCTCTTAAGCCGCGTACACACGGGCGGACTGTCTGGCCTACTTAGTCCGCCGAAACACATTTCAGCGGACAGTCCGCTCGTGTGTGGGCTTCAGCGGACTTTTTCAGTGTGCAGTCTGGCGGACTAAGTATTTCGGAATTTCTGTAATACTGTCCGTCGGACTCGCATTTCGGCGGACAATCCGCCTGTGTGTGTGCCAGTCCGCCGTACTTTTGAAATGAGCGGACTTTTCCCGCCCGGAGAAAAGTCCGCTCATTTCGAGCGGGTATCCAGGTAGGCGGGGCCCGCGAAGGAGACGTCGCTGGCCCCGCCGCCTGGTATGGACTTAAAGGGGACCCCCAACGCCGAAAAAAATCGGCGTGGGGGTCCCCCCCAAGTCCACAACAGACCCTTGTCCGAGCACGCTACCCGGCCGGCCAGGAAAGGGGGGCTAGCGAGCGCCCCCCCCTCCTAAACCGTACCAGGCCGCGTGCCCTCAACATGGGGGGGTGCCTTGGGGAAGGGGGGGCCGCGCGGCCCCCCACCCCAAAGCACCTTGTCCCCATGTTGATGAGGACAAGGGCCTCTTCCCGACAACCCTGGCCGTTGGTTGTCGGGGTCTGCGGGCGGGGGGCTTATCGGAATCCGGGAGCCCCCTTTAATAAGGGGGCCCCCGGATACCGGCCCCCCACCCTATGTGAATGAGTATGGGGTACAATGTACCCCTACCCATTCACCTGTAAAATAAAAGTACAAAATAAAACACAACACACGAGATAAAATACTTTATTGCACAGCTCCGGGGGTCTTCCGTCTTGGGGGGGGGGGGGTCTTCTCGCCGGACTCCTCCGCTATCTTCTTGTAGCTCTTTTACTAGCGGAGGAGTCCGGCTTTTTTCCTCGCCGCCGCCGGCCTCTTCTCACGACTTCGGGGGTCTTGTCCCCCTCTTCGGTTCTTCTGCCGGGCCACCGCGCCTTCTTATAGCTCTTTTACAGGCGGTGGCCCGGTCTTCTGTCGTCGCCGCCGCCTTCTGTTCTTCTTCTTCTTCTCCTTCTCCAGGAGATGTTGCCTCGACGATCTCTCCGGCCGGAATGCCAGGGACGCACTGCGCGGCCACTTATATAGGGACAAGGGGCGGTGTCACATGGCTTTATGTCACATGGGTTGGTGTCACATGGTGACCCCGCCCCCTTACGATGTCATAGTCCCCATGTGACCAACCCATGTGACATAAAGCCATGTGACACCGCCCCTTGTCCCTATATAAGTGGCCGCGCAGTGCGTCCCTGGCATTCCGGCCGGAGAGATCGTCGAGGCAACATCTCCTGGAGAAGAAGAAGAAGAACGGAAGGCGACGGCGGCGACAGAACACCGGGCCACCGCCTGTAAAAGAGCTATAAGAAGGCGCGGTGGCCCGGCAGAAGAACCGAAGAGGGGGACAAGACCCCCGAAGTCGGGAGAAGAGGCCGGCGGCGAGGAAGAAAGCCGGACTCCTCCGCTAGTAAAAGAGCTACAAGAAGATGGCGGAGGAGTCCGGCGAGAAGACCCCCAAAGACGGAAGACCCCCGGAGCTGTGCAATAAAGTATTTTATCTTGTGTGTTGTGTTTTTTTTTTTTTTGTACTTTTATTTTACAGGTGAATGGGTAGGGGTACATTGTACCCCATACTCATTCACATAGGGTGGGGGGCCGGTATCCGGGGGCCCCCTTATTAAAGGGGGCTCCCGGATTCCGATAAGCCCCCCGCCCGCAGACCCCGACAACCAACGGCCAGGGTTGTCGGGAAGAGGCCCTTGTCCTCATCAACATGGGGACAAGGTGCTTTGGGGTGGGGGGGCCGCGCGGCCCCCCCTTCCCCAAGGCACCCCCCCATGTTGAGGGCACGCGGCCTGGTACGGCTCAGGAGGGGGGGCGCTCGCTCGCCCCCCTTTCCTGGCCGGCCGGGTAGCGTGCTCGGACAAGGGTCTGTTGTGGACTTGGGGGGGACCCGCCAATTTTTTTTTTTCGGCGTTGGGGTTCCCCTTTAAGTCCATTCCAGGCGGCGGGGTCAGCAACGTCTCCTTCGCGGGCCCCGCCTACCTGGAGACGCGCTTGAAATGAGCGGACTTTCCTCCGCGTGTGTGGGTGAGTCCGTTCATTTCAAAAGTAGGGCGAATAGTATGGCGGACTTAGTACGCCGTATTAGTCCGCTCAAAAAGTGGTGTGTGTGTGGTCAAGTCCGTTCATTCGAAAGTATGACGGACTGTCCGTCGGATTGTCTGACGGACTAAGTTGGCCAGACAGTCCGCCCCGTGTGTACGCGGCTTCATATTCACCGACCGACACAGCTCCTCTCTGTAACAAAATGGGTTGTCCGCCCTATAACTGGAGATTACTAGGCAAGTTGTAATACAACACTTTTCCCAGGGGGCGGTCCCTAGGCTACAACCCCACAGCCTGCTCTAGCAGAACTCAGTTCTTTCTTGCCTAGTGAGGAGATAAGACCAAGGAACCCTGTGGGCCCATAGGTCCATGTCTTTTTTTTGGTGCAGAAGCTTGGCTTTTTGCGCAAGATGAATGATCCTGTGATCTTCTATCAACAGCCAGCTGGGTGACAGGCTTGTTCACTTACCCTTGTAGTCTCCCCAGTCCGGCCATCGAGCGTGTGCAGGTCGCAGCTACGGCTCGGCAGGCCATGACATACCTCGGCTGCAGAGGTGGTCACGAGCTTTATGCTCCGGGGCGTACATATGACCGTGATATATCGTTCACCGATCGTGCGACCGGCCGGCCACCGACACAGTATTTTGCTATCTCTGCATCTGGGAGCGCTGGGGATAATCAGGCATTGTGGTAATACAGAGCGGAAAGGCCCAGGGTGGTAATTCCAACGGGTTAAAGCCCCTGGGACTGTCCCTGTCCTAAGTCCCCTTCGGGTGGCAGACAGGGTAGGGTCAGCATGGCTTCAGAAACTGGTGTTTCTTCCCCCGAAATCCAGGCAATTGCAACCGGGTCACCTGTGGACTGCGCGGTCCCTATGGTCACCCTTACGGCGGTCCTCAATTCGTTCATTGCCAAGATAGAGGCGGTACATGGGAAGAAAGGTGCTCTGGGAAGAGCTCTGGCGCAGACTCGGGTCCTGCTGAGGCAGGTGACCCCTGTTCTGTCTTGTCAGATGATGCTGACCAGGACCGTTCGGAGAGTGAGGGTGAGTCCGGGTCTGTGCGCGATAAAGCACTAGTTGGAGCACTTATCACAGCTGTGCGTGATATCCTGAAGATTCAGGAGCCAGCGGATCCCTCTGCTGATGTACCGGTCCCTTTTGGGTCCCGCAAGCCAGCACATTCACCTAAGGTGTTCCCATATCTGACTTATTTTGACAAGTTCATTTACAAGGAATGGGGTCGCCCGCAATGGACCTTTTCGGTCCCCAAATACATGGCGGTGCATTACCCCTTTGAGGAAAGCCTTCTCAGGAAATGGTTGGCTCCTTCGGTCATGGACCCCCCCCAGTATCCAGGTTAAATAAAGTAACCATGATCCTGGTTGAGGGGACTCCTGCATTCAAGGATCCCACGGACTGGAAGGCCGAGGCGGTGGCTCGTTCCTTGTTTACGGTTGTGGGGTCAGCCGTGCGACCTGTACTGGCATCTGCACTGGTGTCGCAGACACTGACTGAGTGGGCAAAAGTTTTGCACCGCGAATTGGGAGAGCAAAACTCCTCCCCTGTCTGCGTGGAACTAGCAGACCAACTAGTGCAAGGCCTTAAGTACGTCTGTGACGCGGCCCTGGATACTCTCCCTCTGTTATCCAGGGCTTCAGTGTCCGCCGTGGTGTTGAGGAGCCTGATTTGGTTGAAATGCTGGTCTGCTGACCAGGCATCCAAGAAAGCCCTGACGGATCTTCCCTTCCTTGGCGACCGGCTCTTTGGAGCCTCGTTAAATGACATTATTAAAAATGCCACTGGTGGTAAGAGTACTCTAAGGCTAAGGAGCCACGCCGCAGGCAATGGCCCTCTTTTTCCGCTCACAAGCAGCTTTTTGGTCCGCCCGGTGCTTCGACAAAACGTCCCCAGCCTGACAGGATGCCCATGGACGGTCAAAAACGTCCTGGAACCGCAAGCCTGCGAACAAAAGTGCTACCGCATGAAGGTTTGCTCCCACCCATGTCTCGTTGGGGGGGTTGCCTTTGGGAGTTTGCAGCCCGGTGGTCCTCCCAGTTATGCGACCAATGGGTCTGCGATCTGATTTCCACAGGCTACAAGATAGAGTTTCTCTCTTGGCCGCCAAACAGATTCTTCCCCTCCAGCATACCCGTGTCCCGGTTCGCCGGGAGGCCCTATTGGGGGTGGTAAGGGACTTGCTGAATCAAGGGGTGATTGTACCAGTTCCGGAATCGGAACTCTTCCAGGGATTCTACTCAAATCTGTTTGTGGTTCCCAAGAAGGAAGGGGTACGTCCGATCTTGGACTTAAAAGCCCTCAATCACTTTGTAAAAGTGCAGAGGTTCAGAATGGAATCGGTTCGCTCAGTAGTCGCTGCACGCCATCAAGGGGACTCCCTGGCGTCCTTGGACATCCAGGATGCGTACCTGCACATACCCATATGCCTTCGGCATCAAAAGTTTTTGCAGTCGGGGAAGCCCATTACCAATTTGTGGCTCTTCCCTTTGGTCTGGCATCAGCCCCCCCCCCCCGAGTCTTTACCAAGGTACTAGCTCCAGTATTGGCGTTGCTGCGACAACGTGGGATTGCGATCGTGGGTTACCTGGACGATCTCCTCCTGAGAGCATCTTCCGCCTCAGAATTAGAGGAGGATGCGGCGATCACCATGCAGACCCTGCAAGAATTTGGGTGGCTGTTGAACCTAAAGAAGTCGGTGATTGTGCCGACCCAGCATCTGGAGTATCTAGGTTTACTGTTGGACTCCAGGGAAGCAAGAGTTTTTCTCCCTTCGGACAAATTGCAGACTCTCAGGTCTGCGGTGAAACTGCTGATGCACCACAAGTGGTCACCTCTCCGCTCTTGCATGCGAGTACTGGGACTCATGGTAGCCTCCTTCGCCCAGTTCAACACCAGAGTCCTGCAGAAGGAGATCTTGTTGAGATGGGACAAATCTCAGTTGTCCCTGGATCGACAGGTCCAGGTGAGCCAGCCAGTCAGGGACTCTATGATCTGGTGGTTGAGGTCCCCGGTGATTCCGTCCGGAAAATCGTTCCTTCCTCTGAAATGGACGGTGATCACTACAGACGCCAGTCTATCCGGCTGGGGTGGAGTGATGGAGATTCAGTCGGCTCAGGGCCTCTGGTCGATGAAAGAATCTGAGTTACCGATCAATCTGCTTGAATTGAGAGCGATCAGGCTGTGCCTCCACACATGGTCGATGTGTCTTCAAGGGCGTTCGATCAGAATACAGTCGGACAATGCCAGGGCTGTGGCATACATAAATCACCAAGGGGGAACAAGAAGCTCAGCCGCTGCTCGGGAGGTCGCTCACATACTTCGGTGGGCAGAGCGACACGTACCGGCCCTGTCGGCCATTTACATCCCGGGGGTGGAAAATTGGCAGGCGGACTATCTGAGCCGACAGATGCTGGACCCAGGAGAATGGGCATTGCATCGGGAGATATTCAGGCTGCTGTGCCTGAAGCGGGGCACACCAGATGTGGATCTATTGGCCTCCCATCTCAATCGGAAGGTGCCAGGATTCGTGTCCAGGACAAGAGATCCATGGGCAGACGCGTTGGTGGCTCAGTGGGATCAGTACCAGCTGATCAACGCCTTTCCTCCACTGAAACTGTTACCGTGTCTGCTTTGCAGAGTGGAAGCCGAGGGGATTCCAGTAATCCTGGTTGCCTCAACGGCCCTGGTACGCAAACCTGGTGTGTCTGGTGGCAGACACTCCCTGGCGACTGCCGTTGCAAGAGGACCTCCTATCTCAAGGTCCAATCTTTCATCCTGCTTTACCATCGCTGGCTTTAACGGCATGGCTATTGAGAGCCAGGTGTTGAGGAACCGGGGTCTGTTGGACTCTGTGATTCCAACTATGTTGAGGGCACGGAAATCTTCTTCTCGGAAGATATACCCTCGTACCTGGAAAGCCTACATCTCCTCCATGTGTGAGGAGAAAGGGTGGCATCCGCGTTCCTTTTCCATAGCAAGGATCCTGCTGTTTCTCCAGCAAGGAGTAGACCAGAGATTGGCATTGAGCACCATCAAGGGGCAAATCTCAGCCTTGGCTGTCTTTTTTTTATTTTTTCTCCAACGACCCCTGGCATCGCACTCCTTAGTGGGTACCTTCGTCCAGGGGGTACGACATGTTGTCCCTCCGGTGCGCCCACCGTTACCCCCCATGGGATTTGAACCTGGTGTTGTCGGTGCTTCAAAAAACCGCCGTTTGAAAATATCAGGGAGATTCCCCTGTTGACTCTTTCCCAGAAAGTGGTCTTTCTAGTGGCCATCACATCGGCCAGGAGGGTTTTGGAATTGGCAGCCTTGTCTTGCAAGTGGCCTTATCTGGTCATCCACAGGGATAAGGTGGTGTTGCGTCCGCAACCGTCCTTTCTACCAAAGGTGGTCTCGGCTTTTCATATCAATGAGGACATTGTATTACCATTGTTGTGTCCTAAGCCGAAGCACCCCAAAGAGGTGGCCCTTCACGCTCCTGACATGGTTCGGGCTCTGAAGGTGTACTTGTCTGCCACAGCTCCCTTTTGGAAATCAGACTCGCTGTTTGTTTCGGTGGCTGGCCCAAAGAAGGGTGTGGTGGTCTCGTCGGCCACCATTTCCAGGTGGATCAGACATCTTGTAGTACAAGTCTACGCCTTGAAGGGGCAGGGCAATCGGAACGTCTTGGTCTTTCTGACACCAGGCGTCGGTTGCTCAGGTGTGTAAAGCGGCGACTTGGTCGTCTGTTCATACGTTTACCAAGTTCTACAAGGTAGACGTCAGTGCATCGGCTGATGCCTGTTTTGGCCGCAAAGTTTTGCAGTCGGCCATGTAGTTGCAATTCTATATGCAATCGATATTTTTTTCCTGGTTTTTGGATAAAAACGCAGTACTGTTATGTTAATGCACTGTTGCATTACTTCTGCAAATAGTTGCGGTCTTGGGGATCACTCCTGTTGAGGATACCCGGTTATGTGGTGGTGTTTTTCCACACACTGTTGGGTTTTTTTTTTTCTTCTTTTTTTTTTTCTTTTTTGTGGGTTTGGTTTCACTAGTTCCCACTTACCATGGTGGATGACGTTCTCATGCTGTTTTTCCCACCCCTCGTTTGGCACTGCTTGGGGACATCCCATTTAGTTGCAGAGAGGAGCTTGGTGAATATAAGAGAAAATAGGATTTTTGTACTCACCGTAAAATCCTTTTCTCTGTAATTCACCGACCGTCACAGCACCCGCCCCTCCTTTTTTCTCTTTACGTTTATACTGCTTGTTGACGTACTGAGTTCTGCTAGAGCAGGCTGTGGGGTTGTAGCCTAGGGACCGCCCCCTGGGCAGAACTAAAAGTTCTGAAGTGTTGTATTACAACTTGCCTAGTAATCTCCAGTGATAGGGCTGACAACCCATTTTGTTAGAGAGGAGCTGTGTCGGTCGGTGAATTACAGAGAAAAGGATTTTACGGTGAGTACAAAAATCCTAATATTTATTTATTTATTTTTTGACGGTAGGCTCATCTTGATGCAAACCTTATGCATGGCCAAAATCGGTGTTCTTGATTGCTGTCGCCTTTGGATGTGAACCTGGCACAACCAAAGTATATCTTTATCGATGGCTGTCTCATCTTGATGTGAACCTCACAATATGGCATGGCTAACATCCGTCTTATTGATGGCAGCTAAATACACACGTTCCCCAGCACACCATGGATCGTAAATTGCAGTCCAAAACTTTTATTGCAGAGAGATCACATGACAAAAGACTAAGTGCATCATTTTTGGAGCCATGCAGGACCCCTTCGTCAGGTATGTGATTGATGGCTGCCTCATCTGGATGTGAACCCGATACTACGCCATGGCCAACATCTGTCTTGTTGATGGCAGTTTCCTCTGTATGTGAACCCTACACTACGGCATGGCCATAATCTGTGTTATTGACGGTTGTCCCATATAGGTGTGAACCCTGTGCTACAGCATCTGTCTTATTGATGGCAGCCTCATCTTGAGGTGAACCTCCCAATACGGGATGGCCAACATTCATCTTGACGTGGGCCTTATGCTATGGCATGGCCAGCATCTGTGTTATCATTTGGATGGGAACCTTGCATTATGGCGCAACCAAAGTACGTCTTATTGATGGCAGCCTCGTCTTGATGTGAACCCTACAATACAACATGGCCAACATCCAGTATTTTTAATGGCAGCCTCATCTTGATGTGGACCTTATCCTATAGCATTCCAAACCTCTATTTTATTGATGGCTGCTGCCTCCTCTTGATGTGAACCCTACGTTACTGTATGGCCAGGATCCATTTTATTGATGGGTGCCTCATCTTGACATGAATCCTCCATTATAGCACCTCCTTGACATCCAGCTTATTGGTGTCTGCTTCTCCTGAATGTAAACTCTAAACTACGGCATGCATACATCTTTCTTGTTGGCTGCCTTTTTCTCAATGCTACGTAATAGGCGAGGTTGAAAAAAACACAAAAGTCCAACCTATGTGTCTAATTATATGTCAGTATTGCGTTGTATATCCCTGTATGTTGTGGTCGTTCAGGTGCTTATCTAATAGTTCCTTGAAACTCGATGCTCCCTGCTGAGACCACCGCCTGTGGAAGGGAATTCCACATCCTTGCCGCTCTTACAGGTTGGTATTCTGACTACTTTGGTATTAGTGATTGTAAAGGGCATATTTTTATGAGTTATACTTGCCTGCTTTTGGGCAATGGTATTGCACAAAGAGATCCCAAACCTTCTCATTTGGCGTCCCCAACCAGTGCTCTCCCCTCCTTCTTCTTCCTACCAATACTCCCATCAGCAGGCTGTACCGGCGCTCTCCCAAGCCGCGTTGTGCATCCATAAACACACACACAGCCCAACTTGGCCATGCCTCATGCTCCTCACAGGATTTAATTGACAGCAGGAACCTATGATGGAGGACAGATTAGCAGTGCTGCAGACCGGACAGTGCTGGATCGGTGGAGGAGTTGGGTAAGTGTTTAGGGGCGCGTGGGCATGTAGTGCGGCGGCTTTTTTTTTTTTTTTTTTTTTTATGCATTCAGGTAAAAAAAATGCTTAGACTTTAGAACCACTTTTTGAATTGAGGTGTGTGTGTGTGTGTGTGTGTGTGTGTTTTTGGTTTTGTAGGGTGTATTACTATTATTTTATTTTATTTTATTCCCCTGTTTATGGGGTTTGGTGCTGGGGTCTGAGCCGGCATGGTAATCTGGTGTTCCAGGAAGATGACTATCACTCTTCTCCTCTTCTTTCCGCAGCGCTCTTCGCTACCTCCATGACCTTGCAGAAGAATTGTCTGTGCCAGGGCGAACGTCTCCCTCCGTTCCAGATAACTCCGCCCCAGAACAGAAGACCAGTCCAGAGAAGACGCCGAAGCCACCACAGTCCGGGAAGAAGGGCAGGAAGAGGAAATCTCGGGATTCGGATGATGGCGATTCAGACTTTGTGGTATCGGAAGACCTGCTGCGGGAGGAGGAGGTTGAGGATGACTGCCTGAGCGATGAGGCTGAAAGTGACCTCCGATCCTACAACATGAACGTCTTTGCCTTTGGAGAGGTGAGTGGCCTTACCTGTCTGTGCAGCCTGCCCCATCCTGTTTCTTCACTTTCACCATCCCATCTCTGGAGAGCCTCTTCTAAGCTTTTCAGACTAGTATTGAGCAACCACTGGAGATGGGCATGGAATGATGCCGTTTTAGAAAACCACCTAACTGGTGTTTTGTCACGTGGTATTTTTTAAGTGTTTTGGGGTTGTACTCGATATATGCAAAGAGAGTTAACAAATAGTTTTAAGTATAACCTTTAGTAAAAGTAATGACAGATAATAGAAAATTCTACCAGAATACTAAAGATGCGGTTTCGGCCACGGAGTCCTGCCCGCTTTTCAGAAGGCGTGGCACATAGGTGATCAGACGCATGCATGATTGCAAGCTCTGAGGTGAGACTGACTGTTTAAGGTATAACTGTAGTATATAGGATTTCTGTGTAAGCAATGGTCAACCCACCCCCCACTACAAATGACACTGACCTATTTAAGGACTTGGTCAGTTTGCAGTGACATTTCTTTGGTAGAAGTCAGCTACGGTAACCAGGATATTAGAGGCTTTCCTATATATTTGTGAGGCAACTAAACCAATAATAAGGAAATATGAAATATGCAATTTCTACATCATCTGGGTAGTGTTACAAAAGAGGGTTTAAAAAGAGATGTGCGTATCAAGTTCAACTAAAAAAAAAAAAAAATAGTATCCTCAGAACATTAAATCCATATTTGCTCCAGAGGAAGGAAAATCCAGGGTAAATTGTGGTAAATTTTATTTTTATTTATTTTTTCCTGCCTCTGCCCTCAGCTGCCCATTCACAGAAGCGTTTGTATTTTGTGAATGTGTACACATAATACAAAGGCTTCTGTGAGTGGAAAGGAGGAGCGGACGGGGGTGGGCATAGCAGCTGCAGCGACTCTACTGTTGAAGATGCTGAGATCAGAAGGATCAGTATCAAGCTTCCGAAAATAGTGATGGCTGTCTTCCGGGAGTACAATAAACCTGTCAGATATAAGCAATAGAACAGGGATGTGCAATTAGCGGACCTCCAGCTGTTGCAGAACTACAAGTCCCATCATGCCTCTGCCTCTGGGTGTCATGCTTGTGGCTGTCAGTCTTGCTATGCCTCATGGGACTTGTAGTTCTGCAACAGCTGGATGTCTGCTAATTGCATTTCCCTGTAGCAGTACAGGAGCTGTCATGCACCTTGCTGGACTCGACTCATAATGTACCTTCACGTTTTACTAAGGAGCTGAATTTCTGGATTTCTCGCAATCACTGCTGATTGAGGTGGTCTGTACATGACGGCTTTCCCCATTGGCTTGGATTCCTGGAATTCACCTTTTTAATATGAGACTCAAATCAGTTGTTGTTTGATCATTGCTGAGCTCATCCACTCATCTTAGTTGCCCTTCCATGCACTCTATTCAGTACCACAACATGCCTTTCTTTATCATCCATTGAGAAACCCAGAAATCCTATAGTGTTGGATTATACATCCACCTATAGAAGGATTTGGATGCTGGCAAGCCAAAAAAATAAATGTAGACCCACCAGGATAACCTCTCCTACCCAGGCTGCCACAGTTTTTTTGAGTAGTTTAAGAGGATGGAATGTCTTATCTTCAGCTCTGCTGAGAAAATTTTAACTGGGTTCCAGGAATTCAGCTGCTTTGTAAAAAGTGGAGGCACACTGAGTTAAATCCCCACCAGGTGCATGACCTCTCCTGGACTTATCTCTATTTACATCTGACAAGTTTTCTGGTACTCCCAGAAGACGACTACTACTGTAGTTCTGGGAGCCTGGCATCTTCATTCGTGGAGGGGCAGGGATTCCAGTTGCAACAAGCCTGGCATCTTCATTTGTAGAGTCGTTTGCAACTTGTATGCCAGCCCCTCCCCTCCTGTGCCCAGTCACAGAAGCCTTTGTATCATGTGAACTCATTCACAAAACACAAAGACTTCTGTGAATGTGCAACAGAAGGAAGGGGCTGGTATAGCTGCTCTGTGTGCTCCCCCCCCCCCCCCCCCCCACAGCTCCAAGTGTCTTGTGTGTCCTTCAGCATAAACCTGTTGCATATAAATAATAGAGGACACGCAAGACACGTGGAGCTGCGAGAGGAGAGAAGCACACAGAGCAGCTATGCCCAATCTCCCCACTCACAGAATGGCACCGGAGGGGGAGAGGCGGCAGATAAGCTCCGCTTTAAGTAATACACTCCTTCAGTAATTTGCTCTTATTGGGGCAAAATCCCAATAAAGTGTGTGTATATGCTTTGTGTGAAAATTATAGTGTGTGTGTGTGTGTGTGTGTGTGTGTATATGTGTGTGTGTATATATATATATATATATATATTATATTAATTCGGTGATCAGCGACTTATAATGGAACTGGGATAGTGCAGCGGGCAATCTGACACTGGGTGCGAACTGCCATCCCCAGTGACACTAATACAGTAATCAGTGCTAATAATTTAGACTGTCACTGTACTAAGGACATTGGCTGGGAAAGGGTTAATATCGATGGGCATTTAAGGGGTTAACTGTGTGCTGCTTTTACTAGTAGATGTGGCTGAAGCAGGGAGAAAAAAAAGAAGCCACACCTCTGCTGGGTTTACAGAGCCCTGTGGTGTTAGTAAACACAGGGCTCTGTACTGTGATTCGCTAAGAGCTGATTAGCAGGTCCTGGCCATCAATCATTGGCCAGGACCTGCTAACGACTATTGCTGTAGCGAATCACAGTGCAGCTAGGGAGCAGGGGGGCTTGCGCACCCCATTACCCTGAAATGCCGGATCACGTACATGGACGTGATCTGGCGTAGAGTGGCCGCCCCGTCACTGCGAATGTACATGGGGCAGTCCCCTAGTAATCTATGATCTACTAGGACACCCAGATCCTTCTCATTCATTAATTCGCTTTGTTCTTTGTTGTATTCTATCAGTACATTCTAGTATGATATTCTGTTTCTGAAACCTTATTTGCAATGTAGTTGCCCAATCTTTTTGGTGTGCCTCGGGGGTTCTGATTGAGTAGATGACATGTAGGGGGGGCTATGTGCCCATCTTTAACAGTGAATTGTCTCTCTCTCTCTCTCTCTCACAGAAGCCTTATCCTCAGATGAAAGGTGTTGCAGAGAACGGCTTCCATAATTCCATCATGACCCCCATCTACAAGTCTGCAGAGATCACTATGGATTTGTAAGTGTTGTCACCTCTCCTATTCCTTCCTGTGCTTTGTATAATAAAGGTACCACCCTGTAGGTGCCATGGCTGCCAAAATGGACAGCCAACGTGGACAGTGGTTGGAGAAATCTTCCCCCCACCTTTTCAGCCAGCACAGAGGACCTTGTTACACCACATCACTACTGGTTTCGCCGGATGTAAAGAGCGCCATTCATCACTTCTGGTTTCGCCGGATGTAAACGGCGCCATTTTTAAATTTGAAAAGTATCTGATCACGCCCATCTCTGCCCTTAAAAGCATCTGATGAGACTAAGGAGACATCTATGGTCTAATAGACCCCAGATCTCTCCATAAAGTGTACCTGTCACTGCCTATTGTTATCACAGAGAATATAAATATCCCCTGTGATGGCAATAAAGTGATCAAAAAAAAGACAGTGTAAAAAAAAAAAAAAAATAGTCTTAACCACTTCAACCCTGGGGGGGTGACTCTAAATGACCAGGCCATTTTTGTGATGGGGCACTGCATTGTTTAACTGACAATTGTGCGGTCGTGCAACGCTGTACATAAAATGATGCCCCTTTTTCCCCACAAATAGAGCTTTCTTTTGGTGGTATTTGATCACCTCTACAGTTTTTAGTTTTTGTGCTATAAACAAAAAAAGGCTGACTATTTTGGGGGAAAAAAACTAAAAACTTTTTACTTTCTGCTATAAAACCTATCCAATTAAAAAAAAATACTAATATGTATTCTGCTACATATTTTTGGTAAAAAAAAAAAGAAAAAAAGCCCAATAAGTGTATATTGATTTGCGCAAAACTTATAACGTCTACAAACTATGGGATATTTTTATGGCATTTTTACTACTTTTATTTTCAACTGTGGGTATAGGATGAGGCATATGGGATTGTGTGTGTATATGTGTGTGTGTGTGTGTGTGTGTATGTGTGTGTGTGTATGTGTATATATGTATATAATATTATATATATCTATATCTATATCTATATCTCTGATTTTTTTTTTTTTTTTTTTTTTTTTTATTATTTTTTTTTTTTCAACCTAGCTATGTATCTAGTATTTGTGGCGATCAGTGATTTTTAGCTGGATTGCGACAGACAAATTAGACCATAAGTAACACTTTTTGGGGACCAGTGACACTAATAAAGTGATCAGTGCTAAGAAGAAAAAATGCACTGTCACTATATAAATGACACTGGCAGGGAAGGGGTTAACATCAGGGGTGTTCAAAGGGTTAAATGTGTCCCTAGGGAACACTTTCTAACTGTGTGGGGGATGGTTTAACTAGAGGAATAGAGAGATCTGTGTTCCTGATTAAAGTTTCTCTCTGACAGAACGGCGGTCTGCCTTGTTTACATAGACGGACCGCCCTTCTGCCTCTCCAACGATTGGCGGGTCCCGGCAGCCACGATGGCTCCCGCTGTGATTGGACACGCACGCCAACCACACGTTTGGCGCAGCCAGGCCATCCTACCGCAGTAAATGGGCGGTCCGGAAGCAGTTAAAGGCGCGTGCTCAAAGGCGAATACGTGTATCGGTCCTGCACGCACGCGGACAGTGATCATTCCACGCATGTGAGGCATTACCGTGACTGTCAGATTGTGGGCAGTAATTCTAGCAATAAACCTCTTGTATAAATCTAAAGTGGTAAGCTGTAAAGGCTTTTTTAACCGCTTAAGGACCGCCTCCTGCACATTTATGTTGGCAGAATGGCACGGCTGGGCACATCAACGTACAGGTACGTTGCTCTTTAAGTGCCCGGTCGCGCGCGCCCGCAAACCGGTCCTGAGCTCCATGGCCACGGGACCAGCGGACCCGATCGCCGCCGGTGTCCCGTGATCGGGTCACAGAGCTGAAGAACGAGGAGAGGTCTGTGTAAACAAACTTCTCCCTGTGCTTCCTAGTGAGGCTGTCACCGATCGTCTGTTCCCTGTTTATAGGGAAAGACGATCAGTGACGTCACATGCCAAGCCACTCCCTCCAACAATAAAAACAAAAACGTCACACATAACCCCTCCCCGTCCCCTAGTGGTTAACTCCTTCACTGCCAGTGTCATTTAAATAGCACTGATTTGCTGTATAAATGACAGGGGTCCCAAAAATGTTCGATGTGTCCGCCATAATGTCGCAGTCATGAGAAAAAAACGCTGATCGCTGCCATTACTAGTAAAAAAAAAAAAAATAATAATAAAAATGCTATAACACTATCCCCTATTTTGTAAACGCTATAACTTTAGCGCAAACCAATTAATCGCGAATTGCGTGTTTTTTCGTTATTTTTGGTAAAAAAAAAAAAATGTAGAAGAATACGTATCGGCCTAAACTGAGGAAAAAAAATGTTTTTTAATATTTTTGGGGGGAAATTTATTATAGCAAAAAGTAAACAATATTGCATTTTTTTTTTCAAAATTGTCGCTCCCTTTTTTTTTTTTTTTTTTTTTTTTTTTTTTTTTTTTTTTTTTTTGTTTATAGCGCAAAAAATAAAAACCGCAGAGGTGATCAAATACCACCAAAAGAAAGCTCTATTTGTGGGGGGGAAAAAAAGACGCCAATTTTGTTTGGGAGCCACGTCGCACGACTACGTAATTGTCAGTTAAAGCGACGCAGTGCCGAATCGCAAAAAAGGGACCTGGTCCTTTGGCTGAAAATTGGTCCGGGGCTTAAGTGGTTAAAGCGTCGCCTATGGATAGTAAAATTGACATAGTTTGTCGCCGTTTCGCTGCCATGCGCTATTTTAAAGCGTGACATGTTTGGTATCTATTCACTCTGCGTGACCTCTTAAATTTTACCAAACAAGTTGGTGTTCTATTGCGTTTTTGTGCATTAGAATTCAGAATTTTTTTTCCGGAACTGTTGCGTTTTAAAAACCGCTGCACAAATACCTTGTGGCATAAAAAATTCCAACACCATCTTGTTTGGTCATTCAGTTATCATGTAAGGTGTTTAATGCTGATTGAGCGCTGATGTTGGTGAAGTTTTGCTTGCTCTGTACAATCTTTGGTCTGTTTCCTCTACCCGGCTGCCTGCCTGGAACTACAACCTTTTTTCTGTCTGTTCCGGCTGCCAGGCTATAGTGACTTGGTCACTTCCAGTTGCCTTGGCTTATCTGCTACCAGCAGTTGGATGCGAGACTTTCATTTGTACCCTGAGATATGTTGCTTTGCCTCTTGGCTACTGCAACATGTCTGATTCTAGAAATGGAGGAGAATGTCCTGCCGTACTGGTTGGGCAAACCCCCCCCCCCCCCCACGTCACACTCCCCTTATGGCTCCGGTGCCAACTGACGTTTGCCATCTAGGATCCCAATGCCTTTTGCTCCCATGTTCATGGCCTTCCCCATCTTGGTTTGGTATGGCCACCTCCTCTGCCCTATCTTTTAAGGAGTTTTTCACTTCAGTCAACTATGGCTTGGGGCCAGACTGACTCTGAATGCAGAAACCACAAGTGTGCTTCCATGTCCTCCATACAGGTTTTGTATCAGACCTGCCCATAGCTTTAGTCCCCCCGAGCCATCTGTAGTTGAGACTCTGATGTTGCCACTCTAGTCCAGACGTCCCTAAATGGCGGACTGGACCCAGACCAAGTCGGCATCTTATCTGGACCACCGCTGTCCTGCCAATAAGTAGCAGCCGCGCTCGGCACATGCAAACTGCTGTGCATGCAGGGGAGCGATCCTGTGACAGCGGGTCATGGTGCTCTGTACCCGGCCGATGTGAGCTGCCCAGGGTATCATGTCGTTGCTATGACCAATCATGGTGATTACATGTATACAATACTGTCATGAATGGCTTCCATTCATGACCGCTTGCTTACTATTGTGATGCTGTGATTGGCCCACATATATTCTATGGTACCTGGCACCCTGTAAAAATTGGTTAGCTGTAACCAATCACTATAGTAAGCGAGCTGTTATGAATGGAACATATAGATGTACAGAAAATGTATTATTAGTAACACACAGAACGCACAAAGGAAAGACTGAGTTTAGCTGAAGAGCTTAAGCCCGTACACACGAGCGGACTTTTTAACATCCAAAGTCCGACGGACTGAGTCCGTCAGACTATTCGATCGTGTGTGGGCTGCAACGGACTTTAGCTTCGCAAAAGTCTGACGGACTTTAGAAATGAAGCATGCTTCAAATTTTCCCGACGGAACTCCGCCGGACCCGGTCCCCTTCGAAAAATCCGCTCGTGTGTATGCTACTCCGACGGACTAAAACCGACGCTAGGGCAGCTATTGGCTACTGGCTATGAACTTCCTTATTCGAATCCAGTCGTACGTCATCGCGTTCGACTCCGTCGGAGTTTGGTGTGATGGTGTGTGTCCAAGTCCGTTCGGTCGAAAAGTCCGCCAGAACTCCGGCGGAACTCCTTTGGAAGTCTGCCGGACATAAGTCCTCTCGTGTGTGCGGGGCATTATACTCTAAAGAAAGGAATCTGAAGGGGAAGAATATTTGGCATTACCAGTTGTGTTGTAGATGAGTGGAGTGATGAGGGATGTGAAGGTGGGAGGAATGAAGGTTTTATACCTTCCTGGAGGGTTGGAGAATTCCGGAAGGTTTGTGTGGAAGAGTTTCAAAAAAAGGGAAACTGCAGTCGGGGAGGTGTCTGCTGAGGATAAGAAATGTGAGCCATGGAATGAGGCAGCTGGGTGAGTGCATGCTGGAATATATGGTAGTTTATATCCATGACCCATAGCTTTTTTTTTTTTTTTCCTCCATATCGCAGCACTTTCTTATCTCATCTCTTCTCCACAGCCGGAATGCCTACCACTCAGACTGGGAGTTCCCTGATTGGATCCCACGTAAAGACAACTGGAACTTCCTGTCCTGCCAGTGAGTACCATGTGACTGTGACCACCCCACCTTTCCCCCTTCTTCTTTTCCTTCCTTCTACTCCCCTCTCTTCCTTACTTCCTTCCCTTTTCTCTTCTTTCGTCCGTCCGTCCGTCCGTCCGTCCGTCCGTCCGTCCTTTCTTCCTTCTCATTCCCTTGCTTCCTTCTCCTCCTCCTCCTCCTTTCTTTCTTCTTCTTTCTTCTTCTTTCTTCTCCTTCTTCTTCTTCTTCTTCTTCTTCTCCTTCTCCTTCTCCTTCTCCTTCTCCTTCTCCTTCTCCTTCTCCTTCTCCTTCTCCTTCTCCTCCTCCTCCTCCTCCTCCTCCTCCTCCTCCTCCTCCTCCCTTCCTTCTCCTCCCTTCCTTCTCCTCCCTTCCTTTCTTCTTCTCCCTCCCTTCCTTCCTTCCTTTCTTCTTCTCCCTCCCTTCCTTCCTTTCTTCTTCTCCCTCCCTTCCTTCCTTTCTTCTTCTCCCTCCCTTCCTTCCTTTCTTCTTCTCCCTCCCTTCCTTCCTTTCTTCTTCTCCTCCCTTCCTTCCTTTCTTCTTCTCCTCCCTTCCTTCCTTTCTTCTTCTCCTCCCTTCCTTCCTTTCTTCTTCTCCTCCCTTCCTTTCTTCTTCTCCTCCCTTCCTTCCTTTCT